>NC_073386.1:32608195-32922740 GCF_028641065.1 Leucoraja erinaceus
AGTGCATTTCAAAGATGATATATCCTGCAGCTGCAATATATTGGTGTGACTTGAAAAATACTTAGTGCAACGAATATGGTGACAATTAATGAGACTTGTTATTTGAAAAGTTGTTAATGCACTTATCCAGGCAAGGAGGAGGTATACCATTAATCTTTTGACTTCAGCCGGACAGATGGTGGGAAGTCTCAGGAGTGCCAAGAGCTGTGCACTGTGGTTTAGTTTACGTTACATTTAGAGATAATGCATGCAAACAGGCCCTTCGGTCCACCAAGACCACGCTGACCAACGATCACCCGTACACTAGTTCTATGTTAGACCAACATGCTTGGGGCAATGTTCAAAAGCCAACTAACCTACAAACCTGCAAGTCTTTGAAATGTGGGAGGGAACTGGAGCACTTGGAAAAACCCCATGCAGTCACAGGGAGAATGTACAAACCCTGTACAGAATCACCCGTGGTCAGGATTGAATCCATGTCCCTCGCACTGTAAGGCGGCAACTCTACGCCACTCCTTTGCACCACTGTGCCGCCCCATCTTGTGGAAACATTTAATTTCTGGTCAATCTTGATTTCTATGATATTAATTCAGGGCAGGTGATCATAATGTTGTTGGATATGTCATTAAATGGCATTTTTATAGCACAAATGATTCTTGTCACTGACCAGTCCATGCCTGAATGTTCCGTGATGGTGGGGATCACAGGGGAGATGGATTGTCTTTAAAGGTACCTCTGGATGGACATAACTATAAATGTGTCAGCCTTAATCAATTTCCCTCTTGGGGTAATTATTCTATGGTATCGTATCGTTATCTTTAGGGTTTAGATACCTGCCATTGTTGTGTATGGTATGTCTGCTCATTTGTTGTTTCATTGCTCTGCTCCATTCATTACTAAATATAGGACTGTACAGAGGTGATTTGATCTTTGTTGTCAGATTCACTTTGTACTTTGTGTGTTGTTTTTGCAGTTTTACCACTGATGCAGTTGTCTATCGCATCTTTATTAGTTTGACACTACAGTTTTAGATATAGCTGCTGTTCGCAGAATTGTTTTTTGAACATTTATTCAACAATAGTTGATGCCTAGCCCAATTGCAATTGTAGAATAAGGGATGTGCTTTGTCATTAAGTAACTGTGTAGTGATGTACATTTTTTTGTAGTTGATATTTCACAGCACTTGCTCAATTTTGATCTGCCAGGATTATTATTAACCATTCGGATGATTGTAATCTTACAGAATATGATGGATGGAGTCCGCAGTGTGAAGATTATATTTTGTTTTTCCTTCCAATGCAGGTGTCAATTAATGTTTATTCCTTGATTCACTGTCTCGCAGCACGATTCTTCAGATCTTAACCAGCCCTGTCAATAAACAGAACTACCAAGTCACGTACAATACACTCTGTCACCTTAATCAGATGAGAGAGCTGACAGAAGAGGAAACTTCCTTGCCTGAATTTGAATTGATGTCATGAAACTCCAAGGAGTTTAAGTCAATGTTGAGATCTTCCTCCCACTGGCATACCACTGTACCAACAACACTATGACTATTACCTGTAAGATATGATTCTATTGGGCTGTTGTTTAACTAATCTGTGAAACAATTTTCCCAGTTTTGTGGGTTTGAAGTCACATATTTGAGTGACCAGGTAAGAACACTATATTTCCCAGACCTCACGCACATGAGCGACATAGATAGGTTTATGCAGATAATTCCTAGTTGCTATCACTCAAAATAGTTTTCTTATTAAACTGCAGATTATTAAATGAACTAAATTCAATTTCCATGGCATCTTTGATGTATTCTGAATTTTCTTCTTTCGATTGATAGTCGTGCACTCTTGATTAGACACTCCAGCTCCCTGCCCTCCCAAGCCTCCAACCTCATCGTTCCCCAGCCCCGCACGGCCTGATTTTACCTTCTCCCCAAAATCCACAAACCTAACTGTCCTGGCAGACCCATTGTTTCTGCCTGTTCGTGTCCTACCAAACTTATTTCCCCGTACCTCGACTCCATTCTATTCCCCCTGGTTAAATCCCTCCCTTCCAATGTACCTCACACGCTCTTCGTCTACTCTAGGACTTCCATTCTCTAGGCCCCCATTCCCTCATCTTCACCATGGACGTCCAGTCACTCTACACCTCCATCCCCCACCAGGAGGGTCAAAAGCCCTCTGTTTATTCCTCGACAGAATAAGCGGGGTAGGTGTCAAATGGGATAGTCGAGGACGGAGTTAAAGGGAAAGAGGGTAAAGGGGTGGTTAATGACCCCAGAATTAAAGGGAAAGGAAGCTCACAAAGGGGACTGATGAGGTACAGTCACTGTGGATTGAGTTGAGGAATTGTAAAGGCAAGAAGACACTAATTGTAATGTTATATCTACAGACCCCCAAATAGTAGCCTGGATGTAGGGTGTAAGTTGCAGCAGGAGTTAAAACTGGCATGTAACAAAGGTAATGCCACTGTGGTGATATGGGGGATTTCAATATGCAGGTAGACTGGGAAAATCAGGTTGGTTCAGGACCCCAAGAAAGAGAGTTTGTAGAATGCCTCCGAGATGGATTCTTAGAGCAGCTTGTAATGGAGCCGACCAGAGAAAAGGCAATTCTGGATTTAGTGTTGTCCAATGAACCAGATATGATAAGAGAACTCGAGGTAAAGGAACCGCTTGGAGGTAGTGATCATAATATGATTAGTTTTAATCTGCAATTTGAGAAGGAGAAGGTTAAATCGGAAGTGTCAGTGATGCAGTTGAACAAAGGGGACTATGAAGGCATGAGAGGGGAGCTGGCCAAGGTAGACTGGAAAGGGATCCTAGCAGGAATGACGGTGGAACAGCAATGGCAGGAATTTCTGGGCATAATCCAGAAGACGCAGGATCATTTCATTCCAAAAAGGAAGAAAGATTCTAAGGGGAGTAGGAGGCAACTGTGGCTGACAAAAGAAGTTAGGGGTAGAATAAAACTAAAAGAAAAGATGTATAATACAGCAAAGAGTGGCCGGAAGCCAGAGGATTGGGAAACTTTCATAGGCCAACAGAAGGAAACAAAACGGGCAATACGGGCTGAAAAGTACGAAGGGAAGCTGGCCAGGAATATAAAGAAGGACAGTAAAAGCTTCTTTAGATATGTTAAGGGAAAAAGAGTAGCAAAGTCAAATGTGGGTCCCTTGAAGGCAGACACGGGTGAAATTATTATGGGCAACAAGGAAATGGCAGAAGAGTTGAATAGGTACTTCGGATCTGCCTTCACTAAGGAAGACACAAACAATCTTCCAGATGTACTGGAGTACAGAGGATCTAAGGGGGTAGAGGAACTGAAATACATTTTCATTAGGCGAGAAATAGTATTGGGTAGGCTAATGGGACTGAAGGATGATAAATCCCCTCGGCCTGATGGTCTGTATCCCAGGGTCCTCAGGGAGGTGGCTCTAGAAATAATGGTCGCGTTGGTGATCATTTTCCAATGTTCAATAGATTCAGGATCAGTTCCTGTGGATTGGAGGATAGCTAATGGTATCCTACTTTACAAGAAAGGAGCGAGAGAGAAAACGGGGAATTACAGATCAGTTAGCCTGACTTCGGTGATGGGAAGGATGCTGGAGTCAATTATTATAGAGGTAATAATGGGGCATTTGGATAGCAGTAAAAGGATTAGTCCAAGTCAACATGGATTTATGAAAGGGAAATCATGCTTGAATAATCTTCTGGAATTTTTTGAGGCTGTGACAAGTAAAATGGATGAAGGGGTGCCAGTGGATGTAATGTATCTAGACTTTCAGAAAGCCTTTGATAAGGTCCCATCTCCTCCCCTGCCTGCTTTCCGCAGAGACCGCTCCCTCTGTAACTCCCTGGTCAATTTGTTCCTTCCCACCTGAACTACCCCCTCTCCGGGCACTTTCCCTTGCAACCGCAGGAAATGCTACACTTGTCACTTTACCTCCCCTCTTGACTCCATTCAAGGACCCAAGCAGTCATTCCAGGTGCGGCAGAGGTTCACCTGCACCTCCTCTAACCTCATCTATTGCATCCGCTGCTCTAGATGTCTGCTGCTCTACATCTGTGAGACCAAGCGTAGGCTTGGCGATCGTTTCGCCCAACACCTCCGCTCGGTTTGCAATAACCAACCTGATCTCCCGGTGGCTCAGCACTTCAACTACCCCTCCCATTCCGAATCCGACCTTTCTGTCCTGGGCCTCCTCCATGGCCAGAATGAGGACCACCGTAAATTGGAGGAGCAGCACCTCATATTTCGCTTGGGCAGTTTACACCCCAGCGGTATGAACATTGATTTCTCTAATTTCAGGTAGTCCCTACTTTCTCCTCCCCTTCTCAGCTCTCCCTCAGCCCACTGACTCCACCTCTTCCTTTCTTCTTCCCACCTCCCCCACCCTCACATCAGTCTGAAGAAGGGCCTCGACCCGAAACTCCATACTTCCTTTGCTCCATAGATGCTGCCTCACCCGCTGAGTTTCTCCAGCATTTTTGTCTTCCTTGATTAGACATAGTCATTTATACGCAACAACCTCGCACACTTGTAAAATAAATTAAAACAAAAAAATAACAAAGCTCATCTTGCTCTCACTTTGTGACTGAGATTCTCTCAGCAAATGTTTTATTGCTGAGCGAAAACAGGAGCTAACGGGAATTATTGGAATGATGTAAAACTGGTTGTAGCTTCAATATGTTTTTTAATCAGTAATTAAGGATAAAGTACCCCCTTCCCTCATATTTTTCTAGCAAGGACCCTTAGGCAAAATTCAAAGGAAAAAAAACACTCACCAAAATCAGTCACAGGGAGAACATCCAAATTCATGCAGACAGTGCTGCGGTTCAGGATTGCACCCAGATTACTGGAGCTATGAGACACTAGCTCTTTTGGTTGCACTTGTGTACCTTCCCAACCACCACTACACATTCACCTCTATCCTTACTCTATTGGTTAATATCATGAGTATTAGGTATTTCTGATATTAGGTACAACTAATGCATGGACATTAATTTACCTTTTCTATCAAATGTACTCATCCCCTTAACTGAGTTTTAAGTTTCGATTACAGCACCTCTATTTGCTTGCATACAGATTACAAACAGTAAAGATTACTGCTTGGCAGTTTAGGCATGGTAGAATTTGCTATAAAAGGACCTTGATGGTACAACATTCACGCCATCTAAATTCAAAGGCTGGACCAAGTTGATGGCAGCATTCGTACATCAGAAGTGGCATGAATTGTTGTAGAATATTCTCATGAGCTTCGTGCAAAGCAGCACAGGACCACAACGTCCCCAAAATATTGCATCTAATCAGACAGCCTATTTTCTCCTCCCTCTGGAGTAGCATCCACAAGCTGAAGGAAGGACTAGGCACCAATGATATAGTGCCAACAAATGGATACAATGAGGAGGAAAGCTAATGCAACTGTGAGAGATGTAAGCTTAGTGAATAGCAATGGAGTAACATGTGTTGTGGATATATGTAGTCTTGCAAGAAGACATTTGATAAGGTGTCATATCAAAAGTTACTGTAGAAAAATATCATTGTGTAGGAGGTAGAATATTGGCAGATTGAGATCAGCTGGCTAATAGAGCAGGAATACATTTGGTATTTTTCTAGTTGGCTAGATATAATGAGTGACATGCCACAGGGATCATTGCTGCAGTATCAAATTTTGCAATTTATATTAATGATATGCACCAAAGGCATGATAGTTAAATTTGCTGATGACACAAAGATGGATAAGAGTACATGAGTACAGTGATAAAAAAAAAAACATGAAAGCATGTGATTGGGCAAAAATGTGGCAGATTTGTGGAAAAATGTGAAATGACCTATTTTGATAATAAAAAACAAAATTTAACATGTTGTCATGAAGGCGATATTATTTCAATGGATAATGGAAACGGGGTGATAGTCAGAGCAACAGGTCCAACAACAAGAAACAGTAGCAGGCGAGAGGGAAGGAAGTCCCATGGTGAGAAACCACTGTCTCCAGAGACTGGAATGTGAGCCACAACAGCAGTAATGTCACCAGACTGTGCAGTGGGCGAACTTTGCAAGTCTGTTGTGGGGTCAGTGCTGGGGCTCTAAGCAGCTGAGGAGATGCTGGGAGCTTGGGATGGGTCAGCAGGTCATTCCATTCACATTCAGTTTACATTTTATAGTTGTTTTAGTTACGTTTCTCGCATTCCATGGTGCTTTAGAGATATGGGAGAGGTGTTTTTAGCTTTGCTGTAGAGAATTTCAGAAATGCAGCTACCATTTATGCTGCTGAATCACTGAATGCATTTATCTATTTTGGCTTTGCAGGGTATTAGGACAGGTCATAAATATCCCCCTCTCTAGAAGAGGTAAAGTTGAAGCCAGAAGATTGGAAATGGCAGGACACTAAAAGGGGAGGAGAGATTAAGGGGATGATGCGATGACCACAGTGTGCCATTGCCCTGATGACCCAGAGAATACCCCAGTGACTGGCACATAGGAGGTTTGAATAGATTACATTTATGAGATATACCTGGCTCCAGTCAGGTGTAGTCTGACACAAATCAAAGTGAGTCTGGAGTGGGCGGCAGCCAGAGATAGGGCCTTTTAATACATACTGGTCCAGAGGATTCAGATGAGTGCCACAACCAGGATGATCTCATTGCTGGATTGATGTGATGCCCAAATTATCAGGCTGAATGTTAGCAGTACTGCTCCCTAAACATAAAAAGTGACAGAGCACATAGGGGTCCATCTCCTGTGTCTCATATGAGGTTGTGTCGAGCCAGGAGATCACAACTGCCACTCTAGCTGGCATGCAACCTCTTTGATGGGTATCAGTGACAATGCCCATTGGCTGTCAGCTCCTATTGGAGAATACATGGAGGTCTTGCTGCACTATAGAGTGTCAACCTGATCCAGCTGGAACTCTGAACTCTGCTGGTTGGGGGCAGCTTGAAAGCGTATATGTCACCAAGCAGCACTTTGATGTCATTGAGAAAATAGATATTATGTGTGAGCAAACTGTAGTTATCATTGAACTTGGGTGGAACAGTGGTGCTGCTCGTAGACCTACTGCCCATATGCCATGGACCTGAGCTCAATCCTGAGCTTGTGTGCTGACTGTGTGGAGTTTGCAGGTTCACGTTGTTACTCCATTGGATTTCTCCAAGAGCTTTGGATCCCTCGCACATCCCAAAGATGTGCCAGTTGCTAGTTTAATTGGCCACTGTAAACTGCCCCTAATGTGTATGTGAAGGGTAGGATGTTGGAGGAATAAAATAGGATAGTGCAGGGTTAGTGTAAAATGGGTGGTTGATGGTCAGTACAGACTTGGTAGCTGAGGAACAGCTCCCTATGACATTGAATCCTTTATTTGTCATTCAGACCTTTCGGTCTGAACAAAATGTTGTTGCCTGCAGCCATACATGTAATAATAAACAACACACAATAAACACAAATTAACATCCACCACAGTGAGTTCACCAGACACCTCCTCACTGTGATGGAGGCAAAAGTCTTAGGGTTGCTGTCTCTTCCCTCCTCTTCTCCCTGTGCGCTGAGGCGATACCCCACCGGGTGATGGTAAGTCAGTCCCGCGGTTCAAGCTCCGTGTCCCGGGGGTGGTCGAAGCTGCCGCCCTCCAGTCCAGCGGACGCAGTTGTTGCCACGGGAGCTCCGGAAAACAGGCATCAACCTGTGACCCGCGACTCCCGACGATGTCATCCACTGGCCCGCGGCCGAGCCCCGGATTCAGGTCGCCGCCGCCAGAACGCCGCCTCAGCCACCGGAGCACTGTCTCCACCCCGCACTGGGCCGCCCACACGGGAGCGTCTCAGCCCCGCACCTGGCCGCCCTCACGGGAGCGCCTTCCAGCCGGGAGCCGGGCCGTCCTCACGGGAGCGCCTTCCAGCCGGGAGCCGGGCCGCCCACACGGGGGCATCTTCCAGCCGGGAGCCAGGCCGCCCACACAGGAGCGCCTTCCAGCCCCGCAGTATGCTACACTTCATGGTTCTTTTGGAACAAAGGGATTCTGTGTGTGAGCAGCTCATTGTTCTTACCTCAGACAGATGTTCACATCAGCTGATAGCTCCCTTTGTTGAGCAGAATTATACCATACATGAGCAGATCTCTCTCCTACAGAGGCAGAAATTTATTTTAGTTTAATTTAGTGCAGTTTATTATTGATACGTGTATGGAGGTAAAGTGGAAAGCTTTTTGTTGCATAATATCTAATCCAAAAGAAGACTCTCCGTGAATACATTCAAGCCGTCCACAGTATACAGATAAAGAAGAAAGGATACAATGTTTAGTGCAAGATAAAGTCTGATAAAGTCTGATTAAAGATAGTTTAAGAGGCTCCAATGAGGTAGATGGGAGGTCAGGATGGCACTCTAGCTGATGAGAGGATAGTTAAGTTGCCTGATAACAATTGGGAAGAAACTGTCCCTGAACCTGGAGGTGTGAGTTTTCAAACTCCTGTCTGATGGGCAAAGGGAGAAGATGGAGTGACTGGAGTGGGACTGGTTCTTGATTATGCTGGTGGCTTTAGCAAGGCAGCGTGAAGTGTAGATGGAGTCAATGGAAGGGAAGTTAGTTTGCATGATGGTGTGGGCTACATCCACAACTCTACAATTTCCTGTGGTCTTGGATGGAGCTGTTCCCAAATCATGTTGTGACACATCATGATACATTTACTTTCTATGGTACATCTCTAGAAGTTGGTGAGGATTTGGGGACAGGCCAGACCTCTTAAGCCTTCTAAGGAAATATGGCACAAGAGAACTTGTCTCTCTTCTGCAGGAGCAGAAATATGTTACTAACCTTTCATCCCCTGCCACTGACAATAGACAATAGGTGCGCGAGTAGGCCATTCGGCCCTTCAACCCTCCTGTCCCTCTCTAATGAACAGAATCCTGCTTAGATTCTGCATAGAGAGCACCAACTTGAGAAGACTGGAGACAGCATATTGTGGCAACATCATGCCTGACAGGTTGGCAGCTCCGTCAATAGCCCAGGCAATTCATGTCTGTTTCCTCCTTCATAAGGGCACTAAAGGGCCTGTCCCACTAACGTGACTTTTCAGCGATTGGCTTTGACCTTCAAACTCGAGGGCACTCACCTGAAAAACCTCAAGATGGATCAACCGTCAGCGATGAAACCGCAACCCGGATTGACAATCTACACACACACACTCACACTCACACTCACACTCACACTCACACTCACACTCACACCGCAAAGGCGGGGGCCAGGGAAAGCGGGGGAGCGCTGTCTGAAATTCACACCCACGATGAACAGGAAGGTAAAAGACGGCTGGCACAGTTACGGTAAGTGCTTTAGAGAGCGCGGAGAGGGGGGGGGGGAGAGAAGGGGGGAGAAGGGGAGAGAAGGGGACAGAAGGGGACAGAAGGGGAGAGAAGGGGACAGAAGGGGAAAGAAGGGGAAAGAAGGGGGGATAAATGGGGGGGGGGAGAAGGAGTGGAAACACTTTTAAGAAGCCAGACAAGTTTTAATAAAGTTTACTTACCATTTTTTTCTCAACGAGCTTTACCTTGGACTACCTTCAATTAGCTTAGATTGCCTTTAATTACCTACGATAGTATTACGACCTACTACGACCTACTTTGACTAAATCTACGAGTAAAGAAATATCGATTTTTTTTCCCATGGCGACCTTTTTTTACTCACGTGCATTTTTCAGTATGTTGAAAATAAACGACGTGACCTAGCTGAGGCCTCGAGTACACGGGAACTATTCTCGAGCATGAGGAGAGTTACAAAGACCTCCTAGGACCTCGTATCGACCTTGCTGCGAGTAAGAGTCGAGGGCAAAATCTTCTAAACTCGCCAATTAGGTCACCGCAGTGGGACAGGCCCTTTACTCACCTCAAACCACAGTCTTTCAGAAGCACTCATTACCATGGCAGACAGCTCCTTCAATGAGCCTGGGCTTAATCTGAAGTTGACCCTCTAACTTCTCATGGATGATTAAATGGAAAGGAAGGAACAGGTTTTCCAGCAGCAAGATTAATGTCACAAAAAGTGCACATTGTAAGCATTGCTAGATCAATGAAATTTACATACAACAGAGTGTAGTGGAACATTTTACATTAATATTTTCAGCGTTTGCATCATTTGACTGTTTTCTTTTATAAATGATTCTGTTGAGCTGTGTATTCATTCAGGGAAAATAATCTCAATCATTGTGCAGTCATAAGTTGCACTGAAGTGGCAGCTGCTAAACCCTTGCATGCTTTAGCAAGGATGGCTGCTACTAGAATTCTGCCAGCGGTTCCATCTCTGAACAACCCATGGAACGAGTATCTCAATAGATAAATGCTGAAAAACCTGTCGGCTGTTAGTTGAGCTCAATCTGCGAACTTTGGAACTTGTTTGAGCTTCATACAGTGAGTCCTGAAGCCCATTTAACAGGTGTCCTGAGGTCTGTGATGTCCCTTTATGTAGACACAACAGGAAGAGAGGCGCACAACATATTCTGAGTGTTCCATCAGCGTCAATGTTTATACCCAAAAGCTACAATTTAGGGAAAGTAAGAAATTAGGAAGTTTCATTCATCACATTAAATGTGTAGAATTCAGACAAGGCTTGATAGTGTTTTCCTGGGGAATGTTTTCCTTGGTTGGCGGGATTTGAAAACCAATCTCCAAATAAAGAGTTGGGCATTTTGGATGGAGACAAGAACAAAAATTATTCATAAAGATAGTGGTGAAAGTTTGGGATGTTCTACTACTGAAGAAGCAATGGAGATTCAGTCACAGAATATATTCAACAGATTTTTGATATGAAATCAACCATGGGATTCATGCAGGAAAATGTGGTAAAAGATCAGCCACAATCTTTATGCAGAGAGGGATGGAGTTTCAAAGTTGGTTAACCTGCAGGAATTATTCTCATAATTAAGGGATGAGTTCTTCACTTGGTCAAGAGGGTTAAATGCTGTGTCTGGAGATGGTACAATATCTTAAAATCCTGGGCAGAGAATTGGTGGCAGAGTACTTTTTAAGGTAGGTTTGGGCCTGTTTCATCTCGATGGCCTATTGAAAATATAAATGCAAATCTGAGCCCTCTCTCACACTTTAAATTAAATTAATAATTTATCAATTATGACGTAAGGAAGTGTTTTAAACTAAACAAAAGCAGTTTTTCAATTAAAAAATAATGGAATGTTCCCTAGGTATGCCTAAAATTGTATATTTTAATTAAATAGCTTTCATGTTGTTGGTCTCAGTATGCTATGTTTCTTAGATACGTGGGAGGATATTTACTAGAACTACAAGACAGTCAAAAGATTATGGAACACTGCGGTTTCAGTCGGATGTCATCTTTGCAGGGGTTGTGTCAGCTTTTGTAAGACATTTACACAACCCTCTGCAAAAATGATGATAACTATTTAAAAATGTAAGTGTTCAAGGTGATCTTATATCAATGATCTAGGTAAATGTTGTTGATCTGACCTTTTTGGATGCAATAATAAGTTCATGTCCTGCAACAGCTTTGTGTTAACTTTATCATGGATGGCATCCATATATAACAACAAATTATGGCCTTTAGAAGAATGTAAACCGTATGAGTTCACACAGCTTACATTTATAATGAGGAACAATACAGTCTACTTGCCTTGAATGGTGATACTTTGTAGTATTGCAGAAGATTATATAAATGAAAACTATTTTATAAATGATATGGAATACCTTCTAAAGGATCACAAATATTAGCCCATTTGTAAAAGGTTTCCAGTATTCTGATTCCCACAATAGATAGTGATTTTTTTTCTCTTTCTTTTTGGATGCTTGATTTGTTTCAATTCAAGACATGACATTTAAAATAAAAAATCTTTAGGCAAGGAACACGGGCATCCATTACAGACCTTAATGATCCATCAATAATCTATGCTATTTCCACAGTGCTTCTAAACTTCAGCCATGGGCACCATACTGGGTGCCTACAATCAAATAAGAAAATTACATTTTCCTCAGTGTTTAAAATGAGTATGTCACTCTCTAACATTGTTTATTGCATATGTCTCATTATGGAGTTGTTATTAATCTCTATCATCACAGCAGGAGTTACATATTGATGGATACTGTAATAATGAATATGGTTATTACAAATGCAGTGTACACTGAAGCAATACAATGCTCTACCTTCATAATGAAAGGTATAATCTTATGCAGCACTCAAGCACAAGCTATGATGATTTTGGTTTTGGTGGTGAGACCGTTATCAACATGTGGTAATCAAGTACTGGGCTGCTTTGTGCAGGACATTTAATTATAAATCAGAAGATAGCATTTCAGCTCCGCATTTCACTTTGATTAAGCCCCGTGAAGAAACACTTTGGTCAGCCTCACTTCAAAAGAAGTGAACGTTTTGAATATTAAAAAAAAAAACTGAAGTTAAAAAGAAGCAAGATCCAGTTCTTAGTACTGGAAACCATGCTAATATAGATATAATAAGCAACATAGTTTAGCCATATGAGTGTTCTTATCAGTTACATAAGAGTCAAGAGGGCCGGAATAGTCACCATTCACCTAACTTATTCAATGAGCAAAGAGAGACACAAAATACTGGAGTGACTCAGCGGGTCAGGCAGCATCTCTGGAGAAAATGGAGAAGTGACGTTTCGGGTCAGGACCCCTCGTCACACGGGTTGGGGGGGATGACTGAAAGCGAGAAAAAAAACAGGACAATTTGGGGCCGGCAACAGAAGACATCAGACAAGGAAGTTCCCTGATAGGCTGATTGCTGGCTTGAGACAGTGGGAGCCCAAGAGGGATACATTGTTTTGAACTGTGGAACTGGTTTACTGAATTTTAGTGGAGTAGTGGAGGAAGGAGAGGAAAGGGGAATTTCTCCAACTAAAATTGGAGAATTCAACGGTTATACCCTTGGGTTGTAAGCTACCCTGGCCAAAAATAAGGTGCTGTCCACCAATTTGCATGTCCTCCATTCTGGCAATGGAGGAGGCCTATGACAGAAAGGTTAGTATGGGAATTGGAAGGGTAGTTAAAGTGGTTAGCAACCAGGAGATCCAGTGGCCTTGGTGGACTGAGCATAAGTGTTCAGCAAAACAGTTGCTGAGTCTACGCTTTGTCTTGCCAATGTACAGCAGCGCACATCGGGAACATTGGATGCCGTATATAAGTTAGGGGGATGTGCATGTAAACCTCTGTCTCACCTGGAAGGACTGTCGGGTCCCTGGATGGAGTTGAGGGAGGAGGTATCAGGACAGGGGAAAGTTCCTGAGATGGGGTTGGTTTGAATGAACCAGGGAGTTGTGGATGGCGCCGTCTCTGCAGAGGCAGAAAGGGGTGAAAATGGGGTGATGTGATTAGTGGTGGAATTACGTTGGAGGTGACGGAAAATGTCAGAGGGTGATGTGTTGGAATCAAAGGGGGGTGAGGGGAAAGGAGAACTCTGCCTTTTTGCATCTGAGGTGAGAGGGAGCAAGGATAGAACTCCGGGACACAGAAGAGAAGTGAGTGAGGAGCCCATCTATGACAATCAGGGGGAAATCACATTCACTAAAGAATGAGGACATCTCAGATGTCTTCGAATGGTGAACCTCGTCTTAGGAGCAGATGCGGCAGAGAAGGAAGAATTGAGAAACAGGGATAGTGTCTTTGCAAAAGGCAGGGTGGGAGGAAGTGTAGTCGAGATAACTGTGGGAATCGGTAGGTTTGTAGCAGTTACTTTCCCTCTTGAGCTCACATTGTCCCTGGCCAACAATTACCTATCAGGGAAACCTCCTTGCCTGAGGTCATCTGTTGCTGATCCCAATTTGTCCTGTTTTTTTATTCTCTCGCTTGCAGTCACTCTCCCCGCCCCGCCCCGCACTACAATCAGTCTGAAGAAGGTTCATGACCCGAAATGTCACCTATCCATTTTTTCCAGAAATGCTGCATGATCCGCACAGTTACTCCACAATTTTGTGTCAATCTTTGGTATAAACCAGCATCTTTCCGTTCCTTTGTATTACTCAAAGAGCAATAGCATTGACAATAAAAATAATCCTTTATGTTTCCAATGTTGTTGAATGCAGCTAAATATCCATTGTGTGATGTGTCGCACCACGCCTCCGATGCTGAAATAAACCCTTTCCCTCAGAGGTTCTGTGGAAAATTGATTCATGTGATGTAGTACCCAACCAGATAAGAGCTTCACATTCATCATCTGACATCAACTGAGTCAGGTTTTCGTAAGACGAATGGCAAAGGACAAGTCACCTGAGTTCCAGTGCCAAATTGGAGAAAAATCCAGCTGATCCATTATTGAATGCGGACAAGGAGAAGATCTGGCACGACGTGTAAGGCCTTCCATTGGAAGACTGACATTCCTTGTCTAGGCTCATAAATCAATCATAGCAATTGGGGTGACGGAGGGTAGGAGGTGACACTGCACAGATCCATTCTGGAAATTATGTTAAGTCAATCAACCATTGAGGACATAAAGGTTAGGAAAATTGGCTGATTTTGTTTCTGATTGATGCTGTTTTCAGCTTTGCTGCAGCCACAGATGGTAGATTCATTGGCACGTTGTCAACAATTTCAAGAAAAGGTTCATAAAGACCATTTTGAATGTATTAATAAAAAATGTCTGTGAGATCTCCACAGTACTGAATAATTGAACATTTCTCAAGGAATTATTGGCACAGTCTAGTTTGATGACAAGTGTGTCCTTTAAACCACTGCAATTTCATGTAGGTTTTATACATGTAATCACTTGATGTTGGTGTTTATAGACTAAAAATAAATATAACAATATAAATGTTCTGAGACCAATGTTCTGAGACAGTTCTGAGACCAACTCCATTGTTGTCTGAATTCAGATGAAAATGAAATTAACGGAGCATTGGAAACAGAAGGTATGGCCAAATAATTGGATCATTTGTGTAGACAGATGGTGGGTGAAATTCTAATTCTAACAAATAAAAAGTATGCTAGACTGAAAAAGAATGGAACAATATTAACAAGGGGTGATTTAGAAAGAAACCTGGGAGAAATAATGAGTAGTGTTGATTTCTCAGCATTGTGACAAGGCACTTAAAAAATATGAATAAGCAATGGGGTATATTGCCTGAAGAATGTATTCTAGGTTTACTGAAGTTAGTTTCTAGGTTATATAATGCACCGATATATTTCAACAGTAAAAGCATCTTTGACTTGTCAAAGCAACTCTGGAAGCAATTTAATGATTATGCACAGAGGAGCATAATTTGGTACTAAAAGCATTCATTCAAAGAAGGAGATATTTAGGTAGGTATCAAAAGTTTGATAATTGAGGTTACGTTTAATGTCTTTGGGAGAATAGGATAATGGGGAGAGGCCTTGTCATAGAGTCATAGTCATGGAGTGATACTGTGTGGAAACAGGCCCTTCAACCCAACTTGCTCACACCAGCCAACATGCCCCAGCTGCACTAGTCCCACCTGCCCGCGTTTGGTCCATATCCCTCCAAACTGGCCCTATCCATGTACCTGTCACCCATTCAACTGCATTCTAAAGTCTAAACAGTGTGCCAGTTAACCTTTGCTAATACTGATAGTCAGTTAAAGATTAACGTTGGCCGGAATATCGGTGATAAGCTTATTTTCTGAAATACTGCCATAAACCTGTTATATCTCAGGAAACAGCATGACAAGATTTCTCATCTGCAAGACAAGATTTCTGATATATGAAGGAGCAAGGAACAGTGCAGATGGAAAATTCCCCATTGATACTGATACTGAGACAACCCCTTCACACAGTTTCATACACAGATGATCATCAAGCTCACTAAGTATTGTACATATTTCGGTGTTCTTGTTATTTATTACACATCAGACACCTCAAAAGCACAGAAATGATTGGAAGCTTGGCATTCTCAACCTTAAGCACTGCCTAAAAAGAATATTACTGCTCCAATAAATCATGGTATGTTGCTTGAAACTTTCAGATTTTTTGTAAAATATTAATAATGTTCTGCTAACCTTCAGCAACAGGCTGGTTCCACCAAGATGCAGCACAGAACACCATAGAAGATTCTTTTTCCCTGTGGCTATCAAACTGTACAACTCCTCCCCCAATTTCCCTCCTGGGATAAATAAAGTTCTATCGCATCATATCATATTGTGTCATATGCTCAGATTACTTACATTTATGACTGCTTATAATAATAAGCACCCATTTACAGATAGATAATCAGAGAGTCATACAGCATGGAAACTTTTGATGGAGTTGCATTCAAGATCACCTTGTGGCTAATGTGAATTATGTCCATTAAAAGCACAATGAAGGTGATCTTCAATGCAATGACTCCATGAAAAAGTCAGTGAGAAGCACCAGCCATTTTACATGGCCTTCTTCAACCTGTTAAGAGCCGTTATCTCATTCACACTTGGGAGGGACTAAAGGGCCTGTCCCACTATTTTTAGGTGACCCCCACCGCCTCTTCGACGTAAAATTTGAAATAGAATCATTACTTTAACAACAAAAAAAACCCAAAGTCGGCACCGGAGACAACCTACACCACCTGGTGACAACCTACGTTAACCTGGCGACAACTACGACAGCACCTATGTCAGATGTCAAGCTACGCACATTAGCGTCAAATCCACTGTCGCCGAATGGCTCCAAAAATGTTTCAACATTTTGAAATTCCAGTGGCGACCAGAAAGACGCTACGACTCTTTGGGCGATTGAGGAGACTACTCACGACCAAGTGGCGACAGCCTAGTTGCCTGTAGTCGCCTAAAAAATAGCCTGTGGGACAGGCCCTTAAGAAGCAATCTCCTCAAATTATGTTGTCCTCAGAAATGAATTTCTATCTTATATTTTTCTCCACATTGATTTGCAAGCCCCATTACTCTCATGTCTAAAACAGAATCAATCATACTGAAAACCAACATCAAACAAATCTGCATCATTGCCCCGACATTGTTCATAATGGTTCTCTCTGCAGTGTTGCTTGCACCTCATTCCTAAAAAACATCTAGTGAAGCTAATCTACAAAACTAATGGGTAAGCAGTCTAAGCAGTCTTGAACTTAGATCATCAGAACCTCAGTGATGGAGCAATAGTTAAGATGAAGCTTGTGTTTAAGCACACATGGAGATTGAGCTATCATTGACTCATTCACTGAAGCATATGAGAAGATGAGGAGAGAGATGAGAGAGGGGGGGAGGAGGGGGGGAGAGAGGGGGGGAGAGAGAGGGGAGGGGGGGAGAGAGGGGGGGGGGGGAGGGGGGGGGGGGGGGGGGGGGGGGGGGGAGGGGGGAGAGCAAGGAGGGGGGGGGGTGTGTGGAGGGGAGGGGGGTTTAGGGGAGGGGACGGTAGGGGAGGGGGATGGAGGGGGGATGAGAGTGGGGGGAGGAGGAGAGGGGGGGGAGGAGAGGGGGGGGGGAGGAGGAGAGGGGGAGGGAGAGAGGGGGGGGGAGAGGAGAGGGGGGGGGGGGAGGGGGGAGAGGGGGGGGGGAGGGAGGGGAGAGGAGAGGGAGGGAGAGGAGGGGGGGGGGAGGAGGGAGAGGGGAGAGGAGAGGGGGAGAGGGGAGAGGGGGAGAGGAGAGAGGGGGGGAGAGGAAGAGGGGGGGGAGGAGAGGGGGGGAGAGGAGAGGGGAAGAGGGGGGGGAAGAGGGGGGGAAGAAGAGAGGGGGGGGCAGAGGAGATGGGCGGAGAGGAGAGGGGGGGGAGAGGAGATGGGGGGGAGAGGAGATGGGGGGGAGAGGAGAGGGGGGGAGGAGGAGAGGAGGAGGGGGGGGGAGAGAGTAGAGGGAGGGGGGAGAGGGAGGGGGGGAGAAGAGGGAGGGAGAGGGAGGGGGAGGAGAGAGGGGGAGAGGAGAGGGGGGAGAGAAGAGGGGGGGAGGAGGAGGGGGGGGAGAGAGAGAGGTGGGGGAGGAGAGGAGGGGGGGGGGGGGGGAGAGAGAGAGAGTGCCTTTTTACTTCAACCCAAACCCAAACCCAAACAACCATTTGCAGGCAGTGCTTTTTTACCTCTAACCATATTTTCATTTTCAAACCAAATTAAGGGTACTCACAGTGCTGTAGACATTTGTCAGTGACGTTCAAAGCTCTGATTGAGGCACACCACGCAGAGACTGATTGAGGCACACCACTTCCTGGTTTTATAGTCCCTCCCCCTCCCTCCAGCAGGGGCAGCAGAGAGAATGGGGAATGTTGTAAAAACATTAATATCTCTGTCAATTTTCTTCGACGGGAAAAATCCTCGGCACACATGCGGCGGAGGGGGGCTCTGAGTGAGGTGGCCAAACATGACGGCCGTAGGTGGCGGCGTACTCTAGGAAACCGCAGCACAGAAAGCCAAAATCGGTCAAGAACAGAGTTTTAGTAATATAGAGATTTACCAAATGACTCTTTGAATGGCAGATTTCACACATTTGTTACACAATAACAATGTTTGAGAAGCATTTAGATGGACACATGAACAGGCAGGGAAATGACAAAAATAAACCATGTTCAGGCCAATGCGCAGTTTAAATGAGCATCATGGTTGACACAGATAATGTGGGCGTCTTCCTGGAATGTATTGTTCTATTTTCAATGCTCTAATTAAGTTGTAGCCAGGCCATTCTTTTGGGTGGAAGAAAGTTTGGGAGAAAGAAATGTGATCCCTTTGAATTGAAATGTACAAATTCTTACAGGGTAGCTTTTACTATTTCCGCCTGCTGGGGTGTTGAAAACCACAAGTCACTGCCTCAAAGTCGATTCAGAACAGAGGCGAGCTGCAATTCTTCACCCAGAGGCTGGTGAATCTTTGAAATTCTGTATCCAGCTATGGGGGCTCACATCGCTCAGTATATTCAAAGCGAAGATCAATTGATTTTTATACATTAAAGAGAGTATATATTAAATCCGTTTCTGTGCCCACAAGCTAGACATGGGATGGGTTTTTTTCCTCCCTGGAACTCGGGAACAATTGCTCGTTCTAAGCTTCCCCCCAGTTTCAGTTAAAAACCACTGAATCAAGCACTTGATCAACAAATTTTTATTTTAACAAAACACAATTACAGTGCCCACCACTGTACCTAACCAACGCGGGTTTGTTCCTTGTATCTGCCTGTTCAAGCCCTCTAGGCCTCGCTCAAACAGAGACACTCCAGAAGCTCACGCAGTTCTAAGTGCTCTCCAAAGATTATAGAGGAGCTCCTCTATAATCTTTGGTGCTCTCTCAGATCGATGCGGGACCTCGTGGCAGCAAACCTTTATAGGTCCCGGGACCTTGAGAGGCCGAACCACATGGGGGTGGTCTCTTTATGATCCAATTACAGATATTGATTAACCCCATACATAACAGACATTTCCCTACTCCAATAATACAGCAGTTAGTACATTGTATTCAAACAGGGCCTCTCATGGAAGAAAACATGACAACATTTACCCTGATCTGCAGGAAACCTAAACAAGGCTCAATACCTCATCCAATCAACACTAGGCAAAGTAGAACACTGCAATGTTACTTACAATTATTTACAAGGTGTATGTCTGGTTTGCAGTCATCCAATCCATTCTATGCATTTTGCACCTGATTGACAGGGTCTGCAGATGTTCTTATTCTTTTCCTGCAGATTGTATCTAGGCTCTAGACGAACTGGCACCACTCCGCAGCTTGTCCCAGTTCTGCAGAGAGCAATTCTAAATTGACCAAATCTCCCAGCAGGCCTGGTATATCCCATGGTATAGTCCTAGCCTTTCCAATCTGGCCAGGATTAACATACCTTCCTTTTTTTTTTATCATATATGGTAACCCATCATTTGCCACAGCGGGTAGTTGAGGCCAGTTCATTGGCTATATTTAAGAGGGAGTTAGATGTGGCCCTTATGGCCAAGGGGATCAGAGGGTATGGAGAAAAGGCAGGTACGGGATACTGAGTTGGATGATCAGCCATGATCATATTAAATGGCGGTGCAGGCTCGAAGGGCCGAATGGCCTACTCCTGCACCTAATTTCTATGTTTCTATGTTTCTATGTTTCTATGATAACCAAATAGTCCAATAATCAGCAAACCAGATATAAGTGTGTCCATTACATTTCCCATCTATCAGCAACACAAGATGATGATGTTTCTTCCCAGAATCTTGTCAAGCGTCCCGAGTTTTCATGGGCGTAGCTTCACAATTTCCGTCTGATGAGTCTTCACCTCCCGAGTTTTTGTGCGAATTCCCGCCATCTGTGTTCTTGCCCATTCTTCCATCCCTTTCCATAGTCGAACCTAAAACCTAATATTCTTGAAAAACTTGGGACAAAGCAAGTTACCATCATGCACCCGTGCTTTCCCATACATTCACTATAATTCCCTGTCATATGAATCCCTATTCGAAACTATTATATTCTACAGTATCACTGTATCCTATTGCTATTCTGTACCCTGTTATACTCTTTATTATCCTAGGATCAACACTAATCAGCCTTCTTCATATTCACACAATGTTATAATATGTATATCTGATGACGGGTCCTCATATAAATTTCAGCTGGGTTCATTACAGATTTCCCTACAGGTGTGACTCGATTTTAAAGCAAACTGTGATAAATGTTCCAATTTAACAAATTCAGTCTCAGCCTTCAATTTATTTCAAATTTCAGTGTCTATCTCATCCTTCTCATTCCACAGCCGATAATACAATTCCATTCCAATTCCTATGGAATTCCCAGCTGTTCAAATTTAAACAATCAATTTCTATATCATTAATTTCATCATAAATCCAATTAAAAATGCCGAATCCAGGGACAATTTCTTTCCACCATGATAATATAAGCTACTTTATCATCAAGGGTTAAACAATTCAAATCCATCAGCTAAATATGCATCGGCTCTGCTATTCCTACACCCATTGAAATTTCTCCCTCTAGTTACATGAAGTCTCTCCTCCAGTACCTCTTCTTATTTATGTATATCTCCTTACTATGTTGACTATTATATTGACTCTTTACTATATTGGCTTTGTTCTCAGTTGAGGGGTTCTCGTTTATACTAGTTCTTAATTACTGAATAATTTCTTAGTCCGGTCTCTTAAAGGGAAGTCCTGGCGCATTCGGTCAGCGAGATGACTCCTCCCCCGACACAGCGATCGAAAGAGTACAACCTCTGATCGAACCACCATGACTCAGGTTCTTACAACACCACGCTCTAAATAATTACAAATATTTAGCTCAAACACACTTTTACTTCAAGTATCTAAATCCGTAACCACTCGCACAAGCAGCGATACAAATAACGGTCCACAGACTTAACAAAATCTAAATCTTAACTTTCTAAATCTTAATATACTCTAAGTTTATTTACATGCACAGAATATTTACACAATCCGGATCCGTTAACAATACGAAAAACTAGATTTTTACAATTTACAAAATGATTTAAAGCACTAGCGCACAGTTCACAAACACTCAAAATTGATGCCGTGTCACGCTGTTATCACTCAGTGAACCTCTCCCTCTGTTACCGAAGATTTTCCCCTTCATAGGTTACTCTTTGCTAAGGGATACTACTCCTTAAATGACTAGTTTTCCTCCCGAATGTTACTATCCCTCTGCTAAGACTAGACTTCTATAGGGGGACTTCTATTCCTCTTTTCTAAGTTCCACAGAATTAGGGATACCCTTCGCTATTCGGATTACTTTTCATCAAGTAAACAGGTTACCGTCTCTCAGGTACTCTTCGTTATCAGGTACTAGTCAACAATTGACCAGAGAGTTACTATTCACTGTTGATCAGCCGCTATTCGGAATCGACCACGGACATGCACCAACTCCGAAGTTCTATAGACAGGAATTCGAATTCCACCTTACTGGCAGAACTTCAATGTGAAATTCCGTATTTGGAAATTTAGCTTTGCAAATATAGATTCGTTCTTGAACTCCTAATTTATATCCCTCCTCATAAGCGGGCACTTAAATCAAACTTAAATTTCCCAAATGAATTCTCAAATGGAATAGAGTATTCTGGCCAATCTGGACTCTGACCACCGAGCCCAGTACCTTTACGAGATTCCTCATCCGTCACACAGGACTCAGATATCTACACGCAAACATTCCTCTCTGCTGGGCACTGGGGGTTCAGCGCCTAGCCACTAGCCACATCTCAGATGAGTAAAGCACCGACCCTGAATTCAGAGCTGATCCAACAAAATTTCCTCTCTTCCCTTAAACTTTTTTGAAAATGAGGAGTGGATGGTAATTGATTGAGTGGAAGTGTAATTGGGTTATTCATAATTTAAAATGCTGGCGAGATTAACAGTAGAGTCATACAAATTGTCCAGCAATTTAAAAAGGATTGGAGTTTAAGCACCTACTTTTTTAGTTAGTTAGTTAGTTAGTTAGTTAGTTAGTTAGTTAGTTAGTTAGTTAGTTAGTTAGTTAGTTAGTTAGTTAGTTAGTTAGTAAGTTAGTTAGTTAGTTAGTTAGTTAGTAAATTTATTGTCATGTGTACAGTGAAAAGCTTTTGTGGCATGCTATCTAGTCAGCAGAAAGACAATACATTACAATCGAGCCATTTACAGTGTATAGATGCATGATAAGGGAATAACGTTTAGTGCAAGTTAAAGATAGCAAAGAGGTAAATAGTAGTTCAGCACTGTTCTCTGGTTGTGGTAGGATGATTTAGTTGCTAAATAGCAGCTGGGAAGAAACTGTCCCTGAATCTGGATGTGTGAGTTTTCACATTTCTATATCTTTTGTCTGGTGGGAGAGGGGAGAAGAGGAAGTGGCCAGGTTGCGACCCGTTCTTTATTATGCTGCTAGCCTTGCTGAGGCAGCGTGAGGTATAAATTGAGTTAATATAAGGGAGGTTGGTTTGTGTGATGGTTTGGGCCAAGATCGTCCACTCTGCGAAAAAGCCGTAGCAGCTGATGGGTCATCTTCAGCGCCATTTCTGTAACCGGCTTCTGTCATGGCTTCTGTCCACATCTACAAGCGGGGTGTACTGCTCGAATCACCAATGTAGGTGAACCCACCAGTCTTTCTTCAGGTTCTTTGCTTTGAACTGCAGGTTGATTGTGACCTCCTCGGTAATGTGCAGACTTGTTAATATGTGAGTTAAGTGGTGATGCAGAAACGTTGTCACCTGCCCATAATCCCTTAGAAAATGGGAAATATTTCATAATTCATCTGCGATGTACAAGATAAAATAAGTAAATTCCTCAGATTTCATGGTGCAAGTGAAATTATCCATTAGAGTTGTTTATGTGTGTGAAAGTTCGGTATCCATCATATACTTGTTCGCATCGAACTATTAATTAGAACGAGGATCCAATCCAAATGCCACATCGATGCGTTTTATTATGCAACTAATATTACGACAAATCAGTACCGTTATTACAATATGCAAAAGGGCAGGAGGGTACATATTTTAGTCTTGACCCAGAAATAAATTTATACAATCATTCAAGCTGTGGCAGGTTAACTCCGAGTTTCCCAGAAATATGTCAATATTATATTTCCAATCAATAACGCATGTTGGGTTGCCGCAATTTCTAATTCATCCTGATTTAATTTGTTCTCTTCTGAACATCCACCAATTGTCACCTCAGAAATGTAACCTGATGTGAATCGTGGCTGCAAAATTACTTTAAAATGTGTTCAAATTGTGGGCTTCTGAATTTTTAACAAAAAAAATGACATAGAAAATGGTATCAAGTCTTGTGCAAATCATCCCGTGTGATTATAATGTATCCAAATATAAAGCAATGTTTTATATAGAAGTGAAGACTGTAAATGATTTGCACGCTTGTTGAATCTTCTTAAAATTAAAAATATGTTAATTTCAGGAATTGGGATTAGCCATAAAGGAAACGTCAACATATGATTGTATTAACACAATGTTGAAAAGATAAATGCTAAATGCAATTGAAAATACATTATTTAATCACGCAAGAATGATAAGCATCTTGCATCCTGTAAAACAAAATGTTTGTTGCATTTATTGAACCTTTGTACTTCTGATAATGTATGCCTGCGGAAAGAGGGGCCCAATGCCGAGCAAACATAATAAAGTTATCAATAATTTTGATTCTTGTTACTGTAATTGCAGACGATACGCTTTTACCTAATCTTCCTTGGAATTGCTACTATTATGCCCATCAGGCGAGGCGATGTTGATAATTTGTGACAATTCTGAGTGACCCTTTTGTTATGTGTAACATTTTCTAGATTTTATTAATCATCACTAATACCAACAGCGCGATCAAGAGACCAATTGAGATTACTCGGCTGTCGGAATTTAAGGATTTACTGGAAGCGGCTGACATGAGCGAAGTCGGCGAGCGGCAGGTGAGAGATGTTCAGACGGAGAGCACTGCCAGAGGTGAGCGGGCCGGCAGAAGGCGCTGAGGTGGCATCCAGTTCCGCTGTCCCGTCCCGAGGCCGCTCGCAGCCACCCGAGCTGCTTCCCTCCCAAGCCACAATGCGGTGGCCCCATGCTCGGAGCGCTGTGGCAGTGGTGAGTGAGTGAGTTACTGGCATGATCTCCGACCCCCTCCTTCTCAACGCTCCTGCCCTCCCCGTAAATTTACCCCTGGCCAGACTCTCCACACGCTGTGAAAGGAATTCTCCCCCCAATTGGCCCCTTGAACAAGTATTGTCATTCAATAAGATTACAACTGATTCAACTTGTCCCGGTGTGCTCCCGTTTTTCCCACCATCTCTCCACCTGCCATCACCCTCCACTTCCCACCCATTCAGTAATTTAGAATGAATGAGATTTGGAAGTCTTGAGCAAATTGCTTTTTTTATTTTTATTTTTTTGAGCATGAGAAATTCTAGGTCCCACCAGCCTTCTTTCAAAATTTAGCAACTCAAAATGGGGGTGCGTTTTCATTGCTGGGAAATACGGTACTTTATTATGAGATTTGGCTTTTGAAGTCTTTATAAAAGTCGACTGATACCTTATGGAGTGAACAATCTGCACACATGCGCGGTTTAAGATATATTAAAAGCTGACTGACTGCCTACCCTGAGTAATTACTCACGGCATGTGCCTGGTCGGGTTTACTGAAATGGCGGACGTTACGCTCGATAGCGTACTACACATCAGTCCATTGGATTTTGCTGGAGTGGTCTATCTTGCTGGAGTGGTCTATCTATCTCTGTGATCTTTGGTTTGAGCTGTGTCCACAATTCTCTGCAATTCCTTGCGGTCTTAGATGGAGCTGTTTTTGCTTGAAAATTCTTGTATTTTATAATGTATTTTGAGTGGGACTAATGTATTTTTAACCTCACAATTGCTAGCATTTCCGATCCATGAATAATATTTTCCAATGCAAACAAAAATACATCTTTACAGTGATAGAATGAGGTGGGCAGATAGGAAGGCAAAAAACAGCAGGTGGGCATACTAATAAACAGTGACAAAACAGCGCTGAGTGTTTAAATTACAATTAAATAAGCTGTGTCATGTAACAATAATGCATCAAGTCATACCAGGTGGTAAGGACTAAACTGACAGAAATTTGTGCTTTGCAAGTAAAGCTGGAGCAAAACATCTGATCACTGTCAAACCAAGCATTATTTCATGGATTGAGCCCACAAACCTATCAAGTCAGAAAGCTTCAATTTATAAACCTGGTATTTATTTCCAGCCACAAAGATATCTTTCATGAACATAATGTAAAAGTAATATTTTTTTGACTTTCATTATTCATGTGTCAGGGTGGAAAATCAAGTTTAGGCTCTTGACTGGTCTTCTGCAGTTCAGTACATCTCATCTAATGTGGCGTATACACTTCTGGTTTAGTGTAGTTTGGTTAAGTTTACTTTAGTTAAGTTTAGTTTAAACTAATGAGATACAGCGCGTAAACAGGTCCTTTGGCCCACCAACTCCGCACCGACTAGCGAGGCCCGTACATTAACACTATCCTACACACACTAGGGACAATTCATATGTAAACCAAAGACACGAGGAAACCGAAGATCTCAGAGAAAACCCACGCAAGTCACAGGGAGAACGTACAAACTCCGTACAGACAGCACCCATAGTCAGGATCGAACCCAGGTCTCTGGTGCTGTAAGCAATGTAAGGCAGCAACTTTACCGTTGCGCATTGTACTGCACCACCTGGCCTTACTCCATGGAAGGCAGCGGGAACATGCAAAGTTCAGGGAATCTTGTGCCTCTAAAATAGTTGTCTCTATGGATGGACAGACCCTCTACTCACAACAATCCAAACAAATTATTGCAGCACAGATTACAATTGGGTTTATACCAGTCCTGCCATGATCTTTCATGTCCATTACATTTGGTCCTCCACCAATGTAACATGATTATACGCATATAAGTCAATATCTAGGTCTGCCTGTTTTCTTCGTCTGGGTGCCAGTGAACCTCACCCAAATGTTCAGTCTCAGATTGTGAAAGGAAGCAGATACTTCCCCAGTGGCTTCTCACCAGATCTTTACTCTTCTCCTTACTACGTTGCACAATGCTCCCCTTCCAAAGCTTACCTCAGGATACTGATAAAAAGGTAGCATGCTAGGAAGTACAGAGGGACCTTGATGTATGTTCAAGGATCCCTGAATTGATGAAGAATCATCATAAATTCTTCTGTAGGAAGGAACTGCAGATGCTGGTTTAAACCAAAGATAGACACAAAAAGCTGGAGTAACTCAACGGGACAGGCGGCATCTCTGGAGACTGACGAAGGATCTCGACCCAAAACGTCACCCATTCCTTTTCTTCAGAGATGCTGTCTGTCCCTGCTGAGTTACTCCAGCTTTTTGTGTCTTTCATCATAAATTCTTGATTTGATCAGTCTGAAAAAGGGTCTTTAAGGTGACATTTCGGTCAATACCCTTCTTCAGACTGATTGTAATGTTGCGGAAGCTGGTAAAGGGGAGAGGCAGGACAAAGCGTGCACGGTTAATAGGTCGACATAGGTCTGCTGAGTTACTCCAGCACTTGGTGTCCTTTTGTGTATTAACTTGCATCTGCAGTTCTTTGCTTCTACATTAAAACATGTTATTGTTCAGATCCAGTGTAGTGTGACCTACACTTCTGTAGCTGCAGCAGCAGTTTTATAAAATGTGGCTGGGGCCACAATTTCTGGCAATCATCAGGCCACCTCCAGGAAATACCCCATCACTGATGAGATAGCTATTGATATCACAGCATCTGATTCACTTTGGTGCTTCTTATTATTGTAGGGTGCGTATCATTGACTATCAATTACTATGTATGCAGAGGGGAAGGCTACTGATATTAAATCCATAAAGGATCTGTTTGGATAGCATATGAAGTCACAGATGCTATTCTTGCATTTTGCCTCGTGAATAGGCCATGCAATGCTCTTATGTTCATCTTTGATAGCCAAGCAAGATTAATGGAATATGGGTAAGATTACTATATCAGATGTTTAAAGTATTTTGTCAGTGACAACGCAGCATGTTAATATATTAGTCTTAGACTATCAGTATTCTTTTATACATAACACAAATTCTTATCCTGCCAACAAAATCAGGAAGGACATTTATCTTGGAATGAAGGGAAAATGAATGTGAATATTTCATTATTATGTTGCAAAAGCTTTTGCAGCAGGAACTAACGATCAGCAAATAATGCATTGGGGAATATGCTTATGTATATAAACATTCTCTGGTTTACTACTACTGTTACAATTTATCTATCCTGTTGTTTGTCTCTATTTTCTTTGCTTTTATGATTAAATACAGTAAACCTTTGTTATAACAGACAATGTGGCAAATGGTATCCATTATTGGCAATTGTCCACTATAGCCAAGTGTAATATATGGCATTTCATGTGTAGAGACCCAGCAATAACATTTAGGCTGAGCAAGAACTGCACCGACAAGAGGTGTCTTATTTCAGCTGAAACATTAAACCAAAGCTTTACCTGACCTAATCTAATGAACCCCAATGTCTCAATACAGCAATATAGGTGGTGGCCAAGGCGTCAGCAAACGCTGCTGAGGGAGCTGTGTGGGCTGGGGGTGGCATCGGCGGACATGGCCGAGGTAGCGGCTAAGAGTGGCATTGACAGCCTGGTCTGGAAGTGGCCTGGGAGGTGGTACGGTTCGGGTTTGGCATTGGCAGCCCAGGTTGGAAGTGGTCGGGGAAGCAGTGCGGGCGGGGGTTTGCATCGGCAGTCCAGCCTGGCAGTGAAGTTTAGTAGGTCTGTCTTTGTGTGTAGAAAGGAACTGCAAATGCTGGTTTAAACTGAAGATAGACATAAAATGCTGAAGTAACTCAGAGGGACACACAGCATCTCTGGATAGAAGGAATGGATAAAGTTTTGGGTCGAGACCCTTCTTCAGTCTGAAGAAGGGTCTCGACCCGAAACATCACCCATTCCTTCTATCCAGAGACACTGATTTACTCCAGCATTTTGTGTCTATCTTCAGATCTGTCTCTGTAACTGAAATCCATTATAAAGACGTCAATAACAATGAGTGTTTACTGTACATTGTGTTTTCCTCATTGGAATATGAAACTTTTAAGTTTACTGTAAAATAAGAACATTGTAAAATAAACATTAATTGTTCTGTTTTGGATCTCTCATATACTATATTACTGCTCAAGTAAATACTACATGATAGGTATCAATTCTTATTTATCTATTCTGAGCTCTTAAATCTTTTTCCTAATTGATTCACACCTCCTCTGTGTTACTCAAAACTTACCACAATGCCAAGTGACAGAGCAGACTTCCCTGGTGTCTGCAAAGGTTCCACATAAAATATAGAACAGTACAGCTCAGGTGCAGACTCTTTCGCTCACAATGTTTGCGCCAAACATTATGTCACATTAAACTTGTCTCACCTGCCTGTACTTCATATCCCTCCATACCCTGAATATTCATGTGAATCTCTAAAGCACTCTTAAATGCCACTATAAGATCTGCTTCCATCATCACTTCTGGCAGTGGCAGTGTATTCCACGCATCTACAACTCTCTGTGTAAAAGAACGCGCTCCGCACATCTCCTTTAAACTTTCCCCCACTCAACTTTCCTGATTTCTTTATATTTCCCAGCAGCTGTCTGATTTCTACACCTGAAGGGCCAGTCCCACTTTCACGACCTAATCCACAACCTTTTTTACTCATGGACATTTTTCATCAGTCTAGAAAAATGCCCCGACCTACTTGATGCTATGAGTACCTACGAGTAGCATCACGACCTACCTACGACCTACCTAAGACCTCCTACGACCTCCTGACGACCATGCTGCGAGCATGTCAAAGGCAAACTCGGCAGAAGTCGTGAATTAGGTTGTGAAAGTCGGACAGGCTCTTTACATATGCTTCCTTTCTCTTTTTGACCAAATTTACAACCTGTTTGGTCATGCAAGGTTCCCTCATCTTACCATTCTTGTCCCTCTTCCTTACTGGAACAAGCTGATCCTCAACTCTGATCAGCTAGTATTTCGACGGCTCCCGCATGTGATCAGATGTGAACTTATCCAATAACAGCTGCTCCCAAGTTACTCCCTCTAGCTCCAGCCTATAATCTTGTAATTCACCCTTCTTTTGGCCTCTACAGTGCCCGATATAATCTCAGCAGAGTGATTGCGTCTTTCTTACTTTTGAGCTCTGCCCTTATTGCCTCAGTGGATGAACCCTCCAGTATGTCCTCTCTGAATGCAGCCTGTTCTCCCTGCTAGTAATTCATCACCTCTACCTGTTTTACCTTCCTACGTATCACATCTGAAATATAGAAATCCTGGAACATTGAACTGCCGGTCCTACCTCTCTCATAATCAAGTCTCTGTAATCGCCGCAACATCACAGTTTAATGATCAGTTTAAGGTTCAAGTTCATCTGCGTAACCTATAATATTCCTTGCATTGAAATAAACACACTGCAACCCATTAGGCTCACCGTATTCATTATCCTTTCCATGCTTGTCCTTCCTTTTAGGATTTACTTAGTATAACGTCTACTTTCCCACCAATCCCTCCAATTGCTCTGTTGCTCTAGTTCCCACGTGATGTAGATAGATATAGAACAATGAATGAAAGATATACAAAAAAAGTGACAATGATAAAAAAAACAGGCCATGTTTTTTTTTTGCATATCTTTCATTCATTTTTCGATATCTCTCTACATCATCGTCTACATCCCTTATTTCGCTATCCCGTGACTTTCAGTGTGAAAAAGGGTCTCGACATGAAACGTCACTCATTCCTTCCCTCCAGAAATGTTGCCTGTCCCGCTGAGTTACTTCAGACTTTGTATCTATCTTCGGTTTAAACCAGCATCCGCAGTTCCTTCCTACACATCGGCCTTCCGGAGGGCCGTTGCGGTAGACGTGTTCCGGAGGGCCACTGAGAAGCCGAGGCTGGAACCTCACAGGTCAGAGCCTCGCGGGCTGGAGCCCGGGCCCCGCTGGTTGGAGCCTCGTGAGTCGATGAAGCCCGCAGCCAACGGGCCCCTGGGTCTGCGGAGTCCGTGGCTGTGGCCTGGATCAGTGCCACGGAGGGGTGCGGGGAGGACCCGGCGGCTATAGTCGAGAGGTCAGTGCGGTGATTGATTTTGGCGCTGACCAATGGATGAGGCTGGACCATGTGGAAGTGAGGACGCCACTGCTGGGGGGAAGGAACAAAGGAGGACCCAGCGTGCGGGGGCCATCGTGAGGAAGGGGAAAGGCCAATGGACAATGGAGGACCAGGTATGGGGGGGATCTCAGTGAGGAGGGGAAGGAGGGGGGAGAACAAACAGGGATCTGGCGCTGGGGTACTATGTAATTTTGTACGGTCCCTTTCCCTTTATGCAAGCAAATAATTTCACTGTGACTTCATTCATTCATTCACTCTTTCATTCAATCATTCACTCTTTCATTCATTCATTCATTCATTCATTCAATCATTCATTCATTCATTCATTCATTCAATCATCCATTCATTCATCCATTCATCATCATTCATCCATTGATTCATTCATTCATCATTCATTCATCCATCATTCATTCATTCATTCACTCATTCGCTCATCATGCATTCACTCATTCATTCACATTAGTTTTAACCTTCTTGAGTTGCACAAATGAATCTCCCTGCTGGAATATTGTCTCTCCTCCAGTTCAGGTGTAAGGTATCCCTCTTGTGTAATCAGGCTTTTGTCACATGCAAAATTATAGTGAGGTACAGTTACAATGAAAATCCTATTTGCAGTGACATCAAGGCAAATAGACTCAGAAAACAGCAAATCATACGTGAATTACACACAAATTCTACAAGGCAGCAAGAAAGAAAAAGACTGCAAAACAAATAAATGAATGCAAAATAGAATTAGAAAATAACAAGATCATGGTAGTGCAAGAGGCAGTCCATAGTGTTTCATTGTTGAGGTCAGATTAGGGTTCTGTAGGTTGGCCAAGAACCTTACATTTGTGGGAACGTAACAATTGCTGAACCTAGTGATGTACAACTTCAGGCGATGGTAGTAGCGAGAAAAGGGCCTTACTTGGATGGTGGGGATCCTTGATGACAGTTGCCACATTTTTAAGGAAATGCCTCACATGGATGCATTTGATGGCCCTACAAGAGAGCCCAATGATCCTTGTATCTGAAACCCTTCCTTTAAACCCCGAGTACAGATCATCATTATCTGTTTACCTTTAGTCCCATTTTTTTTAATACCTTATCCTTCGTGATAGTGATTGTTCCAAGTTCTTCAATGTTCGTTGAAATGAAATGAAATCTTTGGGATGTTTGCAGTGTCATGCACCATGAAGACTATGCAAAGTATTACATTTACTTATTAATCATTTCCTTATTTCCCATTGCTAATTCCCCAATGTTGCTCTCCAGTATTTCCACTCTTACCCAAGCTACCTCTTCCTTTTTATATATTCATAAAAGTCCTGCTGTTTTGAATTACTGCCACACATAATTTTATCCCCTCCTTATTAATGTTGTAGTCTCTCACTGTTGGTTCCTATAAAATTCCCAGTCCTCTGCCCTAGTCTTGCCACTATATATGCATTATTCTATGAATTTATATTTTCCAATATTTAATATTACTGAGCTTATGAACCTTGCTGTTTAAATATCTGCCACTGTTCATCTCCTAATGTATCTTTATTTAAGAAAGAACTGCAGATGCTGGAAAAATCAAAGGTAGACAAAAAAGGCTGGAGAAACTCAGCGGGTCAGGCAGCATCTATGGAGAGAAGGAATATGCAATGTTTCAGGGCGAGATCCTTCTTCAGACCTAAAAGGTCCCGATCCTAAACGTCGCCTATTCCTTCTCTCCATAGATGCTGCCTCACCCGCTGAGTTTTTCCAGCTTTTTTTGTCTACCTTTTTCTATCTTTGTATCTTTTCAGTGCAGCACAGAAACAGGTCCTTCACCCCACGGTGTCTGTATCAAACAGATGTCCAAATTAAACTATTCCCTTCTCCCTGCACATGCTCCATATCTCTCTATTCTATAAATTCTCTGTTCCCCAAATGTTATATTATTTAACCCGTCTACTCCAGACAACTTTACTTTAAAACCACTGTAATTGTCCTTCTTTAAGGACTTTGGCTGTGGAGTCCAAGTGTTACAATAGTCAATAGACAATAGGTGCAGGAGTAGGCCATTCGGCCTTTCGAGCCAGCATCGCCGTTCAATGTGATCATGGCTGATCATCCCCAATCAGTACCCGGTTCCTGCCTTCTCCCCATATCCCCTGACCCCTTATTCTTAAACAGTGGCCCCTGGTTCTGGACTCCCCCAACATCGGGAACATGTTTCTTGCCTCTAGCGTGTCCAAGCCCTTAACAATCTTACATGTTTCAATGAGGTCCCCTCTTATCCTTCTAAACTACAGAGTGTACAAGCCCAGCTGCTCCATTCTCTCAGCATATGATAGTCCCGCCATCTCGGGAATTAACCTTGTAAACCTACGCTGCACTCCCACAATAGCAAGAATGTCCTGCTAATTAGGACAGATTTGGTCCCCCTCGGATTAGGGGACCAAAACTGCACACAATACTCCGGGTTCAACCTCAAATTGTATCTGGAATTCTACCATGTTGTGATCACTGATCCTCAGGAGGTTGTCAGGCACATCATCTCTTATTAATCCTATTTCAATACATGTGACCAAGTCTAAAATAAAGTTCCTGTGTAGATTCTGTAACATACTACTGGAAACAATCCCTGATGAAATCCATAAATTCCACTTCCATGGCAATCATGCCAGCTTGATTAGTTCACAGAAGATAAAAATTATAATCACCCATGATAGACAGACAATCGGTGCAGGAGGAGGCCATTCGGCCCTTTGAGCCAGCACCGCCATTCAAAGTGATCATGGCTGATCATCCACAATCAATACCGCCGTTCCTGCCTTCTCCCCATATCCCTTGACTCCACTATCTTTAAGAGCTCTGTCTAACTCTCTCTTGAAAACATCCAGAGAAGCGGCCTCCAACACCCTCTGAGGCAGAGAATTCCACAGATTCACAACCCTCTGTATGAAAAAGTATTTCCTCATCTCTGTTCTAAATGGCTTACCCCTTATTCTTAAACTGTGACCCCTGGTTCTGGACTCCCCCAACATTGGGAACATGTTTCCTGCCTCTAGCATGTCCAAACCTTTAATAATCTTACATGTTTCAATAAGATACCCTCTCATCCTTCTAAATTCCAGAGTATGCAAGTCCAGCCACTCCATTCTGAAATAAAGCCTGCTTGTCCTGGCTTTCAGCTCACAAACTTATTGATAGTGCCGAGAGAAATTGTATTCCTCATGTTGAACATATTTCTTTAGTTTCAGCACATATTCCAAATTCTGTGTGCGTTATTTAATTCCACATAGTATTTCATGAAGTCTTTTCTCTATAGCTTTAACACTGTTGTGCAAAACAATTTCAGGAAGCACTGATGCTTTACTTCCTCCATGATTTTCTCAATGCTCATAACCTGAAAATCAGGAGATAAATGGCTTTCTTTTCTGCTGGTCATGCAAAACAAAATGCAGTGTTCATATTGTGCTCTACGATGATGGAGCAAGCAGGTTGGTAGATGGTGAAACTAAAAACAAATTGCTGGAGTTCAGGCATCATCTGTGAAGAGAAAAGTACATTCAATGTTTTGATTGGAGACCCTTCTTCTGGATTAAGCTTGTGAGGTGGGTAGATCCTTCCCATACTTACACAGAGTTTCTGAGCATGGACTTGAAGTAGTCAATTCCACTTTGAGTGGTCCAGAGGATGGTTGGGAAATTACATTTCTTTAAGGAGGCTTTGAGCAAATCTTTGAATCTTTTCCTCTGCTCATCTGACAATAGTTTCCTACAACAGAGCTTGAACAAGACATGTCTACCCTGGGTGGAAGCCGGTTGGGTGCGAGTTAAAATGGTTATGGTCCTTTTCCCATTGACCTTGACATGGGTGACTGCTTTGTTTGAAATACAGGCAGCAAGGAAAGCCACTTTCCCTAAGACAAATGGATTATTTTTAAATGTGTCGACAACTATAATATTACCTGAGGCTTGAGAGGGGCAGCAATAGTGATCTTCCTGCAAACTCAAAGTTATCAGGATTCAAATACTGTAATAATAGAATCCTATGCGAGATGCCCTTTGTGACGTTTTCTTGCGAGGAGAAGAGCAATAATTCCCCTTTGGCTTTCTTTTGATTGGACATCCATCTTTAGATTTAGGTTTATTATTGTCATGTGTACGGAGGTACCGTGAATATCATTGTTTTGCATGTTATCCAGTAAGGATCAGATAATACAATATATGGCATGCATGTTTGTAGGTTAACTGGTCTCTGTAAATTCCCCCTGATGTGTGGTGAATGGATGAGAAAGTGGAGGTAGACAAAAATGCTGGAGAAACTCAGCGGGTGAGGCAGCATCTATGGAGCGAAGGAATATGTGACGTTTCAGGTCGAGACCCTTCTTCAGACTGAAAGTGGGATAACATTGAACTACTGAAAATGGGTGATTGATGGTCGGCGTGGACTCGGTGGGCCGAAATGCCTGTGTCCAAGCTGTATATCTAATCATAAGTACAATTGTCAAACTCAAGTACAATAGATAGAACAAAGGGGAAGATACAGAGTGCAGAACTCAGCATTGAAGCGCATTGGTTCTATACACAAGTCCAATGTCTGCAGTGGGGTAGAGGTGCACGTATAGGACCCAAGCTTATAGATGTCTCCAGTATCGCTCACCCAACCACTTGTGCTTCCTCCCATTCCTGACCTCCCACTAGTCTCCACATTAATGGCCAGTAGCTTTTATATGGCAGCTTTAATGCTGGGTGTGAGTCTGCATTGATTGTAAAGTTTATGCAGGACAGATAAGTGCGACCTTCCCATCATGATTTGCTAAGGTATCTGCTCTGAACATTGTGTCGGCAGTCTGCAAGACTGAGATCTAAAATTAACCTAATTTAACATTATAGTGTTTAATTGTAATAATAATTATATTATATTAATTAATTAAATTGCTATTACGGTACTTTCATCTCTTAGAGTGGATTTGAAGTTGATTCCGATTATTTGAATGGTTGTTTTCTTCCTCCAATAATGACAAGAATAGAATAAGAAATAATCAGAATTTCAATCCATTTTAATCCAGATGCAAATCAAATTCATTAAACTACCCATAATTCCAGTGAATTTTGTTCACATTGATAACCATGGTTTATTCAATTGGAAACAGCAATGGCAGGAGTTAGAATCTTTCTCAATTTGTTAAAACTGACTGCACTTTTGATTGGCCTTAGATGTAAGAACAGCAGATTGTTGTGCAATCCATAAAATTAATCTACTATGTTAACATCCATTGAAGACATACCCATACCCAGTATGTTCATAAACCATCAGCCAATTATGGCAATTTTAATAGTACAGTGAGATTTTATAAGCTGTACAGTGATTAATGCTATTTAAATGTGGTACTAATTATGATGTTGAACATTACCTAATAATGGCTCAATAGGACAATAAAATAATAAGAGACACATAAATACTCTGCTAATCCTGAAGGGCCTGTCCCACTATGGCGACCTTATTAGCGAGTTTAGGAGAGTCTGCGCTCGCCACAAGCTCGCAGCATGGTCGACACATGGTCGTAGGTGGTCTCTAGTAAGTCTCCTTCATGGTCAAGAGGAGTTCCCGCATAGTGGTTATTACTCGTTGCCTCAGTTTGATCGCGGTTAGTGTGTGTGTGTGTGGGGTAGTTAATGTATGTGATGCCGCAGGCCACCCCCCCCCCCCCCCCCCCCCCCCCCCCCCCCCCCCAACCACGCATTGAGGGGACGGGACGGGACCCAATGGGTCCCCCTTGGTCTAGTAAAGATTACAAGTGGCTGTGGTGAGGTGGTATGAATTAGTTTGCGGCAGAATGGAAGTAATATTGATCCCACTTTATACAAAATGTGTTTAGTGCAGATGCTAAGAGAGTTGAAAGTATTTCTTAAAGTATCAACAATGATTTTGCACAAAGTCCAGGCAGAACAACCCAGCCGATAAATTAATTTTCACAGGAGAAGATGAATTAGAGCTTTATTGAGCAGTGTGCCAGGAAATGCATTGGCCATGGGGCTGCAGCAGCAACATTTAATTGGTCCGAGGCACAAGGTATTTGTGGCACTCAATATTCCATGCACATTTTCCTTCCCATATCCGTTATTGAGGATTCAAGTCCCAATAAATCAAGGCAGTTGCAAAGGAGATAAACCCACAAAACACTGCCTCGCCCTGCCAGAGACCTGTGTTCAATCCTAACTTTGGTTGCTGTCTTGCACTTTCTCCCTGTGACTCTCTGGATTTCCTCCAGGAGCCACGGTTTCTCCTGACGTCTGAAAGACATGCGGGGTGCTACGTTAATTGACTCCTGTAAATTACCTTCAATGTGTCAGCAATGATCAAATCTGAGGAATGTGTGTAGAATAAAAGGAATGGGATTAATGCAGCATTAGTGCTAATGGGTACTTAATGGCCAGCATGGACTCATTAGGTGAAAGGGCTAATTTCTATGCCATGTTGCTCGCTAACTCAATGCCTCTTTTACCAAGCAAGTCTCGTAGCTACAATGAGAACACTTGAAATATTCTACATGCAGACTGCATCTTTTTCTTACACTGACTTTTGGACACATTTGAAGGTATAATTTGTGAAATATGTCTAGAATATGAGCTCATGCATAAGCTAGTCAGGTTTGCCCGTCACTACTGGACCATTTTGCAAGCGACTGGAATGTTCAATTAACCATTAAAAGACCAATGACTAAACAAGATTATGTCTCATCCCTAGCTCATTTCCAACCATAATTAATGGATCCTTCACACTCCAGCAGTATATTAAATCAGTAAGTTTGCCAGGTGCAAATAATGGCCAACAGCACACACATCATCAAGATGAGCTTGGACAAACAGACACCTCAAAAGTCACAGCTGAATGCACTGCAGCACATATCAACACGTCATTCACAATACCACAAACCATGCCAAGGGAATAATACCCCACTTATGGATCTTAAATCATCAGATACCATTCATATGTAACCATTTATAATGTATTCAGATTTCATTTCCTTGCCAATATCAAAAGGAAGCAATAACTAAGTCTCTTTGTGCAATGCCATTCATAAATCGGGGAGTACATGCCTCTACATTATGAGAATTCTTATCTTGGCATCTTCATAAATGTTTAGTTTAGTTTAGGTTAGAGATACATTGTGAAAACAGGCCCTTCAGCCCACCAAGTCTGCACCGACCACCAATCCCTGCACACACGCACACGCACACGCACATGCGCACACACACACACACACACACACACACACACACACACACACACACACACACACACACACACACACACACACAGGACAACTTTACATTTACATCAAGCCAAATTGCCTACAAACCTGTATGTCTTTGGAGTGTGGGAGGAAACCGAAGATCTCGGCGAAAAACCCACACAGATCACGGGGAGAACGTACAAACTCCGTATTGAGAGCACCCATAGTCAGGATGGAACCCATGTCTCCGGCGCTGTAAGACAGCAACTCTACCGCTGTCGCACCGTGCCGCCCCACCTGTTCTGTAACCAGATAAACATTCAAATATTTGGATAAATTGTGAGTCCGTTAAGGATTAATTAAACATTCTGGTCTCTTCAGCATAAACTCATCATGATGACACCTTTAAAAAATTGTACGTTCAAATTTGTCCAGAAGCCAATATTAGAAAGAAAGGATGCCATTTGCATTCAGAACACTGCAAATGTTTTCATGGCAATGGGATATGAGATCTGTGGCTCAAACTTGCTGCAGGAAGTGGCAAAAAAGAGAGTCCTGATCCACTGCTTACTACCCCAGAGAAGCCACCAGAGTCACCTGCTAAGCAGTGGCAGATGCCAGCACCAGCTGCTGCATTTGAAGGACACCACGTTGAGCCAATGTTGTTGTTCCCACCGAGCACCAGGGAGGATACTGGCACTATGAGGTGAAACAATGGGATTGAAAGGGACATTTGAAGAGACATCTGGCACTGGCAGTTTGCAATCAGGCAGGAGGAAAAGAGAAGCACGTCTTCACATCACAGGTTGGATTGTCAATAGTAGTGACATAGGAGTCAATTACACTGCATGATGTGAAGCAGTTAGGAAAATATCTTGTGAAGGTCCTGTCAACCTAATCCATCTGATGAATAGGAGTATAGAGAAGCCTACATCCATTTTCTGGTTCAGAGCCAGGGGAACATGGAAGTGCTTTGCTTTTTTGTGCCAGGCAGTGGCAAAACAAAGGAATCACGATTCTGTCTCAATTGAGGCAGACACAGTCATCCAGTATTTGACTACCCTACCTGCACCATTAACTGACTGACTCCCAAAGGACATGGCTTCCTGCTCTGCAAAGCTCCAGGAAACAGATGGTCTTTGGCCGGCCTTGGGAAGGCTATGATAATACTTGTGCAATTTGTATGACATTAGATGTACACATCATTGTCTGTCCTGTGTTTTGAGGCAGACAATGCAGACACTGAGATTTCTGGCCGCTCTCCTAGGGTGGCAGGATCTCTGCTCAGGTCTCTGGCTTTCAGGCACTGTGGTAACATTCAGCAGGTCAGGCAGCATATGTGACGAACGTGCGGTGGGATGGATTGGAAAATCTCTGACAGGACATTGATCCCATAGCAATCAATCAAACTTGGCTGTAGCTGCACTATTGCAATCAATTATACTATTCCTTTATGCTTATAATTCCTGTCTTTGTAGCCAATGGAAAGCCCTTACAATGTCAGGAAGTGAGACATTCATTGCAGAGTGTTAGCCTCTCCCATATTCTTATAACCACCGTATACTTGTTCATTTCTGGTCAATGGTGACCACTTGTTGATGGTGGGCATGATAATGATAATGCCATTGAATATCAAGGATAATTGGTTGGACTCTATTATTGCAGATAGTCATTGCCTCTCACCTATAGTGTTCAAATAAGGTCATAAGGTCATGTGATAGTAGAATTAGGCCATTTTGCCCATCAACTCTATTCCGCCATTCAATCGCCATGACTGATTTATCTCTCCCTCCTAACTCCATTCCCCTGCCTTCTCCCCATACTACTACTTCTGACACCCGTACTAATCAAGAAGTGATGACACCCTGTACTTATTGTGACTTGATTCTAGACTCAGTGCTAAATTATGAGACGCGATTCTATTTTAGACGTTCATAGAAACATAGAAACATAGAAAATAGGTGCAGGAGTAGGCCATTCGGCCCTTCGAGCCTGCATCGCCATTCAATATGATCATGGCTGATCATCCAACTCAGTATCCCATCCCTGCCTTCTCTCCATACCCCCTGATCCCTTTAGCCACAAGGGCCACATCTAACTCCCTCTTAAATATAGCCAATGAACTGGCCTCAACTACCTTCTGTGGCAGAGAGTTCCACAGATTCACCACCCTCTGTGTAAAAAATGATTTTCTCATCTCGGTCCTAAAATACTTCCCTCTTATCCTTAAACTGTGACCTCTAGTTCTGGACTTCCCCAACATCGGGAATAATCTTCCTGCATCTAGTCTGTCCAACTCCTTAAGAATTTTGTAAGTTCCCAGGTAACGAATGGGTTCTGTTTTTCTAGATGTCCATAGGTCAGTTATTTTCCTCAGTCAGAAAATATGTAAAAATCACTTGACATAGTAACCATTTTCCACAGTATTGTAAAGAATGGCATCAAAAGCACATAAGAAAAAATAGCTACCAAAAGAGGAGAGAGACTGTAGAAATTTGAATATAATAATATTATGGGAATTTGTTGCTATGTTTGGGTGTCCACAAGTCCGGCGAATGTAATCTAGAGTCAGCCTTTATGCAGTTATGAATTTATCATTGTTAAAGGAATTTTAAAATGTTGTAATTTGTTAAAGAGAATCCAAGCAAGAAAATTGTTAAGAGCAGCTGAGTTAGGTGATTCCCCAAGTGGTATTGAGACTGTTAATGTAAGCATGAGCACAAGGCTAAAGGTGGTGACCTGAGGAAGAAAATACATGGACAAATATTTTCATGCTTCAGGTAAAGAAGTCCGATCTTAATGTGTAAATTGGCTGGCATGTTTCCCATTTCAGCAGCACGGACTGCAGTTCAAACGTTGGCCTTTATTTGTACAGAACCTTTAGAATAAGAACAGAACTGCTGGAATTGCTCAAGGGTTTCAACCAGCATTCTTGGAGAGGAAAGCAGTTAATGTTTTAGATTGGTGCTTTTGAATGCCATGCGGTCGTGCAAGGCAAAACATAAATAAAAGTTTTTCTTAATTTGTTTATTTTTGACATTATTTTACTAATTGCATTGGGGTACCTGTGTGCTTGTCAGATGTTAAAATAACTTGAATCTTTGTTTAGCCACATGGGATACAGAACACAAAACACTTCCGGTGGCGCCATGCTGGATTAGCAGTCGCAACTTCTAGCTCCGCTGCTGTAAAATCATGATTTTTCGCGTTAAAATCGGGTCTGGAGGTCGGGACCAATTCAAACAAACTTACCGGAGCCCCGGGATGTCGCGCTGATGACGTCATCAGTAAGCGCTGTGATTTAAACGGAGGATAAAGGCTTTTAAATGAAAAAAACGTCTCCAGCCCAGAGCCCTCAGAGAACAATCTCAAAACAACTGTTGAAAACCCAGAAACTTGAAGAACAGACCTCTGAAGTGGATTCTGGAATGGCTACAAGATCCAAGACTGAGATGGCTACTAAGAAGAAAAATGAAATGGAAGAGATAAAGAACTTGGTAAAAGAACTGAGAAAGGATATTGAGGCTGGAAACTCAAAAATGATGGAAAATATTAATGTTAAATTGATGGAAAATATGTCAAACATCGATGCTGGTAATCAAAAAGTTATTGACTGCATTGGCATTATACAAAAACGAATTGAGGATGTGCAAGAAGAGCTAACGGGGAGAATTAATAAAGGGGAAGAAGACTACGAAGAAGTTTGAGGCTGTGCATGTAATTGTTTCTTCACAAGTAACTGCAATGAAAGACATGGAAACAGTTGTTGAACAAATGGCTGAAGATATGCAGGGAATGAAGCTAGAACTAGACAGCCTCAAGAGTCAACTGGCGAAAGTCTCAGATAAATGTCTTGATCTCGAACCTCGCTCAAGACGCCTAAATTTACGAATACTGGGAGTAACTGAAGGGGCAGAGGGAAACAACGCCCGTGAGTTCACTGCTAACTTAACCAAACAGGTACTTAATTTACCTGTGGAACCGGAAATTGAAGTGGCACATCGAATACCCAGATTTAAGCCAAGATCACAAGCAGATCCAGCCCACCCACGACAGATCATAGTCAAACTTCGGGAAGATCACAAGCAGTTCCACAGCCAAGACACCCACGGAGTTAAAGATGTCAGATGTGGCATCCGGCCAGGTCAAACTTCAAGGGAAAAGAGAAAACATTTCAGCACTTGAAGGGAGCTGATTAATCAAGAAAATGGAAAATTCAAACTTCACAGGAACACCTGAAGATAAGGGAGAAACATCACGTTAGTTTAAAATGGAGAAATTTCCACGTCTGGTCAAACCTTATCTCCTTTGGACGCTTTGGATTCAACTCCATTCTTTGTTCAAAATGAGATCGTGCAAAGAGAACAGCAGAGCCAAAGTTGGAAAAACCACAGACAAAAGATGCGTTACAAATATAGAGAATTAACAATAATTAACAATACTTATAGAAATATAAATGGACTAACTCCTTAATGGGCAAAATGTAATAATGTGTTAAAAAGACTGACTAGCTCTACAGAGGGCTTTCAGGGATTTTAACCTAACGTAGATAATACTGAAAGTTTAAGTGCTATGTAGTTCGTGTGGGGAAGGGAGGAGACTCAGGCACCTGGCATAATTCCAGGAGCCTCACCCTTTCAGCCACTTACTATTATCAAAGGTTAACAGTTATAAATAATTAGTAGATGAAAGTGTTAGATTATCACAGTAGCTGAACACAAGATTCTTTATTTCTAGTGTAAATGGGTGAAATATAACTTTTTTACCACCCTCCTAGGTTTAGAGTAATAAAGCTCAAAAAACGAAGTGGTACAACAAAGTGTAATAAGACACTGATATATGTTTTTTTATCACAATATGACAACTGTGATGTATTACTGTAATTTACTGTACTTCTAGGTATAAAAAAGAAGGGTAATAAAAATAAAAAAAAAAAAAATGAACACAAAATAAGATCAATTGTGGCGGGTATTAAGGTACCACAGGATCTGGTTTGTAAAATAAACAAAAAAAACACGGTTGGTATATCCTTAGTTTTGTGTTATAATAGAGCGATTTTTCTCCTTTTTTTTCTTTTCTTTCATGGTCTATTTCCTTTCTTTACTTCCTTCTCTAACTATCTTTTTTTTGCGAAGTTTGGCATTTCCTAGATGCAGTTTCCTTATTCTGTTCTACCTTTTTTAAAGCTGAAGTGGTACAAAACATTACTGTAATTTACTGTACAATTTCCTGTGGCAATCATTATTTTTAGCAAAACTATCTTTTCTTATATGGCCAAGTACTTTAGTGACAAAACAATTGCAATTTCCTGTATCATTTGTTAAAAAGTTTCCAAGTACTTTAATGCAGAATGTATACCCATCGTTAATACTGAGCAATATGGCATAATTCTTAAGCAAAACTTTTCTTCACTCTTCCGGTGGCTTATTTTGTCCTTTATTTAATAAAATGCCATAATCCCCTCTGTGGCCTAACCGATGCTTTGTATAAACTCCAACCATCCTCATGTCTAAAACACCTACAGAAAGTCTACACCTATATTTCACTGCTACTAGAACTGAAAGGAATGTTAATGCTACAGTGACCTTCTGGGTAGCCATAATAATCTGGTACAGGTCAACTGCCAACCAACTCTACATGAACAGATACATGGTCATTTTGTTTGCCACACAGCGGTCTACGTATAATTCATCAAAGAACACTCCAGCATCAAATAACTAAAATCTTTCCAAAATTGTGTGTTTCTCAGATTCAGCATATTGTAGGCGTTATGCACATGGTAATAAAGTGTACAAACAACAAAGATCTGCTCAGTCAATTTTCAAATACGACTTGATCCCCAACTGAAGGTTATTCATGTCCAGGAAAGATACATTCTCGAACATTCAAATGCAATGAATTTTTTTTAAAGGGAATGTGTATTTTTTTTTCCCATTTCACCTCCAGTACTTTTACCAATTACCTTAAATCTGTGCCTTCTTGTTATCAGTCTTCTACTATTGGAACCCAACCATTCTGCTGTTTTTTAATGTTATTGTGAACATTTTAATGAAGCCTTTCAGCACAGGTTACTTCCTTCATGCACACCTCCTTCCAGTCTGAAACACAATAATAAACTTTGTGACAGCTTTCAGAAAACACTATCGAGAAACAGTAAAAAAAACATTGCTTTACATGTTTTACAAAAGAGAAAATAAACATTGTGCACCAACAGAGAAAGTACAGATAAAAAGTGTATGCACTGCAATGAAGTAGATTTGGAAAATGAGAATTCATCCTCAACCTATGAGAGGTTCATTCAAGACTCTGATAATGGAGGGGAAGAAGCTGTTCTTTAATTTGGTGGTACGCATTTACAAACTTCTGTAAAGTCCACCCAACGTTAGAGGGGAGAAGAGCGTGAGAGCAGTCCTTTATTATGTTGGCTGCTTTTCTGAGGCAGTGTGAAATATAGACCGAGTTGATGGGCAGGGATGGAAGGGGCAGTTGGTTTCCATAATGGACTGGACTGCGTTCACAACTCTATAATTGATTTTGGTCTTGAGCAGAGCAGTTGCCAACTATTCCATGATTCATCTCAATAGGATGCTTCCTCTGGTGCATTTGTAGAAATTGGTAAGAGGCATTGGAGATGTGCCCTATTTCTTTTGGCTTCTGAGGAAGGTGGGGCATTTTTGTACTTTCTCGGCTGTAGAGTCAATGCGGTTGGACCAGGACAAATTGTTGGTGATATTTACATCTAGGAAATTAAAGCTCTTGACCATCTCCATTTCAGCACCATTTGAAACAGACTGAGCATGTGTTCTCCCTTGCTTCATGAAGTTGATGATCAACTCCATCGTATTGCGGGAGCAATTATTGTCATGACACTATGCTACTAAGCTCGCTGACTCTTTGCAAACCATCTCTTCATTGTGTGAGATTTGTCCCGATATAATTGTGTCATCTACACACTTGTAAATGGGATTAGAGCAGAAGTTAGCTGTTCCGTCATGAGTACGGGGTGTAGTAATGGGCTGAGGACACAACCTGCTGAGAATTATCATGGAGGATGTTTAATCACCTATTCTTACTAATTGTGGGTTATAGGTTTGTTGGTGTCATAATACAAATGTGTTATTTCTGGATAAACTTGCTGTGTTTAATCTACTTTGTTAAAAAAATGGAACTTGACCAGGGTCCCCAATCAATACGTTACCAAGAATTTGTGGTGAAATGCATGTTACCAAAAGTCCTGAACTTGCTTCCTATTCTGGGCCTCACACCTGACTGTCTGCTGGTGAACTCCTCACATGAACCATCACTGGAGCTCATTCTGGACGAGGTTCTCCAGCTTTTACACTGGGGAAATGGCTTTTACATTCTGTGCTTAGTTAGCACATGAAAATCAAATCAAACTGCAAACACTGGAAATTTAAAAACAAATCACTGGAAACAAGTGATTCTGACAAAGATCTTAAACCCAAAACTTTAACATTGTTTCTTTCCCCACAGATGCTCTCTGCCCTGCTAAATGGGTCCAGCAATCCTGAGATCAAAGGAGGACCTGGTATTGGGGAGCTGCCGAGACCTAATGGGAACAACAAATGGAATGTGTTAAAATTGTTTTGTGTAAAATTGATTACTTTGTAACTTTGTCAGTGCCCTTTATGTGGCGACTCTTTGCTTACCTTGGATATGCAAAACAAAGAATATCACTGTGACTTGTCACATGTGACAATAAAACATCATTCATTCCATCATTTATTCATTCAATCCTGAGAATTTGTCACAGGATTGTCAACCCCATTGACTTCAATGTTATTTGTAGGGCTGCAGATGAAAGAAAAAGAAAGCAGATGAATGATTTAAAAATATATTATTTTGGTTTCTGATGGTTTTGTTATTTATGTTGCAATAACTTTAATTTGGTTTATTGTTTTTAAACTTTTAACTTATATTTAAACATTTTAAATTACGTCCCAAAAAACATTAACAGCCAACAACGCTGGAGTATATGCTTTACAACTGCCACTTTCAGTGACGTGTTTTGGAGAGCGGATTCTCAGCAGATCGTTGGTAGCCCTTGTAGACTGCTACTAGAGTCTGAACCACTTTGGGCAAGGAAGGTAACAGGTCAAGATGTAGAAGGGCCCAAGTCCAGCCATTGGGTGATGATAGCTAGTGAATCTGGGCAGAGAGGCCTGGTCATCAAGATCTGGCTCACTGTAATATTTAGGAACAGGCAGGCTGACTGCTTGCTTATTTACACATAGCTCACTAATTTAATTAGGATTTGGCCATTAACCTTCAATCTATAACACTTAACTTTGGTAATTTGCAGAGGACTAACATCATAAAAAAACTCTAGTCCACTGAAAAGGTGAGATACTTTCAGATAAAACTTTTATGCTTCATGGAGTATTATTTTAACCTGATTATGCAGCAAATATGTTTTGCCTCCAATGGACATTCCTGGAAAGCTACTAAATAATAAATTCTTCAATAGCATTTGTCATTTTTTTAAGCTGAAAACAGACAATAGGCAATTATTGCTATGGAGGGAGTGCAGCGTAGGTTCACAAGGTTAATATTGCGTTGGGGGACCAGGCCTCCCATGTGACAGGGACGCAAAGAGTCAATAGACAATAGATAAGAAATGCAGGAGTAGGCCATTCGGCCCTTCGAGCCAGCACCACCATTCAATGTGATCATGGCTGATCATCCACAATCAGTACCATGTTCCTGCCTTCTCCCCATACCCCCTAACTCCGCTATCTTTAAGAGCCCTATCTAGCTCTCACTTGAAAGCATCCAGAGAAGCAGCCTCCACTGCCCTCTGAGGCAGAGAATTCCACAGACGCACCACTCTCTGTGAGAAAAAGTGTTTCCTCATCTCCATTCTAAATGGCTTACTTCTTATTCTTAAACTGTGGCCCCTGGTTCTGGACTACCCCAACATCAGGAACATGTTTCCTGCCTCTAGCATGTCCAAATCCATAACACTCTTCTATGTTTCAATGAGATTGCCTCTCATCCTTCTAAATTCCAGAGTGTACAAGCCCAGCTGCTCCATTCTCTCAGCATATGAAAGTCCCGCCATCCCGGGAATTAACTTCGTAAACCTACGCTGCACTCCTTCAATAGCAAGAATGTCCTTCCTCAAATTAGGGGACCAAAACTGCACACAATACTCCAGGTGTGGTCTCACTAGGGCTCTGTACAACTGCAGAAGGACCTCTTTGCTCCTATATTCGATTTATCTTGTTATAAAGGCCAACATGCCATTCGTTTTCCTCACTGCCTGCTGTACCTGCATGCTTACTTTCATAGACTGATGTACAAGGACCCCCCAGATCCCATTGTACTTCCCCTTTTCCCAACTTGACGCCATTTAGATAGTAATCTACCTTCCTGTTTTTGCTACCAAAGTGGATAACCTCACATTTATCCACATTAAACTTCATCTGCCATGCAACTGCCCACTCCCCCAACCTGTCCAAGTCACCCTGCATTCTCATAGCATCCTCCTCACAGTTCACACTGCCACCCAGCTTTGTGTCACCTGCAAATTTGCTAATGTTATTTTGAATCTCTTCATCCTCTTCATCCAAATCATTGATGTACATTGAAAATAACTGCGGTCCCAGCACCGAGCCTAGCGGTACCCCACTAGTCACTGCCTGCCATTGTGAAAGGGACCCGTTAATCCCTACTCTTTGTTTCCTGTCTGCCAACCACTTCTCTATCCATGTCAGCACTCCACCCCCAATACCATGTGCCCTAATTTTGCCCACTAATCCCCTATATGGGACCTTATCAAATGCTTTCTGAAAGTCCAGGTACACTACATCCACTGTTACAACATGTTATAATCTAATGAATAACATAAGGAGCAATTGATGTTATTGTTCTTTCTTTTGTTTAAAGTGAGAAGTGGATCTTAAAAGTCAGAGGGAAACCATTCCAACATTCAGGTTGCACAAGCGAAGTCTGCTAGCATTCCTTCTGTTAATAGATGCCGGTCTCATATACTAGGAAACTTAGTTAGTATCCTCTTCCTCTGTGCTGCCAGCGCCATTTCATCGTCACGATTCACGAAGAGAGAAACAGGGAGAAAATCAATGGCAGCGCTTTTTAAGTCCATCAAGCACAGGAAGCAAGTCCAGTAAAGACCATCTCTTCATTCTATGTGGTAAGAGACTTTAAGCCTTAAAGGTTTGCTTATTCATGTATACTTTGCATTTCTGTGCCAATTTAATTCACTACTCCACTGATCTCTCCCCCCATCTTTTCACCAGGCTAAGACTAAACATAGACTGGGCGATCGGTTGCGAAAATTATAATTCCCCTTCCCATTGGCATACTGACCTTTCTGTCTTAGACATAGACATAGACATGAAATCTCTTCGGCCCTTCGAGCCTGCACCGCCATTCAATATGATCATGGCTGATCATCCAACTCAGTATCAGTGCCTGCCTTCTCTCCATACCCCCTGATCCCCTTAGCCACAAGGGCCACATCTAACTCCCTCTTAACTATAACCAATGACCTGGCCAACTACCCTCTGTGGCATAGAGTTCCAGAGATTCCCACTCTCTGTCAAAAACCCTCTGACCCTCCTCCATTGTCAGGTTGAGGAGGAACAGCACCTCATATTTCCCTTGGGCAGCTTACAACCCAGCGGTATGAATATTGATTTCTCTAACTTCATGTAACGCGTGCATCCCCTCTCCATCCCTCCTCCATCCAGGTCCTAGTACTATGTTCAAAGTCCTCTCGTTAAGTCTCATTGTCTATAACTTGTGTTCACTTAGCTGACAGCTAACAATGGTCTGTTTCCTTTATCATCGCTAGTTTTTTGCACATCCTTCATTCATTTCTCTACAGCACCATCTATATCTGTCGTTTCCCTTTCTCCTGACTCTCAGTCTGAAGAAGGGTCTCGACCCAAAATGTCACGTATTCCTTTTCTCCAGAGATGCTGCCAGACCAACATTTTGTGTATATCTTCATATTCAAATCTTACCTGATCTAGATGCTCACTCACTGTCTACTTAACTTAAAGCCAGAAATAAAGATCCATGCCCAACCTCACAGTTATCCTTATAAATACTTAGCTACTGAGAGCTGTGGGACCAAACAGACTGATCAGACACGAGTTGCTGTGAAAAATAAGATAACGGAGCCCTGCAAAGTCAAGGGATAATGTTATTGTCTATGTAGCAATAGACATTTTGAACAACTATTGCAATGACCTGGGTGAGAAAACGAGTTAAAGTGGTCAGTATGTGATTCACACTCACAAAATCAAGGTCACTGCCCTTGAGAAAACAACAGTACAACACTCATCAAGAAAAGAAGCAAAACAGATGCAACTGTCAGTTACAAACACACTTCAGGTCATGTTTGTTGATCTCATCCGCTGGTTTCCCAAGACTTACACTGCACAGCATAAAGAAATCAAATAATTTCTGAAATAGTATTGAACGCTTTCTTGATGTATTGGTTTACAATGTCCTTCTGTGGTGCACAAAATCTGAAGTGACTTAACAGCACAACTGATTACTATCAACTCTACTCACAACTGACAGAACCTACCCTGATAGGAACCACGGATGGAGCGGTGTATTAAATAAGCCTAGAGCAGTTCATTGGTGAGCTGTTCCAATCAAAATCATTTTGCAGAAGCAAAAGTTGACCAAAAGTTCAAAATTCTAATCAAAAATCTAACTTAAAATTCCAGAAGCACCCACAAAATAACTGAAAGCTGCATACTGTGAAACCATTTGCATCAGACGGTCTGTTGAATATTCAACTAAGAATCAACATGATTATTTGCATGCTTCAGAAAAATGTATGAACAATTTTTTCAGCTATTATTTCCATGCTGTTCTCACACTTCTGATTACTGGTGCTACAAATGCATCATGGCAATCATATTGAGCAAATGCATCACACACCCAGCAGCAGATCTGTAACATAATATTTGATGCTAAATTCAAGCCTGTGCAATCTGATATAGTGTTTCTATGATATGGGGAGGTGCCCAGTGCTGCCCTAGTTTGGCTGATATTATTGTGTGGCATCAGCAGTATCATCCCATTGCTAACTTTTTCCTGAATTAGCATGGATTATTCATGAAGGCGATTTTCCATGAGGGGCCAAATACTCCCTTATACATTCAGCCAAACAATCAATGTTCATGAACCTTAAAAATATCCATGAGCTATTTGGTTGCAGTGAGCATCTTGATTCAGCTCAGTCATATTCAGCAGATGTAAACCATGGGCAGAAATAATCTCCACCATCACAATCTTACCCTGATTGGAGGATGTAGGAACAAACAACGGCAGATGGTGGTTAATACATATTATTATTATAATTAAATCATTGAAAACATTAGCAACGAGTGGTGCTGGTTTCCGACGGGCATGGAAAAAGGTTTAATACATAAAACAACACAAAGTGCTGGAATAATTCTAAGGGGCTTTCTTTTCCCAACACTTTCCTGCACCACGACTCTTGCTCACTTTCCTTACTTCTTTTATTTCAACCTTTTTTAAAGCTCAAAAAATGAAGTGGTACAACAAATACAATAAGATATATGTGATGCGTATTACTGTAATTTACTGTACTTCTAATAAAAATAATTTAAAAAAAAAAGAACACAAAATAAGATCAATTGTGGCAATTAGTATTTTTAGCATGAAACTATCTTTTCTTATATGGCATTTGTAGATGCAGTGATTGTTCTCAGTGACAAAACAATTGCAATTTCCTGTATCATTTGTTAAAAAGTTTCCAAGTACTTTAATGCAGAATGTATACCCATCGTTAATACTGAGCAATATGGCATAATTCTTAAGCATAATTCTTAAGCAATAAGGATATCCCTTTTCCCCCAGACTCATCTGAGTCAACGGGTTTGTTTGACTTGCGGGTGGTTTTTCCCGTACTGCAGGACCACCAAACGGAGCTCCTCCTCCTGCAACAAGCCTCCTGTCGGTTCTGCTGCCGGCGCTATGTCGGGAAACAAGACCGTCGCCCGCTACTGGGAATGCTGCGATCTTCGGCAACCGACTTCCCCGCGGACCGCCTCCTCCACATCTGGGCCCTGAAACTACAAAAAGCTTCAAGCCCGAAAGAACGCAGGTAAGTAATTCAACTTTCCTTACCTGCCCATCCTGACGGACTGGGAGGACACAGTGCCTCTGCCAGTCCGTCGCGCGCATTGCGTTCAGACGTAATGACGCACACGTAGACGGACGGCCCTTCTTCACGTAGTCACTCACGTAACTCCGAAGTAAAATCACAGTTGTTTTCCATTGCAAGTACAAAAACACCCCAATTATGATATCAATACCAGTCACAGTTTATTTTACTGAAATCCTACTGGGAAAAGTGGCTCAAATCCATTAATGATAGCAGAGAGTACATTTTTCAGAGGAGCAGGCATGATGTCTGTAAAATACCTGGGCATTTTTTTTTGTAGCGGCAGAACAAAAGATTGACTGTTGATTTAATACCTTTTCTTTCCAAGTAGGGGAAAGAAGTAATGCAACCTTCCATGGATAAAGGTTTAATTCAACTTACAATCAATGAATTGTAATTCGGGCCTGTGATAGTCAAGACAATGCAAAGTAACTAGCACCCCCAGGATAAACCCTGGAAAATATGTCCATCCTGATCATGACATTTCCTTGAAAGACATACATTTAATATTATGTGAGGAAAGTATCCAACTCAGATGTGATAGCTCTAAGTAAGGTTTATATCTACAAAGGTGTGTACAAAGCCTCCTTGAAGAAATGCAACATTCCTACTGTTCCTTGGAAATGCCTGATTAATACACATCAAGTGAAAGAAGGAGTATTTAGGATGATTCTAAGCACTTCAGGTACATGCATTGGGACCACACAGAAGCACTGTATGGTCAATAGTAGAGAGGCATCACCTCACAGAGTACCCATTCCCCCATGCACCATCAATTCCTACTCCCACGGTTTCCACATTGGCCTCATTAGACAACCTCAGAACCTACAACACTGGAATGCAAGTCCTTTCATGATGTCCTTTCTCCATTGACTAATGCATAGAGTCCTCAAATTACACGTTTGGCCATGGATGTTGGCTATGGGAATAGTCCAGTTGGGTCAGAGTTCCTGAGCGCCACTACAGGGGGCAAATTCGACCCATCAATCAGCCGCGGAATCTAGATGCGGTAGAGATTGACCCCTTCACCTGGCCTAGGCGCCACATTTTCAGGGGGGATTTTCAGCTGGGATTTCAAGGGCACTCTCATAATTTTGCCTGGATTAAAGGAAGTGCCAGACCACCAGTTGCTGGAAAGTCAGTAGTGAACCTGTATAATCACATGAGAAATATATTTTTAATAATTTCATGCATCTGATATTTTCTCATAGTCCTTGCCTCGAGGCATAAATCAAAGGCAATCTAGTCGACAATCTACAATGCTTGCCTCAATGCAGAATGCTTCCACTTAGTCCCTAAATGTGATCATTAATAATTCTGCCATTAGCAAAAAAGTCAATGGCCATTGCCAGCAGTGGAGTTCAAATTAGTGAGGGTTATGTTTTAATCCGAGCTCTTCATCTATTGCCATTTCTTCCCTGACATGCACTCATTGAACCATGAGTCCATCTAGAACACGCTTGATTGTAAACTTTATCCGGTCGCCATAACCTCTTTAAAAACTATTTTTGTCTGGCGATCAGTTATTGAAATTGAGATCAGATTTGTAAACTCACTTCTTACAGTTGAGTGAAAATAAATTAGCTTTTTTCCTAACTTTGATATCAGATTTCACATATCCGAATTGGAGTTCAGTTACAAATATGTAGAATTAAAAGCATTTCCTGTACCAATCCTGTTGTGTGAGCATTAAGGGACAAAGTCTATGTTACAGGAGAATTATTTTTACATTGCACTAAAATAAGCCATCCATAGATCAAAGTAGCAACACTACCTCCTGATATAACACCATTACCAAACTCTCTTCCTTAAGGTTACTGATTTGGAGATTGCCAACCCGCCATTGGTCAATTTATGCACAATTAGCTGCTGCCACATTATTGAGATTAATCTAGTTGAAATCATCAATTGCTCAAAGTGTAAACTCATTTTTTAAATCTTTCAACAATCAAGGCACTCCTCACATTTGACTTTGATAATTATTGGAAGATTGCCTCCCAAAGATCTATGTTTACATAGCCCAAACCACTATTTCTTCCTGTCTTTGTCATCTTTAGACCACCTTCTCTAGACTACTTTCCCTCAGCAAAATTCACATGTCAGCATGGTTTCATTTGCAAGATGAATGCCTACAGCCCTCAACTCTCTACTTCCCCAGTAAAGTTAGAATATTTCTCCAATTCCAAGACAAAGGACAAACGCTTGAATAATTCTGTTCAGTGTCAAGTTTTTATTATGTTCTCCACCTAACCTGCTCACTGACTGTTCATTCCACTTTAACCTTTACGTCTATGTTGAGTTTTAAATTCTTTATCCTTTCTTTTAATTAGACTAGTTACAGCAAGACAGAATAGTCTGCCCATACCCTGTGACCCCAGTCTCCTGAGTTTCATTCCACACAACTACAACTCTTCCATATTTTGTCTGCAAATGTGTTTTTCCATCACCCCTGATGTTATGACTGACACCCACTCAGTGTCACGTCTATAGATTGAATTCAAGATAATCAAATCCAAAGCATTAGCTTTCTTTGCTGTTGTCCTTCAGGGGTTGACTATTTCTGGACCAATTCCCAAAGACGGCACACACATTTCAACATTTCTCCCAGTGGACAATGAGTGAAAATAGAAGATATGACATCAGTGCTAAATCTACTTCTGTAGTCATTTGTTGCCACCAAACATGTACAGAGGTCAATGGTGGATGCTTAGAAACAGGATCCCAGACATTTTAGTGTGAAAGTGGCTTTATGTTGATCAATATGTTTCTGATATCCCAGAAGCAAAAAATACCAAAAACCTGAATTGCTTTAAAATGTATCATTTCTTGTTTCATTGTAGGAATTGTCTGTATGCCTTGTCCCTCAGGGTCAGCTCTCTGTTCCTGTGCAAGACAATAAAAATGCAGTTTCAAATATAGGGAAAGCAACTCATCGTTCAATATTTTCCATGTTATAGGTCAGACGAGCAAATTGATTTGGAAGCAATCTCCGCACAAAATAAGCTTCATTGTGTATACAAGTTATGGATCTGGAAACATGCACAGTGCATCCCATGACAGGTGCAGGTCCAGTGTATTGAAACCAGTTCAGAAGTACGTTGCTCCAGGTTCAGCATAGTCCTGTCAAAGTCTAGGAGCAGAATATCAAAAGATCTTTTTGATGATTGCTTTTTGCAAGGTGCATCACCATAGTGATGGTTCAATTATTCAGACAACTCCAGTCCTGTCCTGACCCCCTGGGAAACTGAAGGGAGCGACAATCAACTGCCACGGATACAAATAATGTCATACACAAGAAAGGGCAGATGCTGGTTGACAAAAAGTGAACACACAGTGCTGGAGTAACACAAAGACACAACAGAATTTTGGAAACGTCATCCCGTCACCCATTCCTTCTCCCCAGAGATGCTGCCTGTCCCGCTGAGTTAAAGAGTGCCCACGGTAGACTCACGAATCACTACAGTAAACTCACGGGCTACTACGTTCTTACAACGAGTTTAAAATTTTTACTTCAAGAGTAAATTTGGCTCGTGGAAATCTTTCATCATGTTGAAAGATTTTCACGAGTTAACAAGTTTCCCGATTACCTGCCGTTAGTGTTACGTGTTCCGACATTCCCGCTACGTTAATTCTACGTGATTACCACGAGTTTGATTTGTTTAAACTCGGGATCACTCGTGGGTGGACTCGCACCGTGAGACAGGGGTTTAAGGCAGCTACTCCACTGCTGCACCACCATGCTGCCCACATGTCATTGAATGTGTATTTCAGGAACCTCTCTGATTTATTCTAAATGTCCAATTTGCTTCATAGATTTCTTTGGTTCAACTGCCCAGTGCTGGGACTTATGCATCATAAAGTGTAAACAAACACAGGTTTTCCATGTAAAAACCCTCCCCACTGATTGGTACTGCTCCCAGAAAAACAGCGACAAAGGAACTCCATGTTGACATGTAAGCATCCTGAGAAAATCCAATAGTAATGCTGGGTCACAGATGGCTTCAGAATTACTGATGAAGATCTGCCAGTTCCTTCAAATGGTTCTTGATACCTCCAGAAATAGCACCAGCTCATCAATTAAATAGAGGTCCTATCAATTGTGAGATAAATGTGTGCTGGAAATGACTTATGATTCAGATGTCATGATAAAGTACATTTTGAATTTCACTTTAATCTCAGTGCTTTGCTTGGGTTCTTTTGAATCAATGGCACTTCATGGCACTAATATGTCCTCAGAGCACTGCTGTCATTCTGAAGCAAAGTACCACAGGCCAAGTCCAATTTTCCTCTCCTTACTTTCAAATGAGATCCATGCTTTCACAAATTCATTTGTACTCAGTCACAGATGTCCAGCAATTCTCCTGCCTGATATTCACCAGAGATTGATTAGTTGTCAGGCAGTTGCTTTCTTGTGCTCAATTCCACATGTATCTGTGACTGACTGTCAGTAAAGTGATTGTGCTCAACCAATGATTTTTTTCCCTTTCTCCTCTGAAGTACTGTCAGAAATGGCTTCAAAGAAAGTACACTTATAGCAGTGTGTGTTTTTTATGAACAAACAATGCTCCAAGCAGTCATTAATGTCGAAAAAACTCTAAGTGGCAGTGTGTCAGTTGGTGCATGGTCATGAGGTACAGATCAACTCTTACACAGCCACACGATTTTCCTTCACGTCCGCTCCTCCATTGATAAATCACCAAGTATTTGTCCATGGAACATTAAATCAAACCTTGTCAGCTTGTTCAAATGATATAAAGGATTCCATACCAATTTGTTTCAAGTGAAGTCAAGGAGTTCTCTCCCAAGCAACACCAGTGGAACAGTGGAACTGAGTAGTTTATCTCACTTCTATAGACTCCTGCATTCCAAACCTCCAACTGTCTATCTTCATCCCATTATGCATCATGTTTTTAAGAAGTAGTTAGATTTAGCTCTTAGTACTAACGGAATCAAGGGATATGGGGAAAAAGCAGGAATGGGGTACTGATTTTAGGTGATCAGCCATGATCATATTGAATGGTGGTGCTGGCTTGAAGGTCCGAATAGCCTACTTCTGTACCTATTTTTCTATGTTTTATGTTTCTATGGTGTCTCCACGAACTGTTATCCAGTAACGGTCAATAATTAATGTAATGGCGACACACTGCAGAACTGGGCAAGTGCACATCTCAACACATTGCAATCACCATCCATTGTTTTAACATTCTAGTTTCAAGGTTGATAACATTGCTGGCATGGACAATATTTATTCTCTATTATTTTTATGTCCTGGTTGCTGGTGAGATAAACTTGTTGTTGGAAACAGGAAACTGGAGAGAAAACGGAGCATCTTGGACAATACAGCTCACCCCCTCCATGACACACTAGTCAACCTGAGGAGTACCTTCATCAACAGACTGAAGATGCAGCACAGAACGCTACAGGAGATCTTCCCTGTGGCTATCAAACTGTACAACTCCTCCCCCTTCTGTACGTGGGGTAGATTGAGACTGACCCCCCCCCCCTCCCCCCCCCCCCTCCCCCCCACCCACCTCCCCAAATCTTTGCACATCCCAAATCCTTTCCACTTGTCACTTTAATTTCATGTTTTATGTATCTTGTGTTTCTATGACTGTTGGCAGATCAATTTCCCTCCTGGGATGAAAAAAGGTCTATCGAATCATATCATATCGTATATCAGAAAGCAGTTACAAATCACTCGTATGGAATTAGAGACACATGTAGACCTGGATAAGAATCGTATGTTTGCTTCCTTAATGAATGTTAGTGAATAAGTTATGTTGTGTAATCACTTTTACTGGATCCAGCCTTTTTCATTGGCATTACCCAAGACTCCCAACAAATAATCCTGCAGACTCCACTGCTATGCATCGTCTTGGCTGAGTTGCTGAATAAATGACAGCAATGTTCATTGTATGGTATATTCAGTTTCAACTGGCTCTAAATCTAACAGAGCCTTAACTGCCACTTGCCTTAGCTGCCAATAGTCTGCCCAAAGTGTGGCACGAACCCTCTTATGGATGAAACAGAGTTGCACTTGATTTCTGAAAAGAATTGGCAGGGCAGGCACATCTGTGAATAATTTCCCTCATCATCTGAAGAAGAGTCTCGACCCAAAACATTGTCTGTCCATTCCCTCCACAGATGTTGCCTGACCAGCTGTTCCTCCAGCACTTTATCTTTTGCTCAAGATTTCAGCATCTGAGGTTGCTTGTGTCTCCATTCTCTAATTTATATTCCCTTTAGATTGAACAGGGTTCCCAAAGTAGATCTACCAGTGCAAATGTGATGGTAGACTTCCTTCTATGAGCCTGAAAGGTGAGACCTGAGGCACCCAGGGCTAATTACAATAGAATCAAACACTCCAGCTTGTTGGTAAAATGGTACTTGTAATAACTTACCACTTGGGCTATTTAGTTCTATAAATAAAAAAGGTACATTTTCAAAGGTATTAAAAAAAAAGGCAAATTAAAATAATGGGGACATAAACAATCAGTGTTCCCTGAAATCTACTGAGGCAATTTCATTTAATTGATATAAATGTCCTGGAAGTCTTGATTAAGCTAAAACGACATAAAGCAAATAAATCCCTAATATTATTTGGTGATATCCCCACAGTGTTGGAAAGGCCGGCTTTGAGTCTAATAAGGCACTGATAACAAAGGGATTCAATAGTGAGATAGTTAAAGGTAAAAGCAGGTTAAAACTCTACATGAAGTGCATGAATTTACTAACTTGAGCGCTAGGAAACCTGGGATTTTGTCACAGCTGTGAGTGAACACTATAAGGGTCCCAAACATTCAAACAACTGCACGCACTATTTATCACAGTTTATGTTGGGGAATTTGGCTGATCAACCTTTGCTTGGTTAAATCTCATGGAAGGAGTTCTTTGCCAATTTAAATTGAAAAAGGCTGCAATGTTTCATCTAAGCTTTAATATTTGTTTAATTTGTTTGTAATTGTTTAATTTTATTTGAATGTGTTGCTGCAGGGCTTGTTTTGACTCCCATTGTGATGGGATTTATGTGTGGAAGGAGTGTGGAGGTGCTGAAATTGGAATAGGTTTCACCCAGGATGTTTCCATTGGAAGATTTGTAATTGTGCAGACTCAGCTGATGGGCGGATAGGAGGCTCATGTGTCGTGTTAGTGTTTGCACTTGGGTTACATAATTTCAGAAGCTCAATGCCATTTTAGTCAAATTTTCAAACAACACCAAATTTGGGAATTGTGGGGAAGCCAAGGGAGATATCAGAATGAATTAAATCAAAATAATTGTAAACGAGAAAAAACAAATTTAGTGCAGACAAAAGTAAAATATAGCACATACAAGTGATAAATGGACAACGTGCATTATTTATAAACATTGCTGAAATAGTTCAGAATGAAGGTGAAAGAAATTTGGAGGCTTAACATTAAAAATATTCAACCTTTTCAGATGAGCAACAAAAGAAGAAATAACTTGACCTGCACAATCTAAACGTCAGAATTTCAGGCAGCGGACATTAGCTCTACCAAATCTGCAACAAAACTTGTCCTTACTATAAATTATATTAAAAGCAAAATGAAATTGTTTTGTATTACAAAATATAGCAGCGAACTGATGAGAGAAAGATTAACCAGCGACCAAAAATAGGTGCAAAGACCATACTTTGTAATTAACCTGTTGCTTCTGATCAAAGCAACGCACCAGCTTCATGCTGCATACTCATTTTCATGATTGTTGCATCCTGCCACAATTAATTGCACTGTTCATCTTATTGACTCAACAGGATGCCCAGCATCATGAGTGGCTAGCACTAGGTACTCACTAGCCTGCACTGTTCAACTCATGCCTGCTCCTCTTAATGGGGCATATTTTGACTGTTGCATAGGCTGGTAGGCATTCCACAACATCTTCTAGTTTGGGAGTTGTTCAAGAGTGGCATAACTTCTTGACGAATGGACTCTGTGATTTTTCAAAACTGCACTGGAGATCTTGGTGGAGTAGATAGAGAATACGGGAAATATGCTCATTCCACAGAGCAAGGAGGCCATTTGGAAACATTACAATGGCAGTGGGAAAAGGTAACTGTACAGTCATTATCAAGAGTCAACCCACTAGCACCGGGATGCAACAGTTAAAACTATTTCGGTAACTTGATGCCAAGGTTAGGGAATGCATGTTCATATAGAGTCTCGACCCGAAACATCACCTATTCCTTCGTTCCATAGATGCTGCCCCACCCACTGAATTTCTCCAGCATTTTTGGCTACCAAATGTACAATCAGTTGTATAATTCCTCAAATCACCATGTTCCCATTACTCATCTACCAACTATCTCTATCAATCAGGGAGATCTGGTGCCTCATCTTCATATACTTCACCCTATCCACACACACTTAGCATTGCTCCAAACCTTACAGCAACATCTTACAGTATGTACACACAGTCATATATTCAAATGTGAGATATGTATCATCCAAACATGTTATGCAACACTCACTAACAGAGATTTCCATCTTTTATAGAGGAAGTTCTTCCTGGCCTTCTCCTGCGTCCTTTCACTAAAACGGACCCTGCTCTGTTGGTCTCCAGTCATACAAATGTTTGGAGCTGTTTCCCAGTCTCTGCAAACAGCCAGACAAACTCAAGATAGACACAAAAATCTGGAGTAACTCAGCGGGTCAGACAGCATCTCTGGATAAAAGGAATAGGTGACGTTTTGGGTCGGGACTCTTCTCCAGACTGAGAGTCAGGGGAAAGGGAAATGAGAGATATAGTCAGGGGAGAGGTGTGCCTGGTATCTGACACACCACTATCTGTAGACTTTAGCAATCTTAAAGCACATCCAAAAGTGCCAAACAAATATAAAAATCAGAGTACGGGCCAGTAAAAATCAATCAGCAATCAACCTGCAATTGGTTGTTGACACTACCTATGCCAAATTGCCTAAGCACATGTACACCATTAACACAGGGAATGAGCTCATGCTAATCAAAATATCCAATTATTATTGCATGGCTTTTTTTAAATAAATTAATTCCATTCACCAGGGCAGAACAACTTTGCACTAAACTTCAGCAATTCTAGTTGGAGTGTTCCTACAGAACAGTAGCTTCCTGTAGCTGCAGATCAATTTAATAATATTCTGGCAAATGACATGTACAAAGAGTTGGTTTCAGCTTTAAAGCTAGATTATAACAGCAGGTCTGCTGACAAAGATACATGTGAAGATTTAGCAACCTGTTATTCTTAATAGTTCTCCGAAACACTTCACTTACTGCATGTCATGCATTGCATTTTATTACAGGAGGAAAATCCAAATGATTGTCAGTAGTGAACAGGTAATGACCAAGATAACTCCAACCGTTTCTGCAAGCAATTGTTCCACAAAGTTAGCATATGTTTTAGGTAACATTCTATATATAACTGGTGCAGGACAGCAGGAAGTCAGGCACAGAGTTGTCCAACTGATGCTGACATGCAGGACAGGAATAACCTGTGACGGAAAATGTTAGCTGGGGTGTCCGCAGCTCCTGTGAGATTTTATTTTTATTTGTTCATCACCAGCCTTCGTAAAAATGGTTGACCCACCCTTTGAGACCACTTCTCAAAGATTTTGAGAACTTGGTCTCTAAATCTGACGTAATTAACCTCACTTGCAATCTTCCACTCCCATAAATATTTCCCCAGGTGTACCCTGGTTCTGTAAATCTGCAACTGATCTGACTCAGAACTTCTGAATGTTCCTAAATACTAGTGTGCTTCATCTTATTCTCTGACATTTGATTACACCTTTTGGAGCAAAATCTGTGAATGTTTACCGACTTTTCCAACCTTTCTCCAAACTCCCAGATCAACTGAGGCATTTAAACATGTTGAGCAAGGCTCTCCCTGTTATCAGCTTTAATTAAGTTGGTTAATATTAATTATTACCCACTATTTATTGTGGTTTAACAATATTGTACATATCACACAGGGTTAAAAAACTATGTAGAACGTAGAATGGAGAATAAGAGGAGGGGGGTGTTGTTTTCTTAATTAAGGGGAATGTCACAGAGTTAGTCTGAGATTACATTCTTGATGGTTCATCCAGTAAGTCTACATGGGTGGAGGTGAGAAATAAAAAGGAGATGATCATCACAGTAGTGTACTGCCACAGTACTATTGTATGAAATTCCAGGGTTTAGATCTGGCAATAATGAAGAACCTACAGCGACATCTTTAACCTCTCTCTGTCAACATGCACTGTCCCTAAATGCTTCAAGACTGCCATCATTGTGCCTGTTCCCAAAAAACCATCTATCACCAGCTTGAACGACTACAGACCTGTTGCTCTTACTTCAACTGTGATGAAGTGCTTTAAGAGGCTGGTCCTGGCCCACATTAAATCCTCACTCCCACCCACCTTGGATCAACATCAGTTTGCATACAGATCCAACGGATCAACAGAGGACGCCATCAACATAGCTCTACATTCTGCACTGACTCAGCTGGAGCGCCCCGGCTTATATGTGAGTATGTTGTTTGTAGATTTCAGTTCTGCATTAAATACCATCATCCCCAGCAGAATGGTGGACAAACTGTTTGACCTGGGTGTAAATGCCAACACATGCAGATGGATCAAGGACTTCTTAACAGATTGCCCACAGACTGTCAGGACAGGGTCCAATCATTCCCTAGTCCTGACACTCAGCATAGGAGCGCCACAAGGTTGTGTGCCGAGTCCTATTCTCTACACAATATACACCCATGACTGCACACCAACACACATCACAAACCGGATCATTAAGTTTGCAGATGACATGACTGTGGTGGGGCTGATAAACAACAACGACGAGTCTGCCTACAGAGATGAAGTCCAAAAACTGACTGTCTGGTGCACTAACAATAACCTGGTACTCAACCCAACCAAAACAAAATAACTGGTTATTAACTTCAGGAGGAGGAGAGAGGAACCTGCTCCTCTCTACATCAAAGGAGACATGGTGGAGAGAGTCACTGGCTTCAAGTTCCTGGGCACATGCATCTCCCAGGACCTCACATGGACAGTGAACACCACCACTCTCGTAAATAAATCACAGCAGCGGCCATATTTCCTGAGGTCTCTGCGGAGAGCAAACGTCTCACAGCAGCCGCTGCTGTCCTTCTACCGGTCTCCTATGGCATCCTGGTGTGGTTTGATAGCTGCACTGTGGCTGAAAGGAAGGCACTACAGAGAGTTATTAAAACAGCACAGAGCATCATAAACGCCCAACTACCCTCCCTGGATGACATTTACAGGGCCCGATGTTTACGTTGGGCCACAAACATCAAACAGGACACATCCCACCCTGCCAACCACCTTTTCACGCTGCTGCCCTCTGGGAGACGATACAGGTCTCTGAAGGCCAGCACTTGTAGACTAATTAACAGTTTCTACCCATGTGCCATTAAAGAACTAAACTCAAATAGGTAACACTGCGGGCAACACAACACAATTTGTGGTGCAATATAAAATGTGTCTGCTGGAGTGAGCAATATAATGTGCAATATTTCTACTATCTTTTTTTTTTAATTATTCATTGATCTTGCCAGTAATATGAGAATTAATGGTTGATTGTATTTTTGTTCTTTTAAATCTTTTTATCCTGTGCCTTCTATTGTATACCACTGAAGGAGATGCACTGAAATTTTGTTGTACAATTGCAGTGCAATGACAATAAAACGTAATCTAATAGTGTATGCTCTTTAGTTATGCAGAGCCCGAACCAGGAGCCACCAACAAACTGGTACATCTTCTTCAATTTCAACCTAGTGACCTTCTCCTGAATATACAAGTCTCAATACTCACACTTGTCCAATTGGCTGTTCCAACTTACCAGAGGAGGGCTGCTATGTAGGTAGCCGTACTAATTTAGGTTTGTTCACGGGCCCAGTTAAGAGATTTTTGTATTTTCTCTTGAAAGCTTTAGTCTATCTATCTATCTATCTATCTATCTATCTATCTATCTATCTATCTATCTATCTATCTATCTATCTATCTATCTATCTATCTATCTATCTATCTATCTATCTATCTCTAAAACTCTCATCTCTATCTAACTCTCTCTTGAAAGCATCCAGCATTGGACACGCTAGAGGCAGGAAAGATGTCCAAATGTTGGGGGAGTCCAGAACCTGCGGCCATAGTTTAAGAATAAGTGGTAAGCCATATAAAACGGAGATAAAGAAAAACTTTTTCACACAGAGAGTTGTAAGTGTGTGGAATTCTCTGCCTCACGGAGGGCGGTGGAGGCTGGTTCTCTGGATGCTTTCAAGAGAGAGTTAGATATATATCTTAGGGATAGCGGAGTTAAGGGATATGGAGAGAAGGCAGGAACGGAGTGCTGATTGTGGATGATCAGCCATGATCACATTGAATGGCGGTGCTGGCTCAAAGGGCCGAATGGCCTACTCCTGCATTTATTGTCTATTGTATATTGTTTATTGACCCTTTGGGTCCCTGTCACACGTGAGGCCTGGTCCCCCAACATAATATTAACCGTGTGAACCTACGCTGCACTCCCTCAATAGCAATAATGTCCTTCCTCAAGTTTTGGGACAAAATTGCACAATACTCCAGGTGTGGTCTCATTAAAACACCGTACAACTGCAGGAGGACCTCTTTGCTCCTATACTCAACTCCTCTTGTTATGAAGGTCAACATGCCATTCACTTTCTTCGCTGCCTGCTGTACCTGCATGCTTACTTTCAGTGACTGATGAACAAGGACCCCCAGAACCCGTTGTACTTCCCCTTTTCCCAACTTGACTCCATTTAGATAATAATCTGCCTTCCTGTTTTTGCTACGTGGATAACCTCTCATTTATGCACATTAAACGGCATCTGCCATGCATCTGCTCACTCATCCAACCTGTCCAAGTCACCCTGCATCATCATAGCATCCTCTTCACAATTCACACTGCCACCCTGCTTTGTGTCATCTACAAATTTGCTAATATTACTTTTATTTCCTTCATCCTTAAAGCACATGGCATTGGGGTTCAGTATTGATGTGGATAGAGAACTGGCTGGCAAACAGGAAGCAAAGAGTAGGAGTAAACGGGTCCTTTTCACAATGGCAGGCAGTGACTAGTGGGGTACCGCAAGGCTCAGTGCTGGGACCCCAGCTATTTACAATATATATTAATGATCTGGATGAGGGAATTGAAGGCAATATCTCCAAGTTTGCGGATGACACTAAGCTGGGGGGCAGTGTTAGCTGTGAGGAGGATGCTAGGAGACTGCAAGGTGACTTGGATAGGCTGGGTGAGTGGGCAAATGTTTGGCAGATGCAGTATAATGTGGATAAATGTGAGGTTATCCATTTTGGTGGCAAAAAACGGGAAAGCAGACTATTATCTAAATGGTGGCCGATTGGGAAAGGGGGAGATGCAGCGAGACCTGGGTGTCATGGTACATCAGTCATTGAAGGTAGGCATGCAGGTGCAGCAGGCAGTAAAGAAAGCGAAGGGTATGTTAGCTTTCATTGCAAAAGGATTTGAGTATAGGAGCAGGGGAGGTTCTACTGCAGTTGTACAGGGTCTTGGTGAGACCACACCTGGAGTATTGCGTACAGTTTTGGTCTCCAAATCTGAGGAAGGACATTATTGCCATAGAGGGAGTGCAGAGACGGTTCCCAGACTGATTCCTGGGATGTCAGGACTGTCTTATGAAGAAAGACTGGATAGACTTGGTTTATACTCTCTAGAATTTAGGAGATTGAGAGGGGATCTTATAGAAACTTACAAAATTCTTAAGGGGTTGGACAGGCTAGATGCAGGAAGATTGTTCCCGATGTTAGGGAAGTCCAGGACAAGGGGGTCACAGCTTAAGGATAAGGGGGAAATCCTTTAAAACCGAGATGAGAAGAACTTTTTTTCACACAGAGAGTGGTGAATCTCTGGAACTCTCTGCCACAGAGGGTAGTTGAGGCCAGTTCATTGGCTATATTTAAGAGGGAGTTAGATGTGGCCCTTGTGGCTAAGGGGATCAGGGGGTATGGAGAGAAGGCAGGTACGGGATACTGAGTTGGATAATCAGCCATGATCATATTGAATGGCGGTGCAGGCTCGAAGGGCCGAATGGCCTACTCCTGCACCTAATTTCTATGTTTCTATGTTTCTATCCAAATCATTAATATATATTGTAAATAGCTGCGGTCCCAGCACCGAGTCTTACGGTACCCCACTAGTCACTGCCTGCCATTCTGAAAGGGACCCATTAATTCCTACCCTTTGTTTCCTGTCTGCAAACCAATTTTCGATCCATGTCAGCACCCTACCCCGCAACTTAGTCCCACTTAGTCTAGTATATCTCTAAAACTCTAGAAGTCTAAACTAAAACTCTGCTGCCTTCATTTGCTGCCTATCACACATTTTGTCATTCCACACTTCGCTGTCACAAACATGATTAAAAATACTTGGGATGCTCTCCTTTATTGGCTGAGGCATAGAATATCACCATGGAAGGCTGTTCTAGAACTATAACTAGATGGTGGGGAAATTGAAAAAAAAACTGGAGACACTAGATATCTGAAAGATACTGTTGGAAATACTCATCAGGTTAAGCAGCAACTGTGGAAAAAGAAATAGAGCTTATGTCTCAGGCCAAAGACCCTTTATCAAAAATGGGGAAAAAGAAAGATAATCAAGAAAAGTGTAAGTAGCACAGAAGGTGTAGCTGGTGAGGGGGAGGGATGGATAGGACTCAGAGGATATCTGTGAAATGGTGACTGCAGGTCAAATGGGTTATCGCTGGTAGTAAGATGGTGATTGTGCTTCTTGTCTGCGTAATGTGTGGCTAACAGCAAGGCATGTGGCCAGCAGTCAGATGTCCAGCGGTCTGTGGTATTCTCTGCCTCAGAGGGTGGTGGAGGCCAGTTCTCTGGATGCTTTCAAGAGAGAAGGAGAAAGGAGGATGCTATGAGATTTTCGGGCTCTTAATGATGCGGAGTCAGAGGATATGGGAAGAAGGCACGAACGAGATACTGATTGTGGATGATCAGCCATGATCACATTGAATGGCTGTGCTGGCTCGAATGTGCCGAATGACCTTCTCCTGCCCTATTGTCTATTATACTTACAGAGAGAGATAATGTAAACCAATGTCTCAGAAGTGACCAATTTTGATAAAAGCATTGAAAGCAAGTTACCTGAAGTTAGAGATTCAATATTAAGTCCTGAAGGCTTTGAGATGCTCAGACAAGATATAAGGTGTTGGGCCCAGAGCTTGTGTTAGACAGGAGGACACAGACAGAGGGGTCGGAGGAGTGGGTTGGTGAATTAAAGTGACACTAGCTAGATTGTTGCATGATTACTGTATTTAGTTACACAAGGATGTAATGCACTGTAAAGAGTGCAGACGAGATATATGACATTTTGGCAGGACTGGGTAATATTGGCAATGATGAAAGATTGGCCAGGCTAAGATTGATCTCCTCGGAATGGAGTAGGTTCAAGATAGACACTTTCCTGTTTCCTTTAAGTGAGGGAACCAAAAAAACAGGAGCATAAATACATGGTAATTGATAGATGGATTATTAAAGGTGAAGAAAAGAATTTACACCCACTGGGTGGTATGGGTCTTGAGCTCACAGCTTGAAAGGGTGGTAGAGATGGAAACACTTATCACATTTAAACAGAGCTTGGATGTGTACTTGAATAGCTGTGACCAGTGTGGGTAAATTTTGTTCGGTTCAGAATCCATTGACACTGACCAGTCTGAAGAAGGGTTTCAATCTGAAACGTCACCCATTCCTTCTCTCCAGAGATGCTGGCTGTCCTGCTGAGTTAGAAACATAGAAACATAGAAAAAAGGTGCAGGAGTAGGCTCTACCATTTAAGATAGTATATGACCACTTTACATATCTAGGACTCAAAATACCCCTAAACCCCAAACTTATATTCAAACTCAACTACGCTGATATGATTACAAAGTTAAAACTGAACATAGAGAAATGGAGGATTTTACCCTTGTCTATAGTGGGGCGTATTAACGCTATCAAGATGGTGTCTCTTCCTAGATTCATATATTTATTCCAAAATCTTCCAATTTTTCTTACTTCATCATTTTTTAAAAAATTGGACTCCATTATCCTTCCATTCATTTGGGGCTATAAAGCCCACCGTATATCAAAGGCACATCTTCAAAAGCCAAAAAATGAGGGAGGCATGGGCCTTCCTATATTTAGGCACTACTATTGGGCAGCCAATGCTAGAGCTCTGATTTACTGGCAATGGGGATTCCCAGATGAACCTTTGGATAATAATAATAATAATAATACCCCTTTGTGGCTAAACATTGAAAACACAGCAGTGAAAAATTCCTCCCCCTGTACTTTGCTTTTTTTCCAAAACAGAATCCCCACATAAGTTGGTTGGTGAGAACTTCATTTTAAGAAATTCTATTCGAATTTTAAATCAGATAAAAAGTTTCAGTACATTGTCAAATGTCTCTATTTACACCCCCATATGTCACAACCACTCCTTTTTGCCATCACAGACGGATGGGGTGTTTGCTGTCTGGAGGCACAAGGGCCTTGCGACCCCTAGAGATCTATATATTGACAAAAAGTTTGCTTCGTTTAATCAGCTGAAATCAAAATTTAACCTTTCCAACTCATTTTTTTCGCTATCTCCAAATTAGGCACTACGTTAAAGATCAAATTGCAAATTTTCAAACCATGCCTGACAGTTGCCCACTCTATGAGCTTCTGCAGCTTCCTCCAGACTCCAAACATCTAATATCTCGCTTTGTGAGTCTATTCACCACCTCTGTATCCACTACCCATCTGAAAGAAGCCTGGTCTACTGAGCTGAATTTTGAGGTGTCTGAAGACACTTGGAATGAAGGTCTGACCAGAATCCAAACTTGTTCGATCAATGTCAGGTATAAACTGATTCAGTTTAAAGTCATCCACAGACTCTATTACTCAAAGACCAAATTACATCGAATCTACCCTGCTATTTCTCCATTATGTAACAGATGCAAAAGTGCAGATGGTTCTTTAACACATATTTTCTGGCTCTGTCCTCATATACAAAGATACTGGTCTAAAATATTTAAGTGGTTTTCTGGGGTCTATGGAAAAGATATTCTCCCTGATCCAGAACTAGCACTTTTTGGATGCTCAGAGACTGCTTTGTACTTCACGTCTGAAGAACAACAAGCACTGATGCTTGGCATGATGGCAGCCAAGAAAATGATCCTAACAGACTGGAAATCATCTACACTCCCCTACTTCGAAAAATGGCTCAATGAAATGATAATAATCATACAGATGGAAAGGATACGCTTCTACAACTCCAAGGTACCAAACAACTTTTTAAGTGTTTGGGGACCATTTATCAACCATATCAAAGTCCAAAAATTTCATAATTTCATATTATCTGCAGTGATGTAGTCCTGTGACCTTTACTTCTGCTTTTGCAATGCATGACTGTGTAGCACCATGTGGATTGTACCAATATTGTTATGTCTGGCGGCTTTGTTTTATTATTATTATTATTTTTTAAATTTTTTTTTTTTCCTTCCTTTGTTTTCCTGTTGTCTTTTTCAGTTTTTTTTTTTTTTGTTTGTTTTGTTCTGTATTGTTAAAAAATTGTATAAAATAATAAAAATATTAAAACAGAAACATAGAACCATAGAAAATAGGTGCAGGAGTAGGCTATTCGGCCCTTCGAGCCTGCATCGCCATTCAATATGATCATGGCTGATCATCCAACTCAGTATCCTATACCTGCCTTCTCTCCGTACCCCCTGATCCCTTTAGCCACAAGGGCCACATCTAACTCCCTCTTAAATATAGCCAATGAACTGGCGCCAAATACCTTCTGTGGCAGAAAATTCCAGAGATTCACCACTCTCTGTGTGAAAAATGTTTTCCTCATCTCGGTCCTAAAAGATTTCCCCCTTATCCTTAAACTGTGACCCCTTGTTCTGGACTTCCCCAACATCAGGAACAATCTTTTTGCATCTAGTCTGTCCAACCCCTTAAGAAGTTTCTATAAGCCTATAAGTTGTAAGTTTCTATAAGTTACTCCAGCTTTTTGTGTTTATCTTTAGTTTAAACTCGTATCTGCAACTCTGAAAACTATAAGAGTTTAACGAAATGCAGACAACATATTTTATTTTTTAATCACCCAATGAAACAAGCCTGATGCTTTTAATTAGCTTTTATCACGTCTTTCATGATTTGCCCTCAGGATACCATTTCCACCTCCTTCATCAAGTTTTTCAATTCATTTGGCTATTTTTCTTTTCGGAAAAAAAAGAACCTTTAAAACCAACACTATCAAAGCCTCTCACGGTTTTTTTTCTCCAAAGAAATAAAATTCTGTTTTTGGAATCTTTCCACATAATTTAAGTTCCCAAAGTATCTTTGATTTGTTTTTCATATCCCTTTGAACATCAAAATACTGTAAAAGGCCGTGTGGAAAAGAACTAGAAATTGTATGAAGAATCATCAATAATGTTTTCAGTAATTAAAGAGCTTTGGTTAATAGTGTTTTCCTCAAGTGACATTTATGAATTCATTATCTGCCCTATCTCATTAAAATGCCCAGGAGTACACTTAATGGATTGTCTGCATAAATGAATGCATTTTGCAGGGCTGCAATTATACCAACAAATATGCACATGTACTTTCCAGAAAAAGTCCAGCACAACATTATCATTCTCTACCATAGTTTTTTTGAAATAAGCTTCTAACATGCTTACAGAAGAAGAGGAAAAATAGAAGGCAGACAAAAATGCTGGAGAAACTCAGTGGGTGAGGCAGCATCTATGGAGTGAAGAAAATGGGTAACGTTTCGGGTCGAAACTCTTCTTCAGACTGAAGAAGGGTTTCGACCCGAAACGTTACCTATTTCCTTCGCTCCATAGATGCTGCCTCACCCGCAGAGTTTCTCCAGCATTTTTATCGACCTTCAATTTTCCAGCATCTGCAGTTCCTTCTTAAACAAGAGGAAAAATAGAATCTTTTTGGATCCTCTTCATTGATCAGGGACAAGTGTAGGCATGGGGATTGGATGCAAACAAGGCACAATCGCTCTCAATAAGCATGGAACGTGTTAAAAAAGACATAAATATCCATCCATTCATCCATGTATGTATGTATGTATTTGTATAATGTGTCCCTCTAAGTTGATCACATTTAAATACCAAAGTGTCACTGTTAACAGACTCGTACAAAGCTTTTCAAAAAGGGGGGTGGCATGACAGGATTACAAAAAACTAAAATACTTAATGTGAAATAATGTGCGCGCAGCACACATCACGAGCGCGAAGCGTGAAGTCCCTCGATGCCGGGGTCCAGGGCCCACTTAAGGGCCCTGGAAGCTCAGGGGTTTTAAATGCTCTCTGATCCATTTTGAGCCTTGTTTTGGAGCATTTTTGCACCAAATTTATGACCAATATTTCAGAAATTAACAGGAATCTGAGGTAGCTTTTTCACACAAAGGGTGCTGGGTGTATGTAACGAGCTGCTAGAGGAGGTAGTTAAGGCTGGGACTATCCTAATGTTTAAGACACATTTGGACACATACACGGATAGGACAGATTTAGATGGATATGGGCGAAAAGCATGTGAGTGGGACTAGTGTAGATGGGACATGTCGGTCGGTGTGGGCAAGTTGGGCTGAAGGGCCTGTTTTCACACTGCGTCATTCTATGACTAAAAAGTGAAGAAGAAAAATGCATGTAGATAAGTAGAGCAGATTTGAAAGAGGGGTGAAATGTAAAGGCAGAGAGGTTTATGGGTGGAAAGGAACATAGGAAAGGAGGGGGGAGAGTGGGCTTGGGCAGATGGGTGAAGGGAAAATAGTCACAAAGTGCTGGAGTAAGTCAGCGGGTCAGGCAGCATCTGCGGAGAATATGAATAGGCGACGTTTCACAGAGTGCTGGAGTAACTCAGCGAGTCAGGCAGCATCTGTGGAGAACATTGATAGGTGACATGTCACAGAGTGCTGGAGTAACTCAGTGGGTCAGGCAGCATCTGTGGAGAAAAGGTATAGATTATAGTTCGGGTCAAGACCGTTCTTCAGTAATATTCATGATGTGACATGCATAGACATTCCTGAATGTTACCCAAACCATCGTAAGCTACTTTGTTACGGTGCTTGCCCTCTCCTATAACATCTCTGCTGCCTTGGGTGATGCAGGACAGGACACAAGCTTTGGGACACGGTGTGAAGCTGTTGCCGTCTGTCCCAGCCTGGTAAAAACCTGGATGGAGTTGATTTGGAGAGGATGTTTCCACTAGTGGGAGAGTCTAGAACCAGTGGCCACAGCCTCAGAATTAAAATATATTCCTTTAGGAAGGAGATGAGCAGGAATTTCTTAAGTCAGAGGGTGGTGAACTGTGGAATTCATTGTCACAGACAGCTGTGGAGGTCATCACTGGACATTTTTCAGGAGGAGATTGATAGATTCTTGATTGTTACGGGTGTCAGAGGTAATGGGGAGAAGGCAGGAGAATGGGTTTGAGAGGGAAAGATAGTCATAGGGTGATACAGTGTGGAAACAGGCACTTCGGCCTAGCATGTCCCATATGCACTAGTCCCACCTGCCCACGTTTGATCCATATCCCTCCGAACCTGTCCTATCCATGTACCTGTCTAACTGTTTCTTAAATGTTGCGATAGTCCCTGCCACAACTACCTCCTCTGGCAGCTTGTTCCATACACCTACCACCCTTTGTGTGAAAAACATACCCCTCAGATTCTTATTAAATCTTTTGCCCTTCACCTTAAACTTATGTCCTCTGCTCCTCGATTCACTTACTCTGGGCAAAAGACTCAACCATATCTATTTAAATCATGATTCTATACACCTCTATTAGATCATCCCTCAGCCTCCTGGGCTCCATGAAATAGACTCCCAGCCTACTCAACCTCTCCCTATAGCTCTGGCCCTCTAGTCCTGGCAACATCCTCATAAATCTTCACTGTACCCTTTCCAGTTTGATGACATCTTTCCTATAACATGGTGCCCAGAACTGAACACAATACTCTGAATGCGGCCTCATCAACTTCTTATGCAACTGCAACATGACCTCCCAACTTCTATACTCACCCGACCCGCTGAGTTACTCCGGCACTCTGAAACGTCACAGAACAGGGCAAGATTAGCAAGTTTGCTGATGATACAGAAGTGAGTGGTTTTGCAGATAGTGAAGATGGTTGTGAAAGATTCCAGCAGGATCAGGATCAATTAGCCAGGTGGGCAGAGGAATGGTTGATGGTTGCATGGTTCCTTGAAGGTCGTGTCGCAGGTATATCAGGTGGTCAAAAAGTATTTTGGCACTTTGGTCCTCATCAGTCAGAGTATTGAGTATAGAAGTTGGGAGGTCATGTTGCAGTTGTATAAGACGTTGGTGAGACCACATTTAGAATATTGTGTTCAGTTCTGGGCACCATGTTATAGGAAAGATGTCAAACTGAAAAGAGTACAGAGATCCCCATCCTGGATCAGTCCAATCAGGGATTTGTCATCCACAAACTCGAGAAGCTTGATAGAGGTGTCTGTGGAGGTGCAGTCATTGGGTGTGAAGTGGTGATTGGAGTGGTGGTGATTGGAGTAGGGTGGGTGTAGAAGGGCCCAGTCTTTACAGACTGAGGTCAGGCTGCGAGTGGGTGTGAAGTGGTTGGGTGGGGTGGGAAAGGTTCCACTCTTTTCATACTGGAGTCTTGCCTTAAGTAGGTGTGAAGAGGTGAATGGGAAGGAGAGGGTGCAGGGTCCATTCTTTGCAGACTGGGGTCTGGCTGTGTTTGTTGGGGAGGGGGTTTCAGGGTTATGTTTCTGATTTTCAAGACTGCAGTAAAACTCATTCAAGTTGTTCATCAGCTGACGATTGTCCAAAGAGCGGGGGTCTTTCCTCTTATAGCTGGTGGTTTCTTGCATGCCCTTCCAAACTGAAGAAGAATCACTAGCTGACAACTTGCTCCTCAACTTCTCAGAGCATCTTTCCTTGGCAGCTCTGATTCCTCTTCTCAGCGCTTTATCGATTAGACTATCTTTTAACTCTTTAACGATTAGGCTATCGGCTTGATGCATATTTGCCCCCAACACCCCTCCCCCTCCCCCCGATCTCAAAATGGAAATGTTACATCTGTATATAATGATCCCATTAAAATGTGTATTTATGTCACAAACTATGGAATTCATATTTTTCAGTATTGTTATCAAGGAAAAGAAAGCAGTTCCAATTGTTTGATATTATTTGATATTGTTTAATATTATTCATATGGAGGAGAAAATATAATAGCTCTAAACCCTACCTTAATTTTGCAATCTCACTCAAGATAATCCCCCTTTCCCTCTACCCTCCCCATGACTCTCTCCTCTCCCTTCCCCTCTCTCTCTCTCCCCCCTCCCCCCCCTCACATCCCCCCTCTTTCTTGTGGGGGGGCGAAGATGAAGGTGGCGCGGGCCCAGCGGGCGGGGGGGGGGATGAAGGTGGTGTGGGCCCCGTGTAGGTGGCGGGGACCCAGTGGGTGTCAGCGGGGGTGTCGTGAGCCCAGCGGAGATGGCATAGACCCAGCAGGGGTCAGCGGGGGTAGCGTGGATCCAGTGGTGGTGGCGTGGGCCCAGCAGGGGTCAGCGAGGGTGGCGTGGACCCATCGGGGGTCAGCGGGGGTGGCGTGGGCCCAGTAGGGGTGGAATGAACCCAGCAGGTCTGGCGTGGACCCATCGGGGGTCAGCGGGGGTGGCATGGGCCCAGTAGGGGTGGAATGAACCCAGCAGGGCTGACGTGGACCCAGCGGGGGTCAGCGGGGGTGGCGTGGACCCAGCGGGGGTGGCGTGGGCCTAGCAGGGGTCAGCGAGGGTGGCGTGGACCCAGCGGGGGTGGCGTGAGCTCAGTGGGGGTGGACATGAGTCCAGCGAGGGTGGCATGAGCCCAGCAGGAGTGGCGTGGGCCCAGCGGGGGTGGCGTGGGCCCAGCGGGGGTGGCGTGGGCCCAGCGGGGGTGGCATGGGCCCAACGGGGATCAGCGGGGGTGGTGTGGGAGGAAGATGGCTTGGGCCCCGGTGGCGTGGGGAGGCGAGGGGAGTTGGCTCCGCCGCAGCGGCGACTGGTATTGGGGTTACAGCCGTTGGGTTCAGATTCAGTTACGGCCGTTGGGTTTAGATTCAGCCACTCCCACCCGGGGACGAGAGAACAGAGAACTGGACGTTTTTTTCGATTTATTTTTTATTTATTTTTTTGAAGCTAAATGCCACTTTTTTAACCTATATTACTAGTTATGTCATAAATTTCTGCAATAAGGTTTCTTACTTTAGTCTGTCCTTAAAGATGTGCGTCATTCTTTAATTGAATGGACTGCCTAACACCTGTTAAAGTGCTGGTGAAGCTAGCAAACAAGAGCTGCATAACAACTCACCCCAAAAGTATCAGATGTTTTTCCATGTTGAAAGCACGAAATATATGCGAAACATAGTCAAAATGATTAGCTGTACCAGGAACGAACTATGTAAAAAACACTGCAGTGAGCCCTTGCATTTCATGTAAAAAGTAGTTGATGACAAATTATATTACTGCCATTACTGCCATCAGAAGCCATTTGTACACATCATTGCTATTGGTACAAGCCTAGGACATGAGAATTGGGAGAAAATGGACAGAAGTTATTTCAATAATCATTGAGTATGCATTTTACATTGGGCTGTTAAGAACAGAATGTACAACAAAGAAACAACTATTAAAACTTATCGCAGCCCTAGCTAAGGGCAGCTTTCTTAACCTTTCCAGAATTTGAGTTAAAAAAATAATAATAGAAACCTAATTCCCATAAAACACATGTAAAAAAGCAAATAATAAAATAATCAATGTAAGATTCCAATGTACTTAAAATGTAATTACCCCAATTAGAACTGTGACCACAGCTTTAATTTTAAATTCTGAATAGTATGTGTTGTCTCTAAAATTGCAATTCAATACATTGAATCACCATGTTGAAGAACCCACATGTATTTCCTTTGTTGAATGATTTATTCTATTTTGTCATTCTAACCTTTACTGTACGTGCTAAATGGCAAACAATTTAAAACTAGTGCCAGCTGTTTTTCACGTAGATACCCTCATGCTTCATAATTAATCCATTCAATTGACAATTGAGCAACCAAAGAATTGAGGGCAATTTCAAATTAGAGATGGGTTAATTAGTCAATAGGATTTCATGAAGTAAGTGGCAGAATCTATTTTTTATATCTCAGATGAGAATATCTTGCAGCAAACATTGTAACCCAATTCTGTTAAAAAGATTTCACATTTTAATATTATTTATTTCCAAATTTTAGAATCCATCCTCGATGTTACTTTTTGACATCAAAATTATTATAATTTTCTTGTCAAAACTGTCAAATACATTGCATTGCATAACTGTAGTTATGTCTAAATTATGTGATACAACCAAAATCTACATTAAATTGCAGTCCTAATCTGACTGATTTACCTCATGATTACTTTATTACAACAGGTCTCATCTAGTTTTATTTCCAGGTAGCAGCTACCTATATCATCTGGGGTTAGACATGATTATCTTAAGATTTTTTAAAATATTAGTTATAAAATGCCACTTTCGCTTGGCATCTCTATTCCTTGCTGGCAAGTAACTGCACGTCCTTGCACCTGCTCAATATTTTCTTCAAACCATTCTTTCTCCAGATGTATATAACTAATTGTGTTTTGGCCCACTCATAAAGTCAATTTCGGTTCCTATAATTCTCCGAGGAGAGATGCTGCCCTTCAACTGATAACATGTAGAATTCACAGTTCCGAACCCTGTGGCTTCTGATATACTGATGTTAACCACATGAGTTTCTGCCCTTCATACTTAAGCTGATCCTATCAGCATATGCCTCTACTCTTTGTCTTTCATCTATATACCTTCCTCACCGTAACGGCAACATTATTTTCAACCAGAACGTAGCAGCTAGTTACACAATATACCAATGACAAGTAATGCAGTCAATGTCAGTTCCTGCAAAGTTAGTTATTAAAAAAAAGTTTTGAATTAGTTATCTTCAGTTGGCAAATGTAACAATAATATTTTTTTGCTCCAGGGAATTATTTATTATGTGTGGACAAATTTGTTCAGAATTAATGGAACAAATGGATCAGATCATAAAATCATGAAATGTCATTTAGTTATGATCTTGTGCACCACAAATCCTTCACTTTTTTTATTTGTTTGCTGATGACCTTTTCATAAAATGGTGAATTAAATAGTACTTTTTGTTTTAAGCTGCAATATGAAAATTCAGTTATTATTCTGTCACTTCTGTGGAACTGTGCCAAAGTAGTTCGAGCAGTCTGAAGACAAAACAATTTAAATCTACCATTAGTTTTTTTTTCAGTTAACATTATGGAGGGCACTGTGAGAAACTCTATATTATTAACTGACCTCTTCTGTGACAAGCTTGCTCCTGATCCTGGTCAACTCAGGGTCATATTCAGATAGTATAATGTACCTGAGTGGATGGAGGTGAAATCCAGCCAAATTTCTGATCTGTCGGACAGGTGGTTGGGTTTTTTTCTTTTTTATAGAGAGAATTCTTCTGACATCAGCTGTGGGCATCTTCCATGGCCTGCGGTCCCTTTGCGATTAGATTATTCCATCCCTCACAACTTTGGTCCTCATGTTGTTAAACAGCAATAAAAGTTTCCAAAAGTGATGGAAAGACTAGAGGAAAGACTTCTTCTATGTAGTTTTGTTTTTTTTGGCGGTTGGCAAACACTTCCTCATTTTAACGAGTCTGCTTCTGCTGACTTGCTGGCTTGAGACTGGTGCCCTCTACTTCAATGAAAAGAGTAGTATAGCAGGGATATGTGGAGAGTGAAGGATTGCCATGAGCCAATAGACTGGAACCTGTTCAAGCCTATTTTGTGTTGCCTGAATAAGTATACCTCAGTCATCAAGGCCTTTAATAAGGTTTCATAGGGCAGTCTGCTCTGGAAAGTTAGATCATATGAGATCCACGGAAAGCTAGCTAACGGGATACAGAATTGGTTTCATGAAAAGAAGCAGAGGGTGAGGGTGGAAGGTTGTTTTTTGGAATTGAGGTTTGTGAATAATAATATGCTGGGCCCAATGTTATTTGCGGGTTATATCAACAATTTGTACAAGGCACAAGTAGAAATGTTGCAGGTGACACTAAAGTAGGTGATTTCATAGACAGTGAAGATTATCAAAAATTACAACAAGGATCTTGATCAGATGGACATGGGCTGAGAAATGGCGAATGGAGTTTAATGCAGATAAGTGTGAGGTGTTCCATTTGGGGTATTCAAACCAGGGAAGGACCTTCACAGCAAATGGTAGGGCCATGGGGAGTGTTGTAGAGCAGAAGGATATATGAGTAAAGGTACATAATTCCCTGAAAGTGGCTTCGTGGGAAGGTAGGGTGGCAAAGAAGCCGTTTGATGCGTTGGTCTTCAGTTAGGGTACTGAGCATGGATGATGGGACGTTATGTTACGATTGTACAAGATGTTAAAGAGGCTGCATTTGCAGTGCTGTGTTTTGGAATTTTGGCCACATTGTTACAGGAAGGAAGTCATTACGGTGGAAAGAATGCAAAAAAAGATTTATGAGGATGTAGCCAGGATCTGAGGGCCTGAGGGCCTGATCTGAGGGTTGGGCAGCTGAGGACTTTATTCCTTGGAGTGCAGGAGGTGGAGGGGCGATCTTATAGAGGTGTATAAAATCATGGGGGAATAGATAAGATGAATATAGAGTATTTTACCAATGGTAGGGAATCAAGAACCAGAGAACATATGGTTAATGTGGGAGGGGAAAGATTTAATTGGTAGCTGAGAGGAAACTTTTTTACTCAGAGATTAGTGGATATATGGAACAAGCTGCCAGTGGTAGTTGAGGCAGGTACAATAATTTAATTTCAAGGATACTGGCTGGTACATGGATAGGACAGGTTTAGAGGGATATGGGCTAAGAGTGGGCAAATGGGATTAGCTTTGACGAGCCGCTGCGGCAGACGCCTCCCGTCAAGCCGAGGAGTAACCGAGGCTGGACCCCCTGCAGGTCAGAGCCCGCGGCCGAGGTCAGGGAAGTCGCAAGTCAAGGAGCCCATGGCTGATGCCTGGGTCGGCACCACGGAGGCGTCCAGAGATGACCTGGCAGTGATAGCGGAGAGGTCGGTGTGGCAGTTGATGGTAGCGCCGGCCGATGGATGAAGACGGACGGACCACGTGGAAGTGAGGATGCTGCTGCTGAGGGAAGGTACAAAGGAAAACCCGGTGTGGGGGGACCACCATGAGGGAGGGGGAAGGAACAATGGTGGACCCGGCGTGGGGGAGCCGCTGTAATGGGGAAGGGTTGGAGAGGGGAGAACAAAAGGGGACCTGGCGCGGATACTGTGTATACTTTGTAGCTTTATCTGTGTATGTGTGGGGGGCGGGGAAACTTTTAAATCTCTTCCCTGTATGGGGACCCGACCTTTTCCCTGTCGGGTCTCCATTGTCATTGGGGCCTAGCAACGTGGAGCGGCCTCCAACCGGAACGACAGCTCAAGTCACGGAGCCTGCGGAGCTGTGGACCTACCATCGTGGGGCTGGCCGGCTTCGGAGCGTGGAGAGCTGCGGTGGTGCGCTGCTGTGACCCGACTCCGGTGGATGGTGATACCGGGAGCTCGCGGGTCCCCGGTGGGAGACCGCTTTGCGGAGCACCAGCAACTTCTCCCCTGCCCGAATTGCGGGGTTGAAAGTGACCTGGAGCGGGGCCTTACATCGCCCAGCGCAGCTTAAACAGCCGCGGGACTTGCTAGCGGCCGCCGGGGGTTCCAACATCAAGACCCGGAGTGGGGCCTTACATCGCTTGGCGCGGCATTAAATGGCCGCGGACTTGCTAGCGCCCGCCGGAGGCTTTGACTTTGACTTTGACATTGGGAGAAGAATGGAGAGCAGGGGAGAGACAAGACTTTGCCTTCCATCACGTTGAGGAGGAGATTCACTGCAAGGGATGTTTGTGTGGATTGTGTTGGAGTGTGTCTTGGTTCTTTTCTTGTTGTATGACTGCAGAAACCAAATTTCGTTTGAAATTCATGTGAGGTTCAAATGACAAATAAATTGTATTGTATTGTATTGTAGCTGCCCAAGCGAAATATGAGGTGCTGCTCCACAATTTTACGGTGGTCCGCACTCTGGACATGGAGGAGGTCCAGAACAGAAAGTCGGATTCAGAATGGGAGGGGGAGTTGAAGTGCTGAGGTCATTTGAAAAAAAAAAACGATTGACTACTTGAGTCTTTACTTGAGGGCAATGCCACTCAATTTAGTTTCCACCAAACAAAGGGACTTGAAATATGAACCAAAGCTGTGGGGATGGCAGAAGGGTCTCGACCCAAAACGTCATCCATTTCTTCTCTCCAGCCTATCCCGCTGAGTTACTCCAGCTTTTTGTGTCTATTACCAGTTCTTCTGTTGGGATGTAGTCTTGGAGCATTTTCAAATATGAAAATTGGTAGGAGAACCATGTTTCAGACGAATTGATGATTTGAACCATTGATTTATAGTGTTGTCCACAACTTAGCTTCTGTTGGAATCTATTATTGAATAATAGAACACGTAGAATAAAAGACGCGCCACAAGAAAAACTATTTAATGTAGTAAGTGGTTGAGATCTAGAGTGCCCTCCCAGAGGTGAGTAGTCAATGCATAGTAATTGGGACAATCAAACAGGCACTGGTTAAGTACTTGGAAAAAACAAATTATTTTGCTCTGACAAATGACCAGGGTAGGGGAATGGAATTGCTGTTGTAAAGAGCTGGCATAGATTCCATGGGCCTAATGATTACCTTCTGCGTCAGGGCCAGCCTTGGGAGGGGCGGGGCCCAATAGGGAACAATTTTCAAAGAAGTATAAATATATAATTATAAATTATTCATATTCAGGCACGTGCCGTGAGTAATTACTCAAGGTAGGCAGTCAGTCGGCTTTTAAAAAATCTTAAACCGTGCATGCTACAGTGTGAGGTGCTACATCTTGGCAGGACAAATCAAAATAGGATGTACATGGTAAATGGTAGGGAATTGAAGAATGCAGGTGAACAGAGGGATCTGGGAATAACTGTGCACAGTTCCCTGAAAGTGGAATCTCATGTAGATGGGGTGGTAAAGAAAGCTTTTGGTGTGCTGGCCTTTATAAATCAGAGCATTGAGTATAGAAGTTGGGATGTAATGTTAAAATTGTACAAGGCATTGGTGAGGCCAATTTTGGAGTATGGTGTACAATTTTGGTCGCCTAGTTATAGGAAGGATGTCAACAAAATAGAGAGAGTACAGAGGAGATTTACTAAAATGTTGCCTGGGTTTCAGCAACTAAGTTACAGAGAAAGGTTGAACAAGTTAGGGCTTTATTCTTTGGAGCGCAGAAGGTTAAGGGGGGACGTGATAGAGGTCTTTAAAATGATGAGAGGGATAGACAGAGTTGACGTGGATAAGCTTTTCCCACTGAGAGTAGGGAAGATTCAAACAAGGGGACATGACATGAGAATTAAGGGACTGAAGTTTAGGGGTAACATGAGGGGGAACTTCTTTACTCAGAGAGTGGTAGCTGTGTGGAATGAGCTTCCAGTGAAGGTGGTGGAGGCAGGTTCGTTTTCATCATTTAAAAATAAATTGGATAGTTATATGGACGGGAAAGGTATGGAGGATTATGGTCTGAACGCAGGTGTATGGGACTAGGGGAGAATACGTGTTCGGCACGGACTAGAAGGGTCGAGATGGCCTGTTTCCGTGCTGTAATTGTTATATGGTTATATGGTTATATGCGCAGATTGTTCTGCTGTCCTTAAAAATAAAAAATAAAAATAAAGAAAGTAACAATTCAATTTGCCCAAGGCTTCCAAATCTCCTTCTTTCTGAATTACTGAATGGGTGGGGGGTGGAGGGTGATGGCAGGTGGAAGGATGGTGGGAAAAACGGGAGCACACCAGGACAAGTTGAATCAGCTGTGATCTTATTGAATGACAATCCTAGTTCAAAGAACCAATTGGAGGGAGAGCTCCTTTCACAGCGTGTGGGGAGTCTGGCCCAGGGAACAGTTGCGGGGAGAGCAGGAGCATTGAGAAGGAGGGGGTCAGGGATCATACAGTAACCCACTCACAAACCGCTGCCACGGCCTTCCAGGCGCGGAGCCACCACATTGTGGCTGGAGAGGGAAACAGCTTGCATGGCTATGAGCGGCCGGCCCGCTCAACTCTGGCAGTGCTCTCCGTCTGAACAGTGAGGGGACCAGCTCAAGAACAAAGATCATAGAGCGGAGTGGGTCAGCGGGTGATGGATAACAGAACAGGACACTAAAAACTGGATTAATATTTCATAATTTACATAACATAGGATGAAACTTGGAAGTCTTTTGAACAACATACTCTGCCATTGATTAAGTGTGTACGAATATTGTGCATTGTTGAATTCTTCAAGGCCTACTTGTCTCTCAAAATATGGAGGTATACTTATTGTTTTTTATGTGGGGGAGGGGGGTAGAGTAAGAGGGAAACTGCTTCCCAGTCGCTTGCTGGCGAGGATGAGACTATTTCTCCGGGTCGCGTCCTCGCCCCCCTCCTCATGGCCTACCAGCTGGATCGGAGCGGCCTTTCCTACCTGAAACCAGGGGCTGGACTAGAGCTTCGGCAGCAGCGGCGCGGCGCTAGATTCACCGTGGAGCGGGCGATACCTATCTGAATCGCCGTTTGGAGCTCTGGAGCGTTGGGCCTGCAGTGTCAACATCGTGGAGCTGTGGTTTCGCGGAGCTCCCAGCGCGGGTGGTGCTGAACAACACCGCGGAGTCCCTGGGGCCCTTTGCCGAGGGCCGCCAGCGTGAATCTCCGCCCAGCGTGGCCCGGGGACTTTGGGAGCCGCGGACTCCGGTGGGTAGCGGCCGCTTCTGAGGTCCAAGTCGCTGAGGTTGGCCTCCCGTTTCGACGTCGGTGTTCCAACATCCCGGCGAGCGGGTCTGAATAATGGGCTGACTGTAACGGCAACTGCGGAGGGCTCCAGAGGGCTCCGGAGGCCCCGACCACGGGTGAACATCAGGAAGCTGACTGACTTTGGTGTCTTCCCTCACAGTGGGAAACTTTTTTATTCTGCTGTGTGGGGATGTTTTATGTTGGACTCTATTGTGTGTTGTGTTTCTTTATTTTATTGTATGGCTGTTTGCAAAAACAAATCTCAGACCCCGGTCTGACAATAAAGTGCCATCGTATCGTTTATCATCCATTTGCTGGGCCAGTGCTTTGGAAAAGGGGAAGCATTGAGCGCAGAAGGTTAAGAGGGGACTTGATAGAGGTCTTTAAAATGATGAGAGGGATAGACAGAGTTGATGTGGACAAGCTTTTCCCTTTGAGAATAGGGAAGATTCAAACAAGAGGACATGACTTCAGAATTAAGGGACAGAAGTTTAGGGGTAACATGAGGGGGAACTTCTTTACTCAGAGAGTGGTAGCGGTGTGGAATGAGCTTCCAGTGGAAGTGGTAGAGGCAGGTTCGTTGGTATCATTTAAAAATAAATTGGATAGGCATATGGATGTGAAGGGAATGGAGGGTTATGGTATGAGTGCAGGCAGGTGGGACTAAGGGAAAATAATTGTTCGGCACGGACTTGTAGGGCCGAGATGGCCTGTTTCCGTGCTGTAATTGTTATATGGTTATATGGTTATTGAGAAGTGGAAGGAACATCAGAAGAAAATGGAAGAACATGGATTTCTATGCATCGTTAAAATACATCTGTTTATGATATCCTGATCTACTCAATGCCCCTTAGCAAAGAAGGCACATATACCATAGCCTTCTTTACCATTGTATCTACTTGTGCTGCCACCTTCAATGAGCTATGAGCATAGACTCCAAGATCCCTCTGCACACAATATGTAGCATTTTTTAACTTTATGCTTCCCTAACTTATTTATTTGTTCTTCTAATGGGAATAATAGTGGCATTAAGTATAAGAGTCAGTAAGCCATGATGCTGCTCTATAAGACTTTGGTTAGGCTGCATTTGGGGTATTATATACAGTTCTGATCGCCCATTACAGGAAGGATGTGGAGGTTTTGGACAGAGTGCAAAGGACAAAATAAATAGCTATTAGATGGTATCTGTTGCCTAGTCATAGCTGTCCTGTTAGGATGCCGAGGGCCTCATGAATTTCATTCACCATTAGCTTGTTGAGGATTGCATTTGGTCAGATGTTTAATTAGAACAGTTTGCTCAATGTCACGATTACAGAAGTAGAACTGATACCAATGCCGAAGCTGAAAGTCACAACGTCTGGTGAGTTGGGCAGAAATCATGGAAGATTTGTCGTCATTGTCTAAGTAGAGATGGTGTAAGATTTGGAGATGATGTTATCCCCATAGTGCTATAGCTCCCATCCTGCTGATGGTGAATGATCAGGTGCTGTAAAGATCTTGTGAAAGTAAACATGAAGAGGTGCAGCTGTGATTAAAAAAGTGCTGCATAAAGCAGTGGTGGGATTAGATATTTCAGTAAGCATGACACAATCAGTTCTCTATGAATGGTGCTTAATATCTTGGCCACTGAAGTGGTTGCACTCTTCCAGATGAGCAGAACGTAGATGTTAAAACATCCTCTTAAAGCCTTGTCAACAGAGAAAGGCATTGAGGATGCAGGAAAAGAGCAACATAAAATACTAGTCATTTGCACATGAAAAAAAAAGCTGTGAAATTAGAATTCAAAATGGTTGGGATAGTCAGCAGGTCAGGCGGTATCTGTGAAGAGAGAAACAAAATTGACATTTCAGTTCCAATGAACGTTTATTGACCTGAAATATTAAATTTGTGTTTCACTTTCCTCAGACACATCAAATATATCATACGTTTTTCCATGGGAAGGAGTCCTCACCCCCTAGTGATGACCTCTTCTCCTGTCTCCAATGGACCCCCTCCTCTTGGGCTCCCCCTCATGGCCATCTACCAACTTTAGACCTTTTTATTTTAAACTGCCAGCGGGACATCAACTGCCTCAACTTCTCCACTCCCCTTTCTCACTCTAACCTCTCCACCTGAACGCACAGCCTTCCACTCACTCTGCAACAACCCAGACTGGGTGATCAAAACTTCCCGCAAGGAAGGTGCTGTGGTAGTCTGGCGCGCTGATCTCTACAAGGCTGAGGCCACGCGCCAACCCTCAGACACCTCCTCATACTCAGTGATGGAAATCGGTTTTAGGAACTAGGGCTACTCTAAGGTCCGTGAGTCTGAGATTGGGAAGGAAGGGGGGAGGAGGGGAGGGGAGGGGTTTGTGACTGAGCTGCCATCCCACCAGGCCTGAGTGACTGAGCTGCCAGCCCAAGAATCGATTCAGCCCACAATGTCCATAATAGCCCTCTGGAAACCAGTCCCTTCGGCCCACAGCACCCATACTAGCGGTCCAGAAAGCCCACCCCCTCCTCCCCTCACTGGCCACCAATATTGGAATTGGAGGAGAGGTGGAATATTGCGTTGGGGGATCAGCCCTCCCATGTGAACATGGGACCCGGCCCCTCTTAGTCTAGTACAAAATATTGCCATTAGGCAGAAGCACCAGAAAGTCCTGCACCCACTCAAGCCACCCCACTTCCCTCTGACACGGACAAGGAGCAATCGCTGGCCCCCTTTTTTTTGTTAAACATCTATTTCCTTCGAGTGTTCTTTATTAATTTCCCCCTTACCATTTCTGTATTTTTTCGATAGCTGTCATGAGCCGTTTGATGCCATCCTTCGCCCTGCTCCTGGTCTCGGCCCGCACCGATCTGCCGGACATGCTGTATGTGTGTGTGTGTGTTTGGAGGAGTCTGAGGGGAGAAGCGCTGGCACCAAGAGCGAGCAAACGTGCGGACAGACGGATGAAAGCAAAGATCATAGAGCGGCATAGGTGACATTTCGGGTCGAGACACTTCTGCAGACAGACAGACAGTCAAGGGAAAGGGAAACGGGAAATATAGGCATATATATCTTCCATTCATTTGTCCGTAGTACCGTCTATATCTCTTGCTCCTCTTTTCCCTGACTCAGTCTGAAGAAGGGTCTCGACCTGAAATGTCATCTACTCCGCTCTATGATCGTTGCTTTCTTCTGTCTGTCCACGCGTTCGCTCGCCCTTGGATTAAATAGCACAGGATAAAGCTGTGAATTCACACACAGGATGGAAACTGGAAACTGAAAACTAGGGGAACGCTGTCCCCCTGTGTACCCCCCCCCCCCCCCCCCCCACCGCATTTCCACCACTGCTCCTACTCATCCTAGGACCATGACCCCACAAACGAGCACCAGGCCATGATCTCTAACACTATCACTGACCTCATCACTTCTGGCTCCCTGCCCTCCCAAGCCTCCAACCTCATCGTACCCCAGCCCCGCATAGCCCGATTTTACCTTCTCCCCAAAATCCACAAACCTGACTGTCCTGGCAGACCCATTGTTTCTGCCTGTTCATATCCCACCAAACATATTTCCACATACCTCGACTCCATCCTATCCTCTCTGGTTAAATCCCTCCCTACCTATGTTCAAGACACCTCACACGCTCTTTGTCCACTCCATGACTTCCATTTTCCAGGCCCCCATTCCCTCATCTTCACCATGGATGTCCATTCACTCTACACCTCCATCCCCCATCAGGAGGGTCTTAAAGCCCTTCGTTTCTTCCATGACCGCAGAACGAACCAATCCCCATCTACTGATACTCTCCTCTGCCTAACGGAGCTGGTCCTTACCCTTAACAACTTTTTGTTTGACTCCTCCCATTTCCTCAAAATACAAGGCGTAGCTATGGGCACTTGCATGGACCCCAGCTATGCCTGCCTCTTAGTAGGGTACGTCGAACAATCTTTGTTTGTGGCGAACTATGGCCCTATCCCCAAACTCTACCTCCGCTACATTGACGACTGCATTAATGCTACCTCCTGCACCCATACATAACTCACTGACTTCATCCATTTCACCACTAACTTCAATACGGCACTCAAATACACCTGGACCATTTTCGACATTTCCCTACCATTTCTGGACCTCACTATCTCCATCGCAGGTGATAGACTACTGACCGACATCCACTATAAACCCACTGACTCCCATGGCTATCTGGACTACACTTCTTTCCACCCTGCTTCCTGTAAGGACTCTTTCCTCTACTCCCAATTCCTCCGTCTACGCAGCGTCTGCACCCAGGATGACATGTTTCAAACCAGGGCATTGGAGATGTCCTCATTCTTCAGGGAACGGGGGTTCCCCTCTTCTACTATAGATGAGGCTCTCATCAGGGTCTCTTCTATAGCCCCTAACTCTGCTCTCACTCCCCATCCCCCCCACTCACAACAAGGGCAGAGCCCCCCTTGTCCTCACCTTCCACCCTACCTGCCATCACATACAACAAATAATCCTTCGACATTTTTGCCACCTCCAACGGGATCCCAACACTGACCACATCATCCCATCTCCTCCCCTGTCTGCTTTCCGCAGAGACTGCTCCCTCCGTAACTCCCTTGTCAATTCGTCCCTTCAGACCCAAACCACCCCCTCTCTTGGCACTTTCCCTTGCAGCCGCAGGAAATGCTACATTTGTTGCTTTACCTCCCCCATTGACTCCATTCAAGAACCCAAGCAGTCTTTCCAGGTGTGGCAGAGGTTCACCTGCACCTCCTCCAACCTCATCTATTGCATCCGCTGCGCTAGGTGTCAACTGCTCTACATCGATGAAACCAAGCGCAGGCTTGGCGATCGCTTCGCCCAACACCTCCGCTCAGTTTGCAATAACCAACCTGATCTCCCAGTGGCTCAGCATTTCAACTCCCCCCATTCCAAATCCGATCTTTCTGTCCTGGGCCTCCTCCATGGCCAGAGTAAGGCCTACCGTAAATTCGAGGAGCAGCACTTCATATTTCCCTTGGGCAGTTTACACCCCAGCAGTATGAACATCTCCAATTTCAGATAGTCCCTGCTTTCTCCTCCCCTTCCCAGCTTTCCCTCAGCCCACTGTCTCCGCCTCTTCCTTTCTTCTTCCTGCCCCCCCCCCCCCCACCCTCACATCGACCCAAAACATCACCTTCGCACCAGAGATGCTGCCTCACCCGCTGAGTTTCTCCAGCGTTTTTGTCTACCATCAAATATCCATGACAATTTCTGCTTTTATTACCAGTCGACTGGACATGCTTTTGAAGCCATAATAGGGCCATTATATTTAGATGTATCCAAAATGTTCTGTATCACTTAAGTAATCAGGACTGTAATGTAATGTACAAGTCAATCTACTGACAAATCTTTGGACAAAAGAATGAATCAAGTGCTGACAATAGTGACAGCAGCTGGGAAATTAGAACAGACTATTCAACTTTGTGTCAACCAGTTGCAATAAGAAAATGCATATAAATCAGCGTGAAAAAGTAACATTGGGACTGTGTTTAGGGATTGTTCAAGGGTTATAAAATCATGTGGAAGTAGCAGCCAGTCATTCAAAGGAAGAACCAGTCTTCAGAATATCTGTTTTAATGTATATTGGAAACAGTTATCTGTTTGAAATTAAAAGGACAGCTTTGCAAACAGACAGGCTGTCTGCAGACATGACCATGACTTGTTATTATATGCAGCAGCCGAACGTAAGACAATAGGGGTATGTTCACAAAAATGCTGGAGAAACTCAGCGGGTGCAGCAGCATCTATGGAGCAAAGGAAATAGGCAACGTTTCGGGCTGAAACCCTTCTTCAGACAGATCAATAGGGGTATGTTAATTGGCCTACATCAAACCCGAAATCTTCAGTTTAAGTTATTTCTCTTCATGGTAATGGAGATGAAGGGAGCTTCCAGCCCAGATTTATTTTGTCACTGGCACATCAAGCTTGGCCAGAGGCATATTTGGCTGTCTATCAATAAATGGGGCATTTGAGTATTCTGGAGAATCAGCCCTCAGAATCCCTACAGCCATCAGGCTATTAAACACAACACCAAATAAGCTCTGAACTATAACAGACTATTATTATTATTGCACTATATTTATTGAGTGTGTGTGCACGTGTATATACAAACACTGGACTATTTTTCTCCCGTTATGTACTATGTTTACATATTATGTTGTGCTGAAGCAAGTAAGAATTTCATTGTTCTATCTGGGACATATGACAATAAAGCACTCTTGACTCGAACTCTAAATTTGTGCGTCTGTGTTCCCAGCCCTCGGAAGCATTTGTGAGTTACTTTGAGATGGGATATTCAGATGTGTCTCTTCACCTACAGTGCACTCACATTGCAAATGTGTTATTCAAAAGAATCTTCTGTCAGATTTGAATATCGAAGGAAACAACTTAATTGCAGCTATTGAAATTGTACTGAACCACCTGCTGTTATTTTTGATCTTAAGTATAAAAACCAGATGGACTTTGAGTTTAAGAAATTCTACCAACAGCGTCTCCAAGAAAATGTCTATAGCTTAGTCCCACTTAAAATACTCTTTTCCCTAAAGGGCCTGTCCCACTTTCACCACCTAATTCACAACCTCTGCCGAGTTTGCCCATGACTCATACTCGCAGCATGGTCGTTAAGAGGTCGTAGGAGGTCATAGGAGGTTGTAGGTACTCATGGCATCAACCAGTGGTCCCGCTGGAAACGACGCTAAACATCAAAGCGTCGGCCGAAACGACTTTAGAAAGCAACACGAGACGGACACCGATCTGCGGAGATCGGAACCCTAGCAGACGAGGGATACTAACAAAAAAGAAATTTTTAGGCTGATCTAATCGTCTAAAACCGGATGGGACTAGACCCGGACAAACAACGTCCCCGCATATATCACCCCTGTAGCGGTGCTCTGCGATAAATGTATCAAATGCTACAATTGAGCCTGATCACGTCTGCGTGAGCTGAGCTATCATCCTCATTCCGCGTAACACCTGGAAGAGGAGGAGAGACCCTTACCACCATTAACTATGCCTTGACGATCCTGGGTTGGCTAGCCAGGGCCAATAGAACCCAGGGCAACCGCAAGCGGAGACAAGTAACACTGATTATGACCAATAACATCCTTAAGTTTGAGCCTTGTTGGTTCGTGTACCAACATGCACCCGTGCCTTGTTGGTACCCAGCTCTAGAGCCGGGGAACAGCAAGTGGAGAGGCAACCGACACATCAGATGATGCAGACAAAAACAATGGCTAGTTGCTAGCCATCTATCCTGTTGAACGGTTCGCCCAGTTCCGTTACCCTTGCAGTGGGGGTTCTCCATGCTTGGTGAGCGTAAATTACCAATTGGTGAGCGTTAAAACATCAATTCACCAAATTGTCCTTTCATACTGACTCATCACGATCGAGTCAGCTATAAGATCGAGCCTGCCCAGGCTGCGGGCCCAATCCTTGGTCCTGTGGTTTTCGCTACTGGTGGGAATTTCTCCGTGGACGAGCCACGTAAAGACTCGAAAAATACACTCGCTTAATGGGGGCGCCCCAAGAGTGTTACCAAATAGCAGATAGGTACTCGTAGCAGGCCGTGATGCTAGTCGTAGGTACTCGTGGCATCAAGTAGGTCGGGCGTTTTTCTAGCCTGATGAAAAATGTCCACGAGTAAAAAAGGTGTTTAAGAAGGAACTGCAGATGCTGGAAAATCGAAGGTACACAAAAAAGCTGGAGAAACTCAGCGGGTGCAGCAGCATCTATGGAGCGAAGGAAATAGGCAACGTTTCGGGCCGAAACCCTTCTACAGACGGATGTAAAAAAGTAAAAAAGTAAAAAAGGTTGTGAATTAGGTCGTGAAAGTGGGACAGGCCCTTTAGTCTATGATTCTGAGGAGAGACATAAGAACATGTTGCTTGCAGTCTTTTGAAGTAAGTAACAGATTTAGATATTCCTGCAAAATTAATAGCCCTGCTACTCTCAAATTGTGTACTAAAAATGCAAAGTGGCCACGTGATTACCCACCACCTGTCCCAATATCTGGGAAACTTGAAGTGCTCCATGCATTTATTTTGAAGGGGAACAATGAGAAAATGTAATTATTTAAACTGGGAATAAATTTCAACATTTGTGGCTTTCTCCAAAATCACTTAATGAATCACCTCTTCATGGTATAATATACTTTGCAATTACAAAGGGGACTGAATCATCCAAAGCAGAAAGCTACCATATTTAACCAGACATCAAATGAGTAGTGAGAGGAAAGTATAACTGGCTGGCGTGTCCTCAGCTGAAATTGTCTACTATTACTTTATGAACCCAGCTTGAAGTTGCACAGGGAGAGGTTGCATTAGGCATGTAGGCCAGAAAGGTCCCAGATTTCATCTCCAATCATTGTGCTCCCTGATCCTTACCACTTAAGGGTTGATAAATTGACTTGATTCAGAAAAAAATAAATTATTTCTGATGCAATGGCAAGCAAACAAAGCGTGGCTGACTATGATGGCAGCAACAATGGTTTATGCACAAAAAAAGACACAAAGTGCTGGGGGTAACTCAGCAGGTCAGACAGTATTCCTGGAGAACATGGATAAGTGAACTTTTGGGTTGGGAGCCGGCTTCAGACTCACTGTGGAGTTACTCCAGTACTTTGAGTCTTCTTTGCAAACCAGTATCTGCATTTCCTTGTTTTTATACATCAGTTTTAATGAAATAGGAATATATTCAGCTTTGGTCACCCCATTATATTGTATACAGTTCTGGTTGCCCCATTACGTAAAGGATGTGGAGGCTCTGGAGAAGGTGCAAAAATTGTTTACCAGGATGTTGCCTAGATTAGAGCATATTAGCTGTGTAGAGATTGGTGAAACTTGGATCGATTTCTTTGGAGCGTTAGATACCATGTGAAGATCTGTTTATAATGAAGTTTATAAAATTCTAAGTCGCAGAGACATAATAGATAGTCTAAATCTTTTTTGCAGGGTGAAAAGTTCAAATACTTAAGGGCATAGCATTAACATCAGAGAGGATATTTAAAGTAGATGGGTGAGGCAAGATTTTTAAAACAGAGAATGGTAGGTGCTTAGAGGGTGGAGGAAGTGGCCAGGGAGGGTGGAGGAAGCAGATATGATAATGATGTTTAAGGGGTTTTTAGATTGGTACATGAATATGCAGGGAATGGAGGGATATGGATCATATGCAGATAGCATGAATTTGTATAATTTGGCATATTTTTCAAAACAAGTATCGCGGGGCCTGTTCCTGTGCTGTACTGTTCCCAAGGCATTTCACAAGAGCAAATTTTGGCAGTGAAGATATTTTAGAAATGAGACCTGACCCATGGAGATACTTTGTAAGGGAAAGAGAAAAGTTGAAGCTATGCATCGCTGGCAAGTTAAAACCAGGGCTCATGTGGTCAGAATTGCAGGAATGCAGAAGTATTGGAGAATTGTACAAATGGAGGTTGCAGATGTATAAAACTTGCAAGCAAACTGAAGAATGTGATAAAATGAGAAATTTAAGGGATTGACACAAGAAATTGCAAATTCTGGTTCACAAAATAAAAACAAGGTGCTGGAGTAAGTCAGTGGGTCAGGCAGCATCTGTGGAAAACATGGATTGGTGGGTGACGATTCGGCGATGAAAAATGGTCCCGACCCGAAAGATGGCTGTCTATTTCCTCCAGCAATGCTCCAGCCCTTTGTGTTTTAATGAGAAATTTAACATTAGTTCCCAGCCAGTAAAACGCATAAAGTCAGAGACCAGATAGATGATGGGTAAAAGGCACTTTTTAGAAGTTAGGATATAAACAGCGGGTTTATAAAGATTAGACGATGGGAAGCCAGCTAGAACAGTAAGAATCTAGTCAGGAATATCAAATCAGAAGGAAACAAAGGCATGGATGGGTTGTCTCCAGCAATAAAGATCGTAGGGGGAGTCGGGTAATGATACAAAGATGACACATTCTCTCTCTAGTCTCAAACGACATGCAAATGACACTCGGTCAAGGTCCAAGGAAGCTGCTGGCTTCTATGTTTTATTACTTATCTTTAGAGCAAAAAAAGCGTAAAAGGCTTGCTGGCAATTTTGATCTAATTTCTTATCCTATTGCTAGGGTCAGGAATTTGTTTCAATTGTGAGGAATTCCTTCGTAGTCAATCTGGAGATACAATACTCATGAAGAACCTGCTACACAATACATAGTTACCTGGTAGCTGTCAGAGAAAATAAGCATTGATTTCATGGGCAGTTGTAAAGCATTAATCCAATTTCATGGTTCAAATGGTTGGTTTGAAACTTCATCTGAACTCATGGCTGCAATGAATCCAACCAGCACTCTCTTGCATGTTAGATTTGAGAAATCAGTAGATAAAACAATTAAATAATTTCATCAGTTGTGTTTAAAATCATGATCAAGATTTTTGCATGAATTCTTAAATTCAAAAAAACAGATAGAGTGCTAATACTGAGTGGTGTAACAATGCTTTATGAATTGGAGCAGGCACATTCATTATAATGTTAGTCTCCCTTATGGTGTGATTAGTGCTGGGAGGTCCACACTCCTTCAAAGTGCTGCTATGGAAATAGGATTAGGTTACTCAGGTGAAGGATGCCACAATATCCATACTGGCACCAGTCTGCTAATTAAACCATTTACACAACAGTAGACAAAAAAATGCTGGAGAAACTCAGCGGGTGAGGCAGCATCTATGGAGAGAAGGAATAGATGCTGACTCACCCGCTGAGTTTCTCTAGCATTTTTTGTCGACCTGCAATTTTTCCAGCATCTGCAGTTCTTTCTTAAACAAAGCATTTACACAAATAGTTTACGGGCTATCTGGCTTTCACTATTACATGAAATAAAATGTAAGTCACGTGGATAGAAACTGTAATTAATGCCATGGAAGATTTAAATGTGATAAATGGTAATTCTGTAATAGATTTAAGAAATCTCAAACCACATTTTCCACACAAGCAGCTGTTAAATACTTGCAAGCAACCTGCTTTGAAATGATCATAAACACTAATTTATTTAAATTCAGGGAATATGTAATTTCATAGCATAAATCAAATTTACTAATATTGATGTCTTTGGTCAAGTTGTTTGCCCATAAGGTAGAATACCTTAAGAAATGCACACTAACAAAATATGTTTGTAAATTTCCTGTCCTTCAACTAGAATGTTGCTTAATGGTGCTTGTGCTGTTCAATTTATATCCGAATGTACATTGGATTAATAAAGAAGTGAAGCAGGAAACATTAAATTCTACAATAGTTTGCATGCACTGAAAATGTTATTTATTTTCTTGTTAAGAAGATTGTACAGGGCTCAAAATGAGATTTTTGGATTGTCTGCAATTTATTGACTGCAAGGTTCTGGGCATTGCGGTTTAGAAAGCAGTAAATCCAAAGGGTTTCTACAGCTATATTAATAGCAAAAGGATAACGAGGGATAAAATTGGTCCATTGGAGAGACAGAGTGGAGAGCTATCTGCAGAGCCAAAAGAGATGTGGGAGATATTGAACAATTTCTTTTCGTCGGTATTCACCAAGGAGAAGGATATTGAATTATGTGAGGTAAGGGAAACTAGTAGAGTAGCTATGGATACTATGAGTTTCAAAGTAAAAGAAGTACTGACACTTTTGAAAAATATAAAAGTGGATAAGTCTCCAGGTCCTGACAGGATATTCCCTAGGACATTGAGGGAAGTTAGTATAGAAATAGCCGGGGCTATGACAGAAATATTTTAAATGTCATTAGAAACGGGAATAGTCCCCGAGGATTGGCATACTGCGCATGCTGTTCCATTGTTTAAAAAGGGTTCTAAGAGTAAACCTAGCAATTAAAGGCCTGTTAGTTTGACTTCAGTGGTGGGCAAATTAATGGAAAAGATACTTAGAGATAATATATATAAGCATCTGGATAAACAGGGTCTGATTAGGAACAGTCAGCATGGATTTGTGCCTGGAAGGTCATGTTTGACTAATCTTCTTGAATTTTTTGAAGAGGTTACTAGGGAAATTGACGAGGGTAAAGCAGTGGATGTTGTCTATATGGACTTTAGTAAGGCCTTTGACAAGGTTCCTCATGGAAGGTTGGTTAAGAAGGTTCAACTGTTGGGTATAAATGCAGGAGTAGCAAGATGGATTCAACAGTGGCTGAATGGGAGAAGCCAGAGGGTAATGGTGGATGGTTGTTTGTCGGGTTGGAGGCAGGTGACTAGTGGGGTGCCTCAGGGATCGGTGTTGGGTCCTTTGTTGTTTGTCATGTACATCAATGATCTGGATGAAGGTGTGGTAAATTGGATTAGTAAGTATGCAGATGATACCAAGATAGGGGGTGTTGTGGATAATGAAGAGGATTTCCAAAGTCTACAGAGTGATTTAGGCCATTTGGAAAAATGGGTTGAAAGATGGCAGATGGAGTTTAATGCTGATAAATGCGAGGTGTTACACCTTGGCAGGACAAATCAAAATAAGACGTACATGGTAAATGGTAGGGAATTGAAGAATACAGTTGAACAGAGGGATTTGGGAATAACCGTGCATAGTTCCTTGAAGGTGGAATCTCATATAGATAGGGTGGTAAAGAAAGCTTTTGGTATGCTAGCCTTTATAAATCAGAGCATTGAGTATAGAAGCTGGGATGTAATGTTAAAATTGTACAAGGCATTGGTGAGACCAAATCTGGAGTATGGTGTACAATTTTGGTCGCCCAATTATAGGAAGGATGTCAACAAAATAGAGAGAGTACAGAGGAGATTTACTAGAATGTTGCCTGGGTTTCAACAACTAAGTTACAGAGAAAGGTTGAATAAGTTAGGTCTTTATTCTATGGAGCGCAGAAGGTTAAGGGGGGACTTGATAGAGGTCTTTAAAATGATGAGAGGGATAGACAGAGTTGATGTGGATCAGCTTTTCCCTTTGAGAATAGGGAAGATTCAAACAAGAGGACATGACTTCAGAATTAAGGGACAGAAGTTTAGGGGTAACATGAGGGGGAACTTCTTTACACAGAGAGTGGTTGCGGTGTGGAATGAGCTTCCAGTGGAAGTAGTGGAGGCAGGTTCGTTGGTATCATTTAAAAATAAATTGGATAGGCATATGGATGAGAAGGGAATGGAGGGTTATGGTATGAGTGCAGGCAGTTGGGACTAAGGGAAAAAAGTTGTTCGGCACGGACTTGTAGGTCCGAGATGGCCTGTTTCCGTGCTGTAATTGTTATATGGTTATATGGTTATATGGTTAGAAAGGAGCACCAATGGCAATTTTAAAGGAATTGAGTGTGAAAAACGTGTCAGGTATGTTTTGTTCCTGGCATTGAGCAGACTACACAACAAGCATTGAAAGGATTGCTGTTGGGTCCTCAGGTAGCAGCGGTAACGATATTTCACACTTGCATCTGTAGACCAGGATGTAATAAATATTTTATTTCATATTAATATTGTTTAATTTAATGCACCCCAAATTAAGATCTAACATTTTGATGAAGGCATAAATGCAAAATGCATAAGTGCAATTTGTTTTTCGGACAGATTGTAAATTTAGGTTGAAGATATAATGGTAAATAAGCAATGGCAATTTTAGAGAAATATTACAATGGTCAGAATGGTGAATTTTTGTTCAAGAATATTAATCCCACTGGAAAATTTAAAAGAGTGAAGAATTGCAATATATACAACGTGGGTATAATCAGCTCCTCTTCCCATGTAACACGAAGATTACTTTTTTAGTAGTCAGAAGTTAATCTTCACTCCAACCAAACTAGAAGCGTACTCCAGTGAATGCTACCAATTTCAGTCATGAAGCTGCCAACACAAATAAATGTGGCAATCATTTGGTTGCTGCCTCTTTTATTAGCTGTGCTCATGTGTGTGGCAAGTCATTACACATAGGATGCTTATTTATTGGTGATGTTATACAAAAATGCTTACATCAATTATTCAATGTGACTGTTGTACAGGAAACCTGCTTTACAGATTCTTTATACAGTAACATGGAGAGTGTATCCCAGTGGGTAATATGGAGAGCACAACAAATTGTGTTTGGTGTATTTGAAGTTCTTCTTGGACTGTGCACATGTACACAACAATGTCCAACAGATCAAAAACATCAAACAGTTGAATCAGACTATTCAAACATACTACACAGACCGACAATAAAAATAAATAAATAAAGATTTTCTTTGAAATCAGGCGGAATATAAATGTACATTGCTGGTACATTCTGTAACCAAACAACACCTCTCTGTTACACATATAATAAGTAATAATCCAGCTTCAGCATTGTGCAAAACTATTTTTAAACCAGAGCTCCAAGGGCCCCTTTACTGCATTGCTACAGATGAACCAAGGGTATTAAATGTACTCATCCATGAAGAAGCTGTTGATCGTGGCACGCACGGTCTGCTTCTGCTTGGTGTCCAGTAGGAGAACAGAGAATGAAATGAAAAATGAAATGTGATTAGTTCCTGATGAAGTGAACATTATAAAGCTAGACAACGTGGGAAAGCTCTTTAATGAATAGCATGAATAGAATTCATATCAACTGCTTCATTCAAGTGTTGTTCATTTATCTCTCCCCATAACCTTAAGTAACCATTGAAATTAATATGTCTATGAATCCCAGGCTCTTTTTCCATCCATCTCAATGATGTATAAACAGGCAACAGTGTCCATGCTTTATAAGTTCTTTGTGCAGTAACATGAAGAGTGTATCCCAGTAACAGGGAGGGCATTGAAGTTCTTCATTTGTTGCATTTGAAGTTCTTCTTGGACTGTGCACATGCGCACAGCAATGTCCAATAGATCAAAAACATCATACAGTTGTATCAGACTATTTAAATATACTACACGCACCAACAGTAAAAACAATTAAATAATTTTCTTTGACATCAAGTGGAATATAGATGGTAAGATGCTGCCTGGCCTAGTGAGTTATTCCAGCACTTTGTGTTTTGCTCAGGATTCCAGCATCTGCAGTTTATTGTGTCAGGAATGTACTGAAACTGCAACATTGGAAACCTCTCGGTTATAGTGAGATAAAGACAAACAATTGTGTTCCTGTAAGTCCATTGTGTGCTGCAATTTGTTCACACGAGGCATTCTCTGCTGAACAAGAAAATCAAGCTGTTCCCAGGTGCCATATTTTTGTTTCTCTAGAGCTTTAAGAATTTATGTGTGGCAGAGACCAGACTCCAGCTGGGTCAAGTTTAGGATGCATAGAAACAGTTGGACATACTATGACATATACTTGTGCCTCTACATCAGCTGTCATCTAAACCAGTAGCCACAATGTAAAAGGATTGTCACTGATTCCCCAGTACAGATATCTGTGTGTTAGAGAAATCAATCGAGAACTCGGACTTATGGAGAGCGAGACCTTATTACGTGATATCACGGAGAAACTGCACCGGGAGACAGTTCCTTAAGACTACAGACGGTCTATATACTGCTGAACAAACAAGTGTATGTGCAGACTAGCCCAGACCTGAGTTCCTTAAACAGCTTAGTCGGGGAATTGTGATTTGGTCAAAACTGCCTAAATTACATTGTCAACTTCTGTACATCAGCGAGACCAAACGCAGGCTCGGCGATCATTTCGCTGGACAGTCTGCCTAAACCTACCTGATCTCCAGGTTGCTCAGCTCTTTAGCTCTCCCTCCCATTCCCAATCTGACCTTTCTGTCCTGGGCCTCCTCCATTGTCAGAGTGAGGCCCAGCGCAAATTGGATGAACATCACCTCATATTTCGCTTCGGTAGCTTACACCCCAGCAGTATCAACATTGACTTCAAGTAGCCCTTGCTTTCCCTCTCTCTCCTTCCTGGCCCCTTCCCAGTTCTCCCATCAGTCTTACTGTCTCTGACTACATTCTATCACTGTCCCGTCCACTTCCCTGACATCAGTCTGAAGAAAGGTCTCGATCCGAAATGTCACCCATTCCTTCTCTCCAGAGATGCTGCCTGTGCCGCTGAGATACTCCAGCATTTTATATCTACCCTGTCAATCCACCAAAGGATGTTATCTGTTCTAAACTCCAAGGACTATTTAGTCTGTCTTGGTAGGATTACCCTCTAATCCAGGAATTAGCCTCGTGAATCTCCTCTGTGCAGCCTCCAGTGTGATAATCCCACAATTATCAAAACATTACACAGTATTCTCGATGAGGCTTCACCAACAACCTGTACAATTGTAACAAAATATTCCTATTTTTAGACTCTAAACTAACCCTTCCTAACAGGCCTTCCCACCTATTTTTGTTTCATCTGCATTTAGAAACCTTACATGTTGTGTCTTCCTGTAACTATTAAACAATTGGAGGCCAAGAACTGATCCCTGTATTAGTCCACTTGTTACCTCTTCCCTGTTTGTAAAGGACCTATTAATTCCAACTCTATTTTCTATGAGGCAACTAGTTTTCATTCCTTCTAGCACCCAAGCTATGTTAGATACCATGCTCTTAATTTATGCACCAGCCTTCCACGTGATACCTTCTCAAATGCATTTTTGAAACTTAAATCTACAGGTCCCCCCCACCCCATCAACCACTCCTATTACATCATCAAAAAATTGGTGACATTTGTCAAATGTGATCAACCTTTCTTTCAAAAAACCATATTGTCTCGGCATAATTCTATTCCACTTTCCTCAAAGAAAGGTTTAATAAAATATGGGCCGGATGTAGATATATGGGAGTAACTAAGATAAACATTTTGTTGCCATGGATGAGTTTGGCTGAAGAACTTGTTCCGTGCTGCATAACTCTATGACTCTTGGAGATGCAACTGGCAAATAGCATGAATGATGTGGAGGAACAGGTGAAAATGGAGTGTTCATCCACAGATCTTAAAAACTAGCAGACCAGATCAGTAAATACATTTAAAATGCAAATGGGATGTTTTCCTATATTAACTGGTGCACATAATATTATGCTAGAACTCCATTCATCTGGTTAGGTCACAGTACGGGTGCTGTGTAGGATTGTGACTACTCCATTAAGTGAGGAATATGATTGAACGGGATAGATTGCATTGGAGATTCATGATGATGGTGTGATGATTGGAATGTACGTAATGCACGTAAGGCTGCTGGCCCTGACGGCATCCCCGGGCGCGTCCTCAGGGCCTGTGCTGCGCAGCTGACAGACGTCTGGACAGACACCTTCAACCTGTCACTTACCCAAGCAGTTGTCCCCACGTGCCTTAAAACCACCTCCATCGTGCCGGTGCCAAAACACTCCACTGCGGCAAACCTCAACGACTTCCGCCCAGTTGCACTTACCCCCATCATCACCAAGTGCTTCGAGAGGCTGGTCCTGGCACACCTCAAAAGCTGCCTACCCCCCACATTGGATCCCTATCAGTTTGCCTACCGCAAGAACAGGAGTACGGAGGATGCCATCTCAACGGCACTTCACTCCGCCCTCTCCCACCTCGACAACAGAGACACTTATGTAAGAATGCTGTTCATCGATTACAGCTCAGCATTCAACAACATTATACCCTCTAAACTGATCACCAAGCTCGGTAACCTGGGCATCGACCCCTCCCTCTGCAACTGGATACTGGACTTTCTAACCAACAGACCCCAGTCTGTTAGGTTAGACAAGCACACCTTTTCAACCCTCACCCTGAACACCAGCGTTCCACAGGGCAGTGTGCTGAGCCCCCTCCTCTACTCCCTCTTCACCTACGACTGCACACCTGTACATGGTACTAACACCATCATCAAGTATGCAGATGATACAATGGTGATTGGCCTCATCAGCAATGTGTGAAAATGTTACCTCTCAGATTCCTGTTAATTTCTGAAATATTGGTCATAAATTTGGTGCAAAGATGCTCTAAAATAAGGCTCAAAATGCATCAGAGAGCATTTAAAACCACTGAGCTTATAGGACCCTTAAGCGGGCCCTGAAAGCTTTGTACGGGCCTGAAATATAGTCTAATAATAAAACACACTCAACCACTAACTCTGTTTAAACTGAATCAGTGAAGAATATATTGGAGGCCACCTGCATTGGAGGGGGACAAATTAGTTCAGCATCTCAACAGCCTGGAAAAGACCATTCTCATCCTCATTGGCCCAAATCACATGAGATAAGACTGAACTATCTGGGTTTGTTCATTAATAATGTTTCTTTGTGAGGACTACATTCTCTTTGACTTGAACTTCGACTTAAATCACCACCAGGATCCTCTGTGCTGCGTGTCACCATGAAGGTTTTCTGAAAATTGCTTCCAAGTGCAATGGCCTGTGTTTTGTCTAGACAGGATAAGGGGAGAGGTCTCTTGTTTGGAGGAGTGGGTAGAGTAGGAGGTAAATTGGACAGACTGGAGGATGGGGCAACAAAGATAAGCATCCACAGCACCCATGTGAAACTCGCACTGTGAGAGAATAGATGGAATAATGCACTTAGAACACAAAACATAGAACGGTACAGCACAAGAACAGGCCCTTCAGCCCACAAAGTCTATGCCGAACATGATGCCCAGTTACACTAATCTCCCCTGCCTGCATGTGATCCATATTCCCCCAATCCCTGCATAATCATATGCCTATCAAAAAGCTTCTTCAATGCCACTATCATAACTGGTTCCACCACCAACCCTGGGCATGATCCAAAAATTCACCCAGCGCAATCTCATTTAACCTTTCCCCTTCTGATCTTAAATCTATACCTATGACATTTTCTTTGTGGTAAAAAGGTTCTGACTATTTATCCTATTTATGTTACATGACTTACTGATGTTTATACTAATCCAATGAAGACAAGCCTACAATACGAGCCCATCATACGGGACCTGGTCAAAAATCTTAATAAACTCCATATAGACAACATTGACAACCCTGTCTTCATCAATCCTCTTGGTCACCTCTTCAAAATTAGTAAGATACAATAGCCCATGTATAAAGCTATGCTGACTATCCCTAGATATTCGTTGACTTTCCAAATGCAATAAATCTTGTCTCATAATAGCCTCCGATAACCCTTCTAGCACTGATGCTGGGCACACTGGTATGCAGATACCTGGCTTGTCATTTCCAAGTGCTTTGCTTCACATATTTGTGGGTTAAATTCCATTTTCTACTTTTCTTACCAGCCCATCAATATCTTCCAGCAGTTGATAGATGTCTTCTTCACTCTCAAACACATGTTCACTTAGTGTATCATATAAAAGGCGGGGGATTGAGTACTGAGCCCCATGGAACTTATTGACAACAGGCTTCTTGTCACAAAAACATGACAAGTTTTGTGACAAAAAATAAAGGTGTCATTACAAGCTTTACCCTTTGCTTTCCACAACAAACTTAATTTTTATCTAATTCCAACCCTATTTTACTTTCTTAACAACTCTACAAAGCCATGTAGAATGCAAGAAATGCTGAGCCCTCATCAACCCTCCTCTATACCTTCCCACAAAATTCAAAGCTTTGTTTAGTACAGTTGGAGAGAGTTAGATCTGTTTTCATGTAAATGGAAACACAAGGAACTACAGAAGCTGGATTTTGAGCAAAACTCAAAATGCTGGAATAGCTCAGTGGTTCAGGAATCATCTGTGGAGAGAATGGATAGGCAGCGGTTTGGATTGGGACCATTCTTCAACTTTAGACTTCAGAATCTTTAGCTTCAACTTTAGACTTCAGAGGGACCCGACCTGAAACTTTGCATATCCATTCCCTCCACAGATGCTGCCTAATTAGTGAGCTTACTTCAGCATTTTGTGTTTTGCTGATGACAATTACCAATGGTACCTGCAGCCTTACGGTGTTGAATTAATTTGGTGTCATTAAAACAGCCAATTTAATTAAATTATTATAAACATGGACCACAACTAATGGAATTTATGCAGTAAACCCCTTGAAGATAATTACTTTCAGTACCAGTGCCTTATTTTAAGAAATAGTCTTGCATTTGTTGTGTGTCTGAATACATGATATGCTTTGTGTGAAGGTAGACAAAAGTGCTGGAGAAACACAGCGGGTGAGGCAGCATCTATGGAGCGAAGGAAATAGGCAACGTAAGGGGCCGAAACCCTTCTTCAGACCTTCAGTCTGAAGAAGGGTTTTGGCCTGATATGTTGCCTATTTCCTTCACTCCATAGATGCTGCCGCACCCGTTTGAGTTTCTCCAGCACTTTTGTCTACCTTCAATTTTCCAGCATCTGCAGTTCCTGCTTAAATACTTTGTGTGAATCCTGGGCTAAAGAGGTTTTATTTTATATCCTGCTGTGTGTTAGGATGTGTCATACATAAAATTTTGTGTGAAAGGAACATGGCGCTGGAACAAATGGCACCTGCTCAGGTGTTGTGTTAAATTCTGAATTTCTGACAGCCCAGTGCTTCAGAAGCAAATTTTGGTAAATGGCAATAGAAGTCAGCAGTTCCCATTGCTTTGTTTTTCTTTTCATATATTTATTTTAATGGAATTTTTAGAGCTTGAATAGAACTTGCTCTAAAAGTATAAGGTTATTCTGCCGGACAAAATGACACCTGCATTGTACAAAATATAAAAGTAAGTCCAATGAATCTAATGAATTAGACAATCTTTGTTAAATCTATTCTGAATGTTGAACTCTAAATTACATTCCTTCTGAAAACAATTGTCAGAAATTGTCCCTCAATAATTATCCCTCAATAATCCCAGAAGAATCCAAGCATGAATGTTCAGTCCTAAAGTAAAACAATTTTTCAAGATAGTCATATTGATGCAAAGGTTATCTTTTCTCAATTAATTGTATGGAATCTACTCAATGTATCAGTCACATTGTACTATGCTGCCTGAACGGGTATGGAGTATACCAAATGCAAATAAACATGTAATGCTGGTGAATAATTCATTCACAAAGTAAATATATGTCGCATGAATATTTATATGGACAGGTATGCCACCTGACCAGCCACTGGAATGCATGATGGCAATCAAATGGAAAAAGTTGCTATTGGCCAAACCTAAAAGAAAAGGAGGGAAGGGAGGAGATTTAGCATTTTTAGCATTTACAGGAAGGTATTAAAATACCTGGCAAGAGAACTCAATTGAATGACCAATTGGGTTTCACTCTTCATCAGGCAAGAAAATTAGTATAGAAGTTGGGACATTATGTTACAGTTCTATAAGACATTGGTAAGGCCACACTTGGAGTATTTTGTTCAGCTTTGGTCGCCCCCTATAGGATAGCTGGCATTAAGATGGAAATAGTGCAGAGTAGGTTCTCCAGGATAAACCCAGGACTCGAGGGACTGGGCTATAAGGAAAGGTTGGGCAGGCTAGGACTTTATTCCTTGGAGTACAGGAGGCTGTGGAGGGATTTCATAGAGGTGTACAAAATCATGAGGGGATTAGATAGGGTGAATGTAAAGCGTCTTTTTCCCAGCATAGGGAAATCAAGAACTAGAGGACATAGGTTTGAGGTGTGAGGGGAAAGATTTAGTAGGAACTTGAGGGGCGACTTTTTCACATAGAAGGTGGTGGGTATATGGAATAAGCTGCCAGATGAAATAATTGAGGTAGGTACAAATAACAACATTTAATAGACATTTATACAGGTACATGGATAGGAAAGGTTTAGTGGGATATGGGCCTGGTGCAAGCAAATGGGACGCTTCAATGGGGCAATTTAGGCGGCATGGACAAGTTGGGCCAAGGGCCCTGTTTCTGTTTCTGGTCCGAACGACTCTATGCCAAAAACAATTTTGAAATAAAACTATTTATATTATCTCATTTACAGTATCAGCATGTGACTACAATCATTGTGCCCATATGGGAAAATGTCATGACACATATAATTGGTTCCAGCAGTCTTATTATTGATGAATTGAGGAAGTATAAGGAAGTCCCAATGAAAGTTAATTGTAATAAACACACACCAAAAATAGATTGGGTTTGTGCACAATATAATAATTATTTTATATATTATTATACAATATTCAGTGCCAACAATAAAGAAGTCTAATATCAACAAACATGCATTGTAGCATCACTGGGACCAGAGCACTGGAGAAAGTATGGGACATTCTGCAACTGCAATCTGCAACAAATCCAGAGATCCAGGTTCTAAGGCCAGACATTTTCCACTGACGAATGCTCTAACGGGAATAAAGAGACATCCATCCAACATAAAATAACCCAAATTCATAGAACATAGAACATGGTACATAGAACAGTACAGCACAGGAACGGGCCCTTCGGCCCACAATGTTTGTGCTGAACATGATGCCAAGTTACTCTGATCTCATCTGCCTGTATATGATCCACATTCCTCTATTCCTTGCACTTCCATGTGCCTATCTAAAAGCCTCTTAAACTCCACTATCGTAAATGCTTCTACCAGCATTCTTGGCAATGCATCCCAGGCCCCACCACTCTCTGTGTAAAAAACTAGACCCGCACATCTACATTTACCTTTTCACCTCACACCTTATAGCTATGACCTCTAGTGTTGGACTATTCCACACTCGAAAAAAGATTCTGACTGTCTATCTTGTCTATGCCTCTCATAATTTTATATACTTCTACCAAGTCTCCCCTCAAGTTCTGATGTTCCAGAAGATCCTGTGACGATTCTGGTACTAGACTGAGAAATCTAGTGCAAGGCTTCAATAACTGCCATGCTAAGGAGGATGGCAGGAGTTACATCAGGCAGAAGTATGATTGTCAATACAGCCACATCTTTACCACCAAGCTGCCCTATACAAATACTGCGCAAGTTTAATTTAAATAGTGTGTGAAACTTTCTTGTAATCCAGAATGTGGAAATACCCATCACCTCCCCCCCCCCCCCAACAGGAACCAATGCTAAGCAACAAGCATCATGTTTTCATTTCCAATGGAGGCAGCTTATCAGGTTGAATAGGACAAGACAAAACAAGCTTTCACAAAGAAAAACATTTTAAGGTCGCGTGCTGGGAATACATATATCCACTTTTATTGGATATTCTGTTTTACAATAAAGACAGCAACTTAGCTTGCAGATATTGTAAGAATTGAGAAGGCAAATGTTGTCCTTAGGTAAGAGGATAGTGAATACAAGTACAGAAGCTGTGCTGCTACTGTGCAGCAGGACAAAACCTAGATTAGGTACTGCATACAATTTATTCTCCTTATTTAATGAATTGTATGCAGTCCAATGCACATAGTGCAGGGGGGGGGGTTCACTAGATTGATTCCTTGGATGGAGGAGTTGGCTAAATGGGAAAGATGAAGTAAATTAGGATTTTACTATCTGTTGCTTAACTGAATGAAAAATGGTATTGAAACATAAGATTCTGAATGGGCATAGCAGGGGTTGGTGGGGGAAGGGCCATGGTGTAAGGATGTTTCCCTGAGTAGGGGGTTGCAGTGCCTGGAGTATAGTCTCAGGACAAAGCAAAAAAAAAAAAATGAGGATGAATTTCCTTGCTTTGAGGGTTGCAAATATTTGAACTTCTCTACCACAGTGAAATTTGGATCTTGAGTGTTAACAATATTTGAGTTTACTTCCTTTCATCGTCTGCTCTTTCAGCTGAAGGGAAATTGAGTTATGGAGATCAGGGAGGAGATTGGAACCGAGTCCAGGATCAGATCAACTATGATCATAGTGGATGGCAGAGCTGGCTCAAGAGGCAGCATGGCTATTCTCTGTTTCTTTTGTTAGTTTAATCTTACGAATTTAAGAAAGTGTCCTGGAAATCAATAAAATAATCCATGTAACAAGTAGACAGGTTTTCATCTATATCTGTAACATATAAAGTATGCACAGGATTGTGTCTGTTTTGTATGGAACAACACAGAAAAGGTTTGTTATAATCAAAACTGCCATAAAACATTTTATATCTGTTTTGTGATTCAGCTCTGACTCACTGCTTCATCTCCTGATGATTATGGGCAGGCATCCTCCTCCTTGTCCTCCACTACCTGCGTGGTTGCAGTCAGCTGAAAAAGACACAAATGCTGAAAATATGATTTGAAAAGAAAAGGTGGGTAAATTATCTCTCCCTGTGGAGAGAAGAGAAACGTTAATTTTGAGGGTGTGAATTATCACAGGGAGAAAGTTAAAGATTGTATCATCTGCATTTAGCACCCAGATTAACTGTAACCTTCCAGTTGGTTTTTTGTAGGTTCTGATGTGCTAATGATGCCAGTGCGGGAGCCTCAGACTCTTCATGGATGGAGCAGGAGGGTTGGATGGACAGATCATTTGTGATGTGTTGCGCTCCATCTGCCTCAGAGGGGTGGAGGCAGGTTCACTGGATGCTTTCAAGAGAGAGCTAGACAGGGCTCTTAAAAATAGCAGAGTCAGGGGATATGGGGAGAAGGCAGGAATGGGTACTGATTGGGGATGATCAGCCATGATCACATTGAATGGCAGTGCTGGCTCGAAGGGCCAAATGGCTTACTCCTGCACCTATTGTCTATTGTCTATTATCTGCCACTTAGACTTCTGTGTGCTTCCAATATATGACCTCAAGACACGCAATCAATATTTTGCCGAATGCTCATTCTCCACTTTAGGGCAGCCATGGTGGCGCAGCCATACAGCGCTTGCAGCGTCGGAGATCCGGGTTCAATCCCAAATACTGGTGCTGTCTGTATGGCGTTTGTACATTCTCCCAGTGACCGCATGGGTTTTCTCTGAGATCTTCAGTTTCCTCCCATATTCCAAAAGACGTACAGGTTTGTATGTTAATTGGCATGGTGTATGTGCAAATTGCTCCTAGTGTGTGTAAGATAGTGTTAATGTGCAGGGATCACTGGTCAGTGCAGACTCGATGGGCTGAAGGGCCTGTTTCCGTGCTGTTTCTCAAAACTAAACTAAATTAAACTAAACTCATTGACCAAAGGTTCCCAGGAGTCAATGGGATTGCTTGAGGGAAACTTTGGGCATGTCATTGAATTTTTTTCCCTGTCCACTTGGTAATCTCCTCCCATTCTAGAGCTTGTAATAGAATGTCTGCTAGAGTGATACCCAACCGTTAGTGTCTAATGTAAAGGAAGATCTCACCTCAAGATAAGGAGTTGGCATTTTAGGATTAAAATGAGGGGAAAATTCCTTGGAGACAAGTTTTAAAATCTTTAGAATTTACTCCAGAGGACTGTGGAAGATATCCAAATTTGATAGATTTTTAAACACAATCAAATGGCGTGAAACTAAAAAGCAGAGTTGAGGAGGAAGATCAGCCAGAATTGTATTAAACAGCAAAACAAATCTGAATGGTTGCATGACTTCCTCCCATGGGAATTATTTCAGATCTGAGTGAACTGAGTGAACTGCTGGATACTATGAATGGATTTGAATCCATTGACCAGCAAAAATAAACACATCCAGAAGAATAATAAAATGGATAAAGGGCAAATAAAAATCTAAAATACCTATTTTGGTGCAAATAATCAGATATTGTGGCTCACATCCCATCTGACACATTAAGTTAGTCTTCTTGTTCCAGGGCTGACAAAGTTGGGCATTTTCTGGTTTCATTTTATTTTGAAAGCTCTTTTAAAGGTTATCTGCAAAATTTAGCTTTCATTCAATAAAACCTACATTTGAACAAAAATATGTTCCATTTCCATTTCATAAAATATCAAATGTTCACTGTGTTTTATTTCTCAGTGCTTGACATTTACCATAAGCTGTTTGCTGCTTTGGAGAAAAAAAATCCTACACAACAGGGTAGATGTCACATGGAGCCAGCCTGTCAGTTATAAGCTGCTGCCAACAAAATGCTTTTTTTTTTTAAATGAAAAATCCGGAAATGTCAGCTTTCACTCTAATTAAACTTGCTGGTTCAGAATAAGATTGGAATGCAATTTCTCGGATTGTGTTAGCAAGCAGTTTATGGAAGTGTTGAACAAAATAAATTTACTGCATGAAGGGTGTCCATTCATTCATCATATCTATATCATCTAGAACTAGAGCTGATATTGCGAAAAATGCCATAAAAGCATAATCCATTTGATCCAACCATTAGATATAATATAAAATCCCAATTATTGTGAGTGTGGTCCAATGTGTCTGAACCATGTGAGTAGCTATCTTCAGGCATTCCTTAATTAGAAAGAAGTGAAGGGAAAGGGTGGGGGGAGAGTTGGCAAGTGACCACAAGCTATCTTCCCTCTACTCCATTAGTAAAAAGAAAGATCCCAACATGAAACCTCATCTGCCCATTTCCCCCACAGATGCTGCCTGATGCACTGAGTTCCTCTGACAGTTTGTTTTTCTAACAAAATCTTACTGCCCTTAGGTTCCACAAAAGCTAACCTTACTGACTTGTTTGCTTTGCAAGAGCCTTACATGGCTTCAAGAATCTACTCAGTTTCTCTCTCTTTTAACCATATCAACTTAAATGAATGAACTTTGACTTATTGACTCGAAACTCATTTCATCATGATTTGTGATAATTTAAGAATCACTCGAAATCACCACTTATCATGCTCTGCCTCAATAGAAACCACCTCTGTATCCTTGGTTTAAGCTGTGTTTCATGATTTCTGTGTGCTAATACTTTTATAATAATAATAATAATAATAACTTTATTTGTTAAGCACCTTAAAAACAACCAAAGCTGACCAAAGTGCTGTACAGAAAAAAGAAAACAAGCAAGGCATCATAAAACAGGCAGAACAACAGAACATACAACTAACACGAGGCGCATAAATTACATACGAAAATCCAAACATAAAACACGAGTACGAACAACGCAGCAAAACCAAGCAAATAAAGTTAATAAACAATTCAACACCTCACTTTATGGGGATTTTCTTTATTTTTCCATGAGATAAACAGAAACATCCTTGTATTTTATATCAAAGTCACGTGTGAGCCGCCAGGGTGACATCACTCGAAGCGTGAGCAAGAAGACGGGGGGGGGGGGGGGGTTCAAAGTCTTTTCAGAGTTTTGAACATTTTCATTAATAACTTGAGAAATTAAGCATTATTTTTTCAGATAAGGCGATTTTGGGCTCCAGGGGGAAAGTCTCTACCGGAATATGTAAAATTGTTACCGTTAGTGCGTCATTTTTTCGAGAAGATGTGATTATACACAACCCACACACACACGCAAATAAATAAATACACATACAAGATCAGACTTTTAATAGGTATATGACATGATATGATGACAAGACCCGTAACAGTGTTGTTGCACAGAAGGATCTTGGACTGAGTCCATAGCTTCCTGAAAGTAGCAAAAGCATAAATAGTGGTGAAGAAGACATATGGTTTGCTTGCCTTCATCCATTGGGGGATGGAATGTGAGCATTGGTAAGTCATGATGCGGCTTTATAAAACTTTAGTTAGGCTATATTTGGAGTATTACATGCAGTTCATGTGAGGTTATCCACTTTGGTGGCAAAAACAAGGGGGCAGATAATTACCTCAATGGGTTAGGTTAGGTAAGGGGGAGGTACAGTGAGACCTGGGTGTCCTTGTACACCAGTCACTGAAAGTTGCTGTGCAGGTACAGCAGGCAGTGAATAAAGCTAATGGAATGTTGGCCTTTATAATAAGAGGATTTCAGTATAGAAGTAGAGAGGCTCTTCTGCAGTTGTATAGGGTCTGGTAAGACCACATCTGGAGTATTGTGTACAGTTTTGGTCTCCTAATTTGAGGAAGGTCTTTGTGATTGAGGCAGTGCAGCGTAGGTTCATGAGATTGATCCCTGGGATGGCGGGACTGTCACATGAGGAATGATTGAAAACACTAGGCTTGTATTCACTGCAGTTTAGAAGTATGAGGGGGGATCTTATAGAAACATATAAAATTATAAAAGGACTGAACAGGCTAGATGCAGGAAAAATGTTCCCAATGTTGGGCGAGTCCAGAACCTGGGACCACAGTCTTAGAATAAAGGGGAGGCCATTTAGGACTGCGGTGAGAAAAAAGTTCCCTGCCACAGAGGGCAGTGGAGGCCAAATCACTGGATGGATTTAAGAGAGAGTTCGATAGAGCTCTGGGGGCTAGTGGAATCAAGGGATATGGGGAGAAGGCAGGCACCGGTTATTGATTGGGGACGATCAGCCATGATCATAATGAATGGCGGTGCTGGCTCGAAGGGCCGAATGGCCACCTCCCGCACCTATTTTCTATGTTTCTATGTCTATTAGTTATAGTCACCATTTGGTTGCATTTGTGAGGACACAGAAAAGATTTTGCTGAAGGCTGCCTTGATTTGAGGATATTAAGAGGCTGGACAAACTTGGATTGTTTTCTCTGGGGCATTGGAGGCTGAGTGGAGACTTGATAGAAGTTCATGAAATGAAGAGAGGTTAGAGATCAGAATCTTTCAGCCTGACCAGACATGTCAAATACTAGAGAGCATAGCTTTAAGTTGAGAAGAGTAAAGTTTAAACAAGCTGTGTGGGGCAAGTTTTTTAACAGAGTGGTGGTGAGCTTGGAATTCGCTGCCAGGGATGGTGGTGGAAACAGGTATGATTGGGGCACTGAAGAAGCTTTTGGATATGCACGCAATTATGCAGGAAATGGAGGACGTATCACAGGCAGAATAAGATGAGTTTAACTTAGTATCATGTATGGCATAGATGTTCTAGGCTGAAGGACCTGCTCCTCTACTGTACCATGTTTTATCTCATCAGCAACATTTGAGAATGTGTTTCTAAGTATTCTCAAGTATACTTGAAACAGCAAGTTCATGAGAACATCTTCATCTGCAAGTTCAACAGTTCATTATGTTTACAGAATATTGTATGTAATGGAACATCTAATCAAATAACTTCTCCACATTTATATGTACAACAACAAACCATTTTATTTTATGTATCTAATCAGTCAATTCTTCTGAATAACTCTCATAGGATAATTAAAAAGTAATTTGCCTTTAACTAGCCTCTGCTGGTTATCCTAAGCAATTAATACATTCTTAAATGCTCCGAAATTTTATCTCAATTTAAGGATTCAAAGAGCTTGCCCAAAACCAGTTAGAGTAATTACTTTCTTTATACCTGGTTTAATTTTTCTCTCATCTTAAACAATCCACTCTCTCAGTTACCCTCTCCCCTAAAGAACAATTTGCCTTTCTAATGAGGATTGTTGCCAGTGCCTCAGATAAAATTGAGTTTATTCAGGAGCCCCGAGCACATGGAATGAATACCCAATGATTTCCTTGCTTTCAATTTTATCTTTTCAAAACTGATAATTTTTTTTCTAAAATTATTTCTTGCTATTCATTGCTTGACCTTTCCTCTATGTCTGGAGGTACATTCGTGACAGAATTTCATTCTATGCAGTCATGCAAGATGGGATTGGATACTTCAACTTAATTTTATCTTAGTGCAGCTTATCAGGGATAATAAAACTTTCTTTCCATAATGTAGTTTTTGACAATATTTGGATACCATTTGTTGAGTTGTCCACCACAAGAATGTTAGATGTGGCCTCCCAACAGCAGGGCAAAGCTGGGCTGAAGAGAGCGTGAAGCATGATGAACTGATCTTGCAACTTCTTGCTGTTGAAAAATGACTTTAAACTCATCCCTTTGATGCCTTTTTGATAGACTAGCATTTCAAACATATAGTCACAATGCACAATTGGCCCTTTGACCCACCTGGGCCAACTGAATGCGAAGTAAACGTCAACTAAGCAGCATCACTTTCTGAAGTAGAAAAGGGACCTGTCATTCTATTTTCAGGCTAATCACAAGGACATTTTGAGAACACAGCTTCTTTTAAGTGAATAGTTATCCATAATTGTACTTTCCATTTTGTTTTGTTACACCATTCTTGTAATGAAATCAATAGCTTTCGAATTATAATCTAGATTTGTCATTTTCTCTTTGTTCTGTTATGCACAGCTGATAAATATTCTCATAAATAACATTTCAATCAAAATATGTTCAAATTAATAAGCAGCTGGTATAATTAGTTAAGATATTGCTTACACGTGAAGAAGCAGGAACATCACCATAGTAATGATATTTACCAGAATTCACATTAACAGATATGGAACATAATAGAGTGTGAGGAAAACTGTAAACCTTCATTATTGGTGTCTTATGACGATCTTTACTTTACTTTCTGTGACAACAGAAGATAGTTTGCAGCCCACTCAACATCTCTCCTGATTTTTTTTACCTCATTTCAATCAGGAGATTTAAGGCAGGCTGCCAGCTTGCTATCATCTGTTTTACACATGCAAAATCAGAATTGAGCTATTCTGTGTTTCAGCTCAAATCTCGTGAGGGTATAGAGCAAACTTAAAATGCCTTCAACTTATACACCCACGTACACGCACACACTTACATAAACATAAACAATTTTCTCTTGTTCAAGTGATTAATTTTGAACACCTGCCCAATAAATGTGTATGTAGGATTTGAAAGACTGAGCAATGGAAATGCAACTTGGATGTGCTGTACGGCATATGTCCCCGTTTAAACACCACTCTGTAATTAATATTCAGATGCATTTACTTCCATGGAATTAAATGTTGGGTGGTGTTTCTACCAAACACCATATACTTTGGACCCCTGCATTGGAGATAATTTCTATTTCAATATTACTTAAGAATATCTAACGTAGAGTCAGGTCTGGTGTTAATGAAGGGGAAAATGTTAAAGAGCTGCAGCATCTTCCTCCTCCATAACATAGGAGAACTCTTTCATTCCTGGCGGAAGTACTTGTAATGTTCTCTAATTAGCCTTGAGAATGTGGGGAAACTGTTCCAAGCCAACTGTGGTGTAAGTTGGTAATGGGAGAATAGAGAATGAAAAAGATTGTGCCTGAGATTTTAAATAAATTTGTCAAAATTATGCCGTCAGATCTGTGTTAGGGCAACATTGGGCGTTTAACTATATCTGTGTTCTTCTCTCATCCTTTCCCTGTTGTCTCTCTTCTCTTTCTCTTTCTCCCCAATCCCACCTACCTCTGCTCTCCTACCCATCCTGCTCCCTTCCCCGTATCTCCACCATCCTTTCAGCCAACCATTAACAGTGTTTGGATTTGGGATAATGAGTGGTAAGTTACAGTATGATGAGCATCTCACTAAGTGTGGTCCAATTATAAGAGGCATAGATAGGGTAGACAGTCAGAATCATTTTCCAAGGGTAGAAATGTTTAGGACTAGAGGGCATAACTTTAAGGTGAGACAGATAAGTTTCAAGGAGGTCGTTTTTTTTACAAATATAGAAATCCAATGGCCATTTCAGTAAACCCGACCCGACCAGTTATACCTCTCGCAGTGTAATGAGTGTTGCGGGGGAACAGTTTGTGTGTTTTGAAATGTTTTAAACGTTTTTTTTAATTTTTAAATGCACATCCCACATCAATTTCCCCCATCACTGTCAGCACTGTCTTGGTCACTATTTGCTGAAGTAAGGGTGTGTGTGTAAACTTGCGTGAATGTTAATCTGACTGGAAGCAAATCTGACTGGACACATGCTAATACCTTGAAATGGCACAAACCTTGTACAGGGAGAAACTGCAGATGCTGGTTTAAACTGAAGACAGACACAAAAGGCTGGAGTAAATCAGCGGATCAGGCAGCATCTCTGGAGAAAAGGAATAGGTGATATTTCGGGTCGACTTTTTCGATAGCTGCCATGACCCATTTGATGTCATCCTTCGTCCTGTTCCTGGTCTCGGCCCGCACCGATCTGCCAGACATGCTGTGTGTGTGTGTGTGTTTGTTTGGCAGAGTCTGAGGGGAGAAGCGCCGGCACCAAGAGCGAGTGAACGCACGGACAGACGGACAAAAGCAAAGATCATAGAGCGGCATAGGTGACATTTCGGGTCAAGACCCTTCTTCAGACTGACAGTCAAGGGAAAGGGAAACGGGAGATATAGGCATATCTTCCATTCATTTGTCCTTAGTACCATCTATATTTCTTGTTCCTCTTTACTCTGAATTAGCTTGACGCTATGACAGAAGCCGGTTGCGGAAATGGCGCTGAAGATTACCCATCAGCTACTATGGCTTTTTCGCGGAGTGAACCTCTTGCTCCGCTCTGTGATCTTTGGTTAAAAGGACAAAGACAACAATAATTTGCATATTCCATCCCCTGAACAAATACCTCCAAAAGTGCACACCATCCTAATTCGGAGATTGATTACAATTGCTCTGCACGTTTTGAAATAAATTCCAGAACATTTGCCAAACATTGTGGCCACACATGCATTGCAACAAGTCGTGACGATTATTTCTTGTCACATCCTCAAGATAACTCAAGAAATGGTGGGAGGTCCACGGTGGCTCAGCTGCCTTATGGTAGAGTTACTGCCTTACAGCACTTGCAGCGCTTGCAGCGCCAGAGACCCTGGTTCTCCAAAATACAGGTCCTGCTCTGTGGGCTTTGTGTTAAGTTCGGAGATTGAGGCACACATTGCTCTGCACGTTTTGAAATAAATTCCAGAACATTTGCCAAACATTGTGGCCACACATGCATTGCAACAAGTCGTGACGACTATTTCTTGTCACATCCTCAAGATAACTCAAGAAATGGTGGGAGGCACGGTGGCTCAGCTGCCTTATGGTAGAGTTACTGCCTTACAGCACTTGCAGCGCTTGCAGCGCCAGAGACCCGGGTTCTATCCCGTCTACAGGTGCTGTCTGTACGGAGTTTGTACGTTCTCCCCATGACCTGCATGGGTTTTCTCCGAGATCTTCAGTTTCCTCCCACACGCCAAATACGTACAGATTTGTAGGTTTATTGGCATCGTAAATGTGAAAATTGTCCGTAGTGTGTGTTGGATAATGTTAACGTGCTGGTCGGCGCGGACCCGGTGGGCCGAAAGGCCTGTTTCCGCACTGTATCTCAAATCAAAACTCAACCAAACTCGTGATCATCACTGCCGATCTGCCAACAATGCTTGGACTCTTTCAGTGAATGGCAGAGGTGGAGCTTTACAAAGATTTATCACGTAAATGAGCAAGCTCATCAATGGCATCGTATTCCAACTGAATTATAGGATTAATTTAACATTCACCCAGAACCAGTTCCACAAACAAGTAACAGTCTTGAAGTTCACTCACTCTACACCCTCTTTCTGTGACATTCACTCACAAATTTCCACACCTCATGCGATATGCTGAATCTCAGATATTCACACACTTTAAAACAATAAAATTCTCACTCAAGAGTAAAACACAGTTATACACACCTCAAGGAAATCATGCAAAACTCTTAAAACTTTGATACACCCAAAAATGTTATACTTTGTTCATAAATACAACACATACTGAAGAACGGTCTCAACCCGAAACATAAATTTATACATCCCTTATATCCCACTCGACTCTCTCTCTCTCTCTCTCTCTCACTCTATGTTGCTGCTGCTATTGCTCCCCCCTCTTAGACATGGGTCATTTCATTTTATATCGAATTCTCGTGATGAGACTACGTGAAGAACCCGCCAGCCCGCATGCGCGTCATACGTCGACACATAGCACGGGATTCGGAGCAGTACGAAACTGCTCCGACAGGTAAGACAATTTTGTTTCAGGAACGGGCCACTATTCCGAAAATAGGTGCAGCGGGCCTGGAGAAGCTGATGGGCGCGGCCCATGCAGCTACCGCTGTTGGAGGCTCCGAACGGGAGCAGGTGGCCAGACTTGGTGAAACTGATGGGCACGGCCCCTACAGGTACCACTGGTGAGGATCTGGATGGGAGCAGGCGGCCAGAATTGGAGAGCAGACGGGCGCGACCCGTGCAGCTACCGCCGGTGAGGCTCCGGATTGGAGCAGGCGGCTGGAATTGGAGAAGCTGACAGGTGCGACCCGTGCAGCTACTGCTGTAGTAGGCTCCGGAAGAGAGCATGCGGTTGACCACGGAGAAGCTGACGGGCGCGACCCGTTGAGCCACCTCTGTGGAGGCTGCAGAAGGGAGCACGTAGCGGTTTGCAGAGAAGCTGAAGGGTGCGACCCGTACAGCTACCTCCGTTGAAGCTCCGGAAAGGAGCAGTCGGGAGTCACTAGTTGGCCCCGCAAAAGCAGCCTGTTGAACAAGGCTTGCAGTACTTGAGGGCGTGACCTGTCCAGGGAGCCCCGCTGAGGCTCCGAAGGAGCAGCTAGCCAAAGGAGCAGCCTGTTGATCCAGGCTGGGAGAAACTGGCACAGTCAGCTCCAGCAAGGCTCCAAAAAAGGCAGAAGGCCGCAGGGGCAGCCTGTCAAATCAGCCTTGAAGTAATGGCAGGCACGACCTGTTCAGTGAGGCTTCGAAGGAGCAGAAGGGGCCAAAGGAGCAGTCTGTCGAATCAGGCTTGGAGTAATGGCATGGGGCGGCCTGCAAAGTGAGCTCCAGCAAGGCTCCAAAGGAGCAGTCTGACCCGTTGGGCTCAGAAATGCTGGCAGGCATGTCTTGTCGTGGTCTGACTTGCTAGCGCTCGCTGGAGGCTTTGACTTTGACTTCGGGAGAGGAATGGAGAGCAGGGGAGAGACAAGACTTTGCCTTCCATCACAGTGAGGAGGAGATTCACTGTGATGGATGTTTGTGTAAATTGTGTTGGTGTGTGTCTTGGTTCTTTTCTTGTATGGCCGCAGAAACCAAATTTTGTTTGAACTTCATGTGAGGTTCAAATGACAAATAAACGGTATTGTATTGTATTGTATTGTATTGTATTGCACAGAAATATCGCTTTTGAGCTCCGGAAAGGAGCTGTTTGGCAAGCGTGGGGCTGAAGATGTGGTCAGACATGGTCTGAATGGAACCTCACTTCATTGAAGCTCCAACAAGGAGGTCGACCTGGGCTCAGAGACGCTGGCAAGTAAGATCTCTTTACTAACCTCCATAAAAACTCCGAACTCTGTCGACCCAGGTTTGGATTTACTGGCAGCATAGTTTGCCTAGTAACTTTCACTGTCTCTAGAGAAGAGCAGGTTGTGGCAGAGACATTGGCAGGGTGCCTTGCATAGCAACTTCTGTAAGTTCCAAGTAGGAACAGTTTGGCTACCCTGGTTCAGGGTAGACCAACTTGAAACTTGCTGCCCATATGCAACATATTGGCCAGGGAAACACTGCCTCAACATCTGTGATCAAGCTTATCAGACTGCTCAGTAGAGTGTGGTAGTTTGAGGTTACCCTCAACACATGCGTAATTCTTTCAGCTTGGCTAGTAGTTGCCAGCTCGCTGGAACATCATTTGCCATCCTCTTGGGGATAGGTAGCTACCAGCAGAAGACCGATCTAGCATGTAGCATTTTTTATCTGACTTGCAGGTTCATGTTGTAAATAGTAAATATATATATATATGTATGTATATATATATATATATATATATATAATATTAATCTGTAGACTCTCAATACCAGAATTCCTGAATGTATAAAACAAATGTTTAAAGCCTCCTGCAGGGGCTGCTGCTGCTGAAGCAAAAACATGCTTTAAATAACATGCAACAAACACGCTCACCATAGACAGAGCAGTCAGTTCTCTTGAATTATTCAATGGTGCCTGCATTCTGTGCCATCTTGACATCACCATCTTGCTTCTTGCCACGAACCGGAAATTACGCACTCAGCGCCAGCATGCCGCTAACCGGAAATTATGTCATTGGCGCCATCTTGCAACTAATCAAAAATCGCAGAATGAGCGCCAATTTTGAAATTAAACACAGTCCTGATCTAATAAAAGGTTTATTCACGCTTTATCCATCCGAAAACTGTTGCATGCAAGCCCTTTAAAAGCCAAGCCAATTGGACTAAAATTGGTCCAGTCCGGCTGAGGCGAGCTCTGAGATAGGTGGCCATTAATGAAACAGCTCATGATTTGTAATGACTATATATTTCTTTCAGGCATACAACAGTGGACCAATAATACGTATTAGGAAAAATTAAAGAGTCTTTGAACAAAGGGATGCTTACAATGTTGCTGATAAAAGCAACGCTAGCAACTCTGACAACTGGGAGAATTTTAGCATTCAGCAATGAATGACCAAGCAATTGATAAAATAAACTAAATTATGAATGTAATCTGGAGAATAATCTAAAAAACATAGTAAATGTTTTGGCCTGCCTTCACTGAAGAAAACCCCAAAATCTCTAGAAATACTCAAAAACTAAGTGCCCATTTCAAATAAGGAAGAGGAATTAGTGTTAATGAAAACTGTTAAGGAAATAATGTACTACTGGATAGTTAGCCTAACAACAGTAACTGGACAGTGCTGGAATGTATAATAGAGGAGGCTTAAGAATGTCAGAAACTAATATCATGACTGAGCAGATTCAACTTGGGTTTATGAAGGGAAAATAATATTTGACATATTTGTTGGCATTCTTAGTAGAGTAGATGAGGAATACATGTATTTGGATTTTCATAAGATTTTCTATAAGGAACCAGACTGAAAGTTGACGCATAAGGTTAGCACACATGAAATTAGAGATAATATACCAGCATCAAGAGAGAAATGTTAACAGACAGACCATAAAGAGTTTTCTGAGCGGATCCTCATCAGCCTGGCAGGTGTAACTAGTGTTGAGCCACAGGGATTGTGTGTGGGCCCCAACTGTTCACAATTGCACTGACGAATTAATGGAGCGGACCAAACAGCAGCCTGCCTTGTCATCTCTAGTCTCTGTTGGTTATTTATCTGTTGACAGCTTGAATTTTAATTAAATAGACTGGTTAAAGAAACAAATGACCTAGCAATCAACTCAACTCAACTTCAGAGCTCCCTACTGTGTACTCATGAGGATGCTACAAACCTTCAGATGAAATCCCATTTATGGATTTATGCTATTTATTCCCCTCTTATGCTACTGTTCTGCTGCTTAACTATTTCAGACAATTCCCTTGTTTTTCCCACACTTTTCTTATCACTGCCTCCAGGATACTAAGTTGCTGACCTATTGCTGACTCTATTGGCCGAGCAATAACTCTATTCACTGACTGCAGGAGATGTTGCCTTAAAATGTGACAGCAGCGTGCCAACCACAATGCAGTTGCCAATGTGGCTGCCCACTAAAACTCCACCCTAGCACCTGTCCACAAACTAGAGTACAAAAGAATCATGAAGATTACAAGTGACTACAGACGCCATCATCGGGAACAAAAAACAACAGTTACAGGAACACAGGTGCCGCCTCTACAGATGCTGCCTAACATGTTGAGTTCCAGCAGCTTGTTTTTTTCTCCAGGTATGATTATTCTGCATTCCTGTTACTTCAAATGTGGCAGTGATTCATATTGGTTTTTTTTTAAGTGCTGCAGTTTGCTTTACTTGTCTTTCAGTCCACACTCTGAGAGCATTTTCCCTCAGGACTTTTTTTTGTCACGACTGCAATGCAATTAGAAATGCACAATAGATATACTGATCCATATCCTTCCCGTATCTGTGCCATTATGGTATGAAAGCTACTCCCAAAGGGTGTCATTTCATGCTAGTATGAGATCAGAGTGCTCAACTCAGCAAGGCTGAAATAGAGAGCAGTCCACATGGGATTCTACCATTAACTTGACAATAGAAAGGACCCTCTGAGAGATGATATTCAAGAACCACTTGCCTCAGCCAAGCTTATAAAATGCAGCTATCTGTAATCAAAGTACTGAGAAGGGAAACTGAATCTATTTTTTGAACCTTTGTCCTCACATGATGAAATTGTCATTAGCTCCATGGTAGGCAGCAGTGACTCAATTTTAAATCATAGAGATACACCACAAAAAGAGACCCTCTGTCCCATTGAGACCACGCCACTCATCAATTGACACTAATCCAACAATAAGCCGCATTTTTAAAGTCATCAAAATTGGAATTAATTATTGTTCATGGGCTTAAAATGAGCTGTAGACCTAACCATTCCATTGAATTCACTACATTAAACCATTCCATTGATATTGCAAGCTGGTGTTTCATTCACCTCACTTTACTCGGGACAGGTATAATTCTTCAGCATTTCCGCACATGTGATCCCACCACCAGTTTCATCTTCCCATCACCAGCCCTTTCTGCCATCCACAGTGACCCCTCCCATCACCAGCCCTTTCTGCCATCCACAGTGACCCCTCCCTCCACAACTCCTTGGCTCACTCATCCCTTCCGTCCCAAACCAATCCCACCCCAGGTACTTTCGCCTGCAACTGCAGGAGATGTAACACCTGTCCCTATACCTCCTCCCTCGCATCCATGCAGGGACTCCAGCAGTGTTTCCAGGTGAAACAGATATTCACGCGCACCTCTATCCTCATCTACTGCATTCGGTGTTCTCGATTTGACCACTTTTACATCAGCAAGATCAAGCTTAAATTCAGCGACTGTTTCGCTGAACACTTGCGCTCAGCCTGCCAAGGCCTACAGTATCCCTCGGTTGCTAATAATTTAAATCCTCTCACATTCCCATGCTGATTTGTCTGCCCTGGGCCTCCTCCATTGCCAGAGCAATGCTACAAACAAACTAGAGAAAAAACACCTCATATTCCGTTTGGCTTACTTACAACCTAATGGTATGAACATTGAATTCACCAACATGAGGTAATGCCCCTGTCCCACTTAGGAAACCTGAACGGAAACCTCTGGAGACTTTGCGCCCCACACAAGGTTTCCGTGCGGTTCCCGGAGGTTTTTGTCAGTCTCCCTACCTGCTTCCACTACCTGCAACCTCCGGCAACCACTTGCAACATCCAATTTTCCAAAACTCTCACATTCATTAGGATGTTAAGTGTTCAGAAATGTGATCAGAATTCCTCCATTGTCTTCCCAACAAAGGTGCCACTGCCCATGTACATGGCAGCACCAGGTCCAAGTATTTGCTGCTCTTTCCTGGGGCCATTTTCTGATTTCAATTCACTGGAATCATTCTTCACCAATACCTGTTTTCCGCTCCTTCTCTGGCCCGTGCAAGCTTTTGGCGAGATTGTGATTTCATGGCAGTAGAAGGGCCCAATTAGCTGGTGGTACATGTCAACTTACATGGCTATCATGCCAAGCTGAAATACTTTGGTTTAGAGCTGCAAGGATAAATGTCCTGATTGCTCTCTGGACTGCCAGAACCAAATTCTAACCCCAGAGATTGCAGAGACGTTCACCTGCCAATGGAAGCATTGTGATAAAACACCATCATTGTTGGACAAATTACAGGTGAGGTTTAGTCAGATTATTGGAGGGAGATCCATTGACTGATCAAATGGGGTCAGAACAAATGTGTAGGAGGGAACTACAGATGTTGGTTTACATCGAAGAAAGACACTAAATGCTTAAATAACTCAGTGGGACATGGCAAACATCTCTGGAGGGAAAGATGGGTGACATTTCGGGTCGAGACCTTTCTTCAGACGGGTTCAGTCAAAACAATAGCCTTGCTCTTAATGTCAGTAAAACCAAGGGACTGATTGTTGACTTTGGAAGAGGAAGGTCAAAGATCCACAAAACTATCTTCATTGACTGGACGGTGGTGGAGATTCCTGGGCGTGCATATCTCTGAAGACCTCTTCTGGACCCAGCACATTGATGCAACCACAAAGAAAGCCCATCAACGCTTCTACTTCCTGAGAAGATTGAAGAGATTTGGTGTGTCACTGAATATGCTCTTCAATTTCTACAAGTGCATATTGACTGCTTGCATCATGGCCTGGTTCGGCAAACGGAACACCCAGGAATGAAGATGATTGTAAGAAACGGTGAACACTGCCCATTCCATCATGGGTATTGACCTCCCCACCATCAAAGGGATCTACAAGTCGCTACCTCAAAAAGGCAGTCAGCATCGCACAGAGACCCACAGGATCCTGGCCACACTCTCCTGCCATTGGATAGAAGGTATAGGATCCTGAAAACTATAACATCCAGGTTCAGGATCAGCTTCATCCCTACAACCATCAGGTAATTATATAACCTCCAAATAAGCTCTGAAATACATGGACTCAGGAGCATTAATTTAGTCTTTACACTACTACACAGTGTACTGTGTTTACATATCTGTTGTGCTGCTGTAGCAGGAATTTTATTGTTCTGTTTTGGGACACATGACAATAAAACACTCTTGACTCTAGACTCTTAAATCAGCATGCTCACCTTATTCATGTGTATTATTACCTGATTTGATTGGATAACATGCTAACAATGTTTTTCAATGCATCTCAGTACATGTGGCAATAATGAACCTGAACCTAACTGAAAAAAATATGTGTGCTATAATTACAGAAAAGAGGAAAGAAATAGGAGCAAATAGAATGTTGGTGATCAGATGGAGACTGAATTTGTCCAGTTAACACAAAGCTTCTAGAGCCACCAGTAGCAGCAACTCAAAATTTATTTCCCCATTGTTGCTGCCTAATCTACTGAGTATTTCCAGCATTTTCTTTTGTTTCAGATTTCAGCAATAGAGCCAGTGTGTTCTACATCTCACAGTTCCGATGTGTTCCAGTTCCAGTTTCAGTTTAACTCTAATTGCCCTCTTTCATCTTTTTCATCTATTGACTAGACTTCTCCAAAATATTGATTTCCCCTTTCCGTAGACATTCCCCATATTCCCCTCCTCTTTAATGCAACTTTAAACATGCTTGTTTTCCAGCTTAAGATGGATGCAAAATGTAGAGGTAACACAGCAGGTCAGGCAGCATCTCTGGAGAGAAAGGGTCACTTCTCACTTCTCCAATTCTGACGTAGGGTCATTGACCTAAAGTATTGACTTGGTACTTCTCTCCGGGGAATGCTGCCTGACCTGCGGCGTATGCCCAGCTCTTCCTATTTTTATTTCAAGAACAGTGAGCTCCACTGTAACTGGGTACTGACTTCTGGCTGGCTCTTGGGTTCTGAAAAGGCTTATTGTCAGCAAAATGTCAATCCCCTTCAGACATGTATTCTATTCCACAAAGAGAAATAATAAAAGTATTTTGTGAAATGTATGATAGATCTTCATTAGAATTCTATTTTATCTTGATAGCCATCATATTTCAATCAAAGGTTGTTTCAATTTAAATTCACATATATAGTTGTTGGACCTCGTCATTATTATACCAAAAGATCACTTTTACCTTTTGCTGAAAAATCTTTGGCATGATCAAGAACATATTAAATATCAAATGCTTTGCCCAACAAAGGTTTTTTACATCACAACTGCTAGGCTATCTTCCCTTTCGCCAGCTCGGTTTTCTTTCCTGATGTTGATCTGTTCAAAGGAACATCTGTATAAATATTAATCAAGTTCTGAAAAAGTCTGCAATGCTCAAGCAGATTGAAAATCTATCATCATTTTATCTATTGTCATCATATATACTGTTGCAAGAAGAAGTTGTCTGTAAAAATGATTCTTTCTTCACCTGTAATCTTGTGCCTCTTTCCATTCCAACTTTGTTTCTATCTGTAGTCAGTCAACATTCTACTCTGGTCTTGGTTATTCTGACCATTCTTCCTCAGGCATAAATATACAATTTTTCACAAACCTCTGCACTGACTGAATCATTTGCTTATCTAATAATTTGCTTCTCCATATCCTCAAGCCTGTGGAATCCCTTATTTTACTTACCATTCCTTCTTTGGACAACCTATAGGCTTTAAAACCCAAGCCTCACTTCATCTCACCAGTAGCTATTGATTTATTTCATTTTCTCTCCTACTCTTTTCAATTTCAAAAACTTACTGCATCATAGGCCTGACAAATAGATTACTCATATTGAAAGAAAATGCGATCAATAAATAATAGACAAGAGACTAGCTCACACTGAGCCAGTGACTGTTCAATATAATCTCTTGCATCCAGTTGTTTAGCTTGTGCTAATTCACTTATCCCAGTGTTAAAACCCTCACCAACATCGTTTAACAATTTCAATCATTGGTCCTACTATGAATATAAAAACCAATACCCTAGAATGAGTACATAAAAACAAGCCCCAAGTGATCACAGATTTTGACTCTGCAGCATGTAAATTTCTAAATACTATTATGTGTAAGATCTTGTGTCTCAATCCACATTATTTTAATGCAAGAATCTATTACGGAGAAACATCTGATCACTTCAACTCTAATTTTGCTTGCTGGTACAGACACCAGATGGCGCTGTTCTGTATCTCAAAATATATTAATAATGATGATATAATCTTTGCAGCTAATGCAGTTTTGAATATTTACGTGTCACCTACTCTTCATACCATCTCAATTGCATCAACACTATACCTGTATAATGCCACATACAACCTGATATGCAAGAATATCTGCATAAATTGTCACCTGTGATATGAATCACATTCCCATTAAAGGATCTTGGAATACCCTGTAAACAGAGATGCTGTCTGACCCGCTGAGTTACTCAAGCTTTTTTGTGTCTATCTTCGGTTTAGACCAACATCTGCAGTCCCTTCCTACACATACTACCTAGAGTACAATCCTTACCGTACATCTACCTCATGGGAGACCCTCAGTCTATCTTTAATCGGACTTTACTGGACATTATCTGGCACTAAACGTTATTCCCTTTATCCTGTATCCATACACTGCAAAGAGCTTGATAGAAGTCTTGTATAGTCTATTTGCTGTATAGTCTATTTGCTGACTGGATAGTCAAAACAAAAAAACTTTCCACTGTACCTCAGCACACGTGATAATAATAAACAAAACATAATACAACACCTCATGCCTATTTGCATTGAACGTTATTTACTATTCCTCAGATGACTAACCACACTGATCAAGGGCCATCTGTAATTTTTGACAACCTTCTTCATTGTGTTCGAAACCTCATATTTTAGTGTCATCTGCAATTTACCAATCTTGCTTTGTATATTCTCATCCAAATCAAATAAAGTAAATGATGAACATCATAGTTGCGAGAAGCGACCCCTGCAGCATACCTGTAATGACAGGCCCCCCGGTCCAATTAACAACCTTCCACTATCACCCTCTTCTTCCTGCCATGAAGCCAGATATGTTTCCAAATAACTAGCTCTCCCTAGATCCCTTGCAATCTAACCTTCCAGAATAGCCAACCATGCAAGATATTGTCAAAGGCCTTGCTGAAGTCCATATTTGCAATGTTCGCTGCCCTGCTCATTAATCCTCTTGGTTATCTCTTCAAAAAGCTCCCACTAATACGTGAGACCTCATTCCCCACAAACTAATCTCTGCTGACTATCCCTAATTAGGATATGCATGGAAGTTTTTAGTTGGAGCTGGAACATGGCAACTGTGCAGACGTGGTTAATTTCCCCTCATCCTCCAGCACTCCCTCCCCTCCTCTACACCCTCTGTCATCTTTCCCCTCTCCTACTCCTCTCCCTAAATCCCTCCCTCACCTTGCCCTCCTTCACCATGCCCTCCCTCTTCTTTCCCCTACCCTCAGTCACTCCCTCCATAACTCCTCTCCCCTCCTTACCCCCCTCCTATCCCTCTATATCCACCACTCCTCACCTCCCTCTATCCCCCCCCACGATCCCCCCTGACCCACACTGCCCTCCCTCCCTCTATTCCCCACTCCCTACCTCCCCCCCCTCCCTCTATTCCCCCTCCTCCCCCCACTCTCCTCACCTCCCCCACTCCCACCCTACCCCTTCCATTCCCTCAATCCCTCCTCTCCCTCCTCACCTCCCCAGGATCTTTCCCCACACTTCCACCCCTCCCCCAATCCCACCCTCACCTCTCCCTCCCTCCTTTCCCCCCCCAGTTGGTGTTCACTCCCTCCCTCCATCCATTAAATGCAGTATCTGCAGTTCCTTCCTCCGAGAAGGTCATTGTTCGCTGTGGTTTAGATCCCGTTGACGGTGACGATTGGACCAGATTGCATCATGTGTGGGTGAGTTGCTCAAAATCCCGCAAACTGCTCAACCATCCTGCAGCCAGTCCTCATCCTGAGAGCCCGCACCTCCACTGCAGCCACTCGCCCCCCCCCTGCCTCCCTGCCTGCCTCCCGTTGCTGGGGGGAGCGGGGGGGGGGGGGTGGTACTGTGAGGCAGGGGGGAGGAGTTGGTGAGTGAAGCCAGACAGGCACACAGCCAGTGGATGAGCAGGAGAAGGGCTCCGCCAAGTCCATGCCGTGGAGTTACCGTACGGTGGCGGCGGAGGGGATGGACCAATCTGCGTGAACGACTGAAGGACCACCATTCCCACGTGCGGTTTTTAAGATTTTTAAACCTTGAGTGATTTTTAGAGAGACAGGACCTACCACCGATCCGAAACAAAACCTTTTTTTCACTGCTCGCTGTCGGAGACTGGGGAGATGACTAGACAAAAATACTGTGAGTGCAGGGAGAGGAGAGTTTGTGAGTGAGGCCGGACAGGCCACAGCCAGTGGGGTAGGAAGGGGCGTCGCCATCCCAGCCGTGGCATTGACTGACAGGAGAAGAGACCAATCTGCGTGTACTGACTGAAGGAATCTGCGCACGTGCTGTTTTTAAGATTTTAAAACCTTGATAATTTTTACAATATACCACCGATCGGAACAAAACCTTGTTGCACTCGCAGCACAGGAGAACGGTGAATAACTTGCCAACTTGTGTGTGTAAGGGAGGGGGTGTGGGGGAGGGGGGATGTGGGGGGGGGGAGGGGGTGGGGGAGGGGACTTGTGGAGGGGAGGGGGTGGGGGGAGGGGTGTGGGGAGGGGATGGTGAAGGGGAGGGGGATTGTGGTTGTGGGAGGGTGGGCAGGGGGTGTGTGGGGGGGAGGGGTTGGTGTTGGGGGGGGGGTGTGGTGTCGGGCGGTTGCGTGTGGGGTGTGGTGTGTGGTGGAGGGGTGGGGTGGTAAGGGGGGGGGTGGGGGAGGGGGTGTGTGAGGGAGGGAAGGCATGGGGGGAGCGGGGTTGTGGAGGGGAGGGGGGTGGGGGATGGGGATGTAGTGGGGAGGGGTTGTGTGAGGGGGAGGGGGCGGGGGGGAGGAGGGAGGGGTTGGGTGGTGTGGTGGGGGGGGTGGGTGTGTGGGGGAGGGATGCCACACTTAGCAGCCACTAGCCGCGGCACCACACAGCACCTCCCAGCTCCACTCAGCTGCTTGCCCAACTCCACTCACCGGCTTCACCCGACTCCACACAGCAGCTTCCGCGACTCCACATACTTTTTCTATATTACTTTTGGATTTTCATTTTATTACAAGTTATTCATGGACAAATATCAATCATCCATGCACAATCTGGAAGTTTTACAGAATTCTGTAAGAAACATGTTTTTTACATCTATCTCATTATTCAAGCAAGATGGTATAATATGGACACAAGTTGGCGTAATTATGTGAGAGTGATAACTAACATTCAATATATTCTTTCAAATGTGTGGCTGGTGTTTGCTTGTCCATATCATGATTTTCTAATTCAGCCTGAAATTTGCTGCCCCTTTTGCTCTTTGAGTGAGAACAGAGCAAGGATTTGTTATGCATTGGCCACGGTTTTGAATCATCATCATGATGCAATTTTAAAATGACAAGAGTATCTCAACTCCCATAAAGAAGGATTAAGGAACCTTGTGATGGTATCTCTGTCTCCAAATCACCCACGGGTAAGGATTGAACAGTTGGGATACTGCATTGTGGTTAATGTTGAGAAAACAACCATCTTCATCCTCAGAACTAAGGTGGTACTCAGGAACATTGAATTTAGAAGAGGCTACCGGGAAGTTATAGAAAGGAGGTATAATTTTTAACCTTGTGCTTGAACAAATAAATGTTAGCACTCCAATTCAAGTTAACAGAATCTGTTTCTCTTCAATTTCATGCTCCCACTATCTCCAGACGTGTAATTTTTCCCTATATAAAGCAGATTTATAAATTTAATCTCATTCTCAAACACTTCAAATTTTACCTTGTCCTCAATGTATTTATTACCGTGTCATTGCAGAAACCTCCCAGACCTCACTCACTCGAGGCATAGCGTGCATTGTGCGAGATGTCAGGGAGGCAGCAGATTCATCACGTTGTGCTGATATCTGAATCATCGTGCTTTCACATTTCATTATTTGCTTTGTTGATGTGAATGACAGATCACAGGAACCCCTGAGGACATTATTGAACCAGTTGTGTTTTATAGCTATCCATTAGCTTTCATTGTCACATAATTGGTGTCAGCCTCAACTTACCAGATTTAATATATTAAGTTGCACGATGTGCGGGAGTGGAATGTGAACTCATGACCTTAGGTTGCTAAATCAGTACCACGGCAGCTAGGTTGCATTACCCCACACTGGGACTGAGCACTGTTATTTCAAGTGCAGTATTTGATCATCTTAGTCTGTACACAATGCACAGCTGTTATCACAGCAGATGTAGCACAACATCTTTTTTGAAATCGACTTAATTTAATTAAAGTGCTCAAGAACTGTCAAGTTGAAAGCAAATCATTTTCTAACTGCCGACTCTTGGTTGTCCCTGTAGGAGATGACAGATCTAGCAGAGTATGGAAGTCCTAGGTCACATAGCAGGGAAGCTTTGAAGGACTCATCATTTACTATCAGGAATTTGATAACATTGAGTCTGTATGGTGTAAGAACCACACACATGGAATGATGCTTGCTCATGTTCATTGATATCCCGGGTATTCCGGGCAAGCCATGGCCAGACCTGCGAGTAGGCCTGGTTCATCCGCTGCAGACTGGAGGCGCTGTCTGTCATGGACCAAAGATGGAGGACACGTCCGGAAGGCTCAGCTCACCTGCACAGATGAAGAACTAGTCCGGAAGACCTTGGGCTTGGCTACTGCGGATCGAAGACCAGAGGACTCATGCCGCGGACCAGGAGCCCATCCTGAAGGCCCGGCTCACCACCCAGAATGGAAGGATTCAGACGGAAGGTCAGTTAGCAGACTGGCGGTGGGAGGATATTCATTGTATCAATGGTGGAGCGAGCCGCTGGAGGCCTTACAACAGTATGGGGCTCGGCTGGACCGATCCAATAGGCTGAGTGCTTGGACCCAGACGCGGCCTGTAGCGGTGCAGCAGTATGGCTACACTTAGCCAGACCGACTCTGCAACACTGCTAGGACAACGGGCCTTATGGTCAGGTCAAGAACCGTGCACTTACAAACAGGGTTCGTGACCTGACCATGGCAAAACTGGCAATTCTGTGTTCTGTCTCAGTGTACCACTGCTATAAACGAGTACTATATCTGAGATGCTTATCTAAGATGTATCTAAGTGCTTATGTATAGTGATATGCATCATGTGCACTGAACTGTATACAAACATGAATTTTACTGTACCTTGGTACATGTGACCATTAAAGTACTATTGTACCTTTGATAATTCATAAACATAATATTTGGTACAATATATTTAAATTTTCTTCCGCCTTATAGATATCGGGCAATATTGTTTGCTAAACCTACTGAAGCAAAGATTGTAAACTATCTGAAAGTTAACTTAATCTCAAAATATTCACAGATTGTCCTCCACTCCTGATTCCATGTAGCCATCTTTGTCTTTTTGCTACATTTGATGGCCATAGCCACAGTGTAGTTTTTTATATTGTTCTAATTTTAAACACCATGATGTTCATGATCTAAGTCAGACTTTGAAACCAGATTGTAAAATAAAAAGTTGTGATCCACACTCCATTATTAGACAGTACAGTCAGCCTAAGTATCTTTTTTCACTGGCATTTACAAGTACAGGACAGACAGAAAATGTTGAGTGCCAGAAGACATGTCACATAACTCAGACTGTGCCATACTCATAACATTGCAGAAAATTCTAATAAACAAGTTGGAAATCTGTGCAGGTTTTTGGGCTCACTGGGAAGGTGACATCTAATGTGCAAGTGAAAACAGTGGCTGCTTCCAGGGCCTGAGTTCTGGTCAGCAACTGGAAACATTTACTCATTTACTCTTTTCAAAGATGTTGTCTGACCTGAAGAATATTCAAGCTGTTTTTATTTTGGTTAAGATTTTCAGCGTCTGCCTCATTTAAGTTTTGGCCAAACCTCTCCAAACCTCTTTGACTCTCCATTGTCCACCATTATAATTCTCAACACTAGTGCCCTGCAAGGATACGTTCCCAGCCTTTTTACTATACTCTTTATACACTCACAACTGTTCAGCCAAATTCTGCTCCAACTCCAGATACTCGTTTGCAGATGATACCACTAGATTTGGTTGAAGGCTTCAAGTTGCCTCAGAAAAGTAGCCGATATAATTAAGAACCATTTACACCCTGGTCGTTCTCTGTTCTTGCCTCTCTTGTCAGGCAGAAGATACAAACGTTTGATAGCACATATCATCACTTTTTGGAATAGTTCCTTACCCACTGTTATCAGACTTCTGAATATTCCTCCCGTTAGTCAGGGTAGTCCCACTCTCCTAACCGACATCAATACTAATCTTGCACTTTTGTTGTTCTGCACTTTCTCTGCAACTATAATGCTCTGACACTGCAACATTATGTTCTGCACTCATGTATTTTTCTCTTTGCACTACATGTTGTACTTGTAGACTTCCTTGTAGATCCTCGACTTCCTCATTCACAGACCACAGTCTGTTCGTAATGGTGGAAATGTGTCAGCCTCGATAACAATCAGCACGGGAGCACCTCAAGGCTGCGTGCTCAGCCCCCTGCTGTACTCACTCTATACTCATGACTGTGTAGCCAGTCCGCTGACGACACCACTGTTGTGGGACGTATCACTGATGGGGATCAGTCAGAGTACAGAAGAGAGATCGAGCAACTGTCCATATGGTGCCAGTGCAATAACCTGGCCCTCAACACCAGCAAAACCAAGGAACTGATTGTGGACTTTGGAAGGGGTAGGAGGGGGACCCACAGCCCCATTTATATCAACGGGTCGATGGTTGAAAGGCTCAATAGCTTCAAATTCCTGGGCGTGCACATCTCTGAAGATCTTTCCTGGTCCGAGAACACTAATGCAATTATCAAGAAAGCTCATCAATGCCTCTACTTCCTGAGAAGATTACGGAGAGTTGGTTTGTCAAGGAAGACTCTCTCTAACTTCTACAGGTGCACAGTAGAGAGCATGCTGACCGGTTGCATCGTGGCTTGGTTCGGCAATTTGAGCGCCCTGGAGAGGAAAAGACTACAAAAAGTTGTAAACACTGCCCAGTCCATCATCAGCTCTGACCTTCCTTCCATCGAGGGGATTTATCGCAGTCGCCGCCTCAAAAAGGCTGGCAGTATCATCAAAGACACCACACCATCCTGGCCACACACTCATCTCCCTGCTACCTTCAGGCAGAAGGTACAGGAGCCTGAAGACTGCAACAACCAGGTTCAGGAATAGCTACTTCCCCACAGCCATCAGGATATTAAACCTGGCTCGGAAAAACTCTGATTATTAATAACCCATTTTCTGTTATTTGCACTTTATCAGTTTATTTATTCATGTGTGTATATATTTATATTATGGTATATGGACACACTTACCTGTTTTGTAGTAAATGCCTACTATGTTCTGTGTGCTGAAGCAAAGCAAGAATTTCATTGTTCTATACAGGGACACATGACAATAAATTCACTTGAACTTGAAATTCATTTGAACTTGTATATAGCTTGATTGTACTCATGCATGGTATGATTTGACTCAATACCATGCAAACAACATTTTGCATTCTATCTTGATACACGTGACATTAATAAGCCAATACCAATATCAATACCTTCTTTAAGATATTGCTTAACAACTTACTCTTTAATCAACCAATTAATCACTGGCCCAAATGTCTCCAACTTTGATTACTATTTGGTTTTGTCCCGATAGCACCTTGTTCAGTATCTTGTTATATTCGATATGCTATGTAAATGCAAATAATTCTCGTAGAGAGTTCTGAGACAAAAAAAAAGTAACCAATAATAGAAGTACTACAACTGTACTTAACACTCCTGATTTATCAATAGCATAGTTCAGGCTAACCATTAAAACTGAGAATTAGATCATCTTAATGCCCTATGGACACTTTAGATTGCTCCAAAGATAATATATCTGGAAAACACATGTGGTTTGAAATTCATCCTCAGTCACTGGAGCTAACTGTTGAAGCATGATGGAGTACATGTCCAAACAGCATCAATAGTGACAAAGTGAAAATGGTTGTGAGCATCAAGTTTCTGGGCATAAATATTAGTGGTTGCAAATTGTAATCCTAAAATTCCATTCATGTTGAATTTGCCCTTCTTTATCTCGCCAAAATTGCACAGTTCCTTAAAAATTAGTCAGTAATTTTAAATTGCAATATTTTCAGCAGTGATGCATGAATAACATTATTGCTTGCTTCAGCCCACATGTAGAGGAAAAATTCCACTGATATGATTATATTTGTATAATTGTATTACTGCCCTTCCTATTGAATCATTTCTCTATTTACAGGCAATTGTTTATTTGAAGTATACCGAGCGATCTCATTAAAAGAGTCCAAATGTGCGAAACAGGCAATAGATGTGCCCACTGGAGATTTTCATGCAGACCATTTTTTTGCTTCCTAAAAATGGCAGCGGACTGTTATTTATTGCCCAATGCTAATTACTGGAATTTAAAGCTTCACTTAGTGTTATCTCCAGGCGAAAATATTTCAGCAGCTTTTGTGTTACTTGGAACTATTTCTCCAACTCTGCAGATCGAAAGAAAATGTTGCAACTCCTGCATTGTACAGTAACGGCAAAACTTTACAAACAGATGTTGCCCCATGTTTTTTTTCTTTTCGCAAAACAGTATGATTTTTCAAATAAAGCAACATTTATTTTCCACTAAGTATGTTTAACAATGTAGGTCCTTGCCCATGCCAAAAGAAAGAACATACAGTTATTTGCAGTAATGTGATATAATCATCAACATAAGAAACAGAAGCAGGAGTAGGCCGATTGGCTCCTCAAACTTGCTTAAGCAGTTGTATAAGCCTAACCTATTCTTCATTTATCAATTCCTTCTCCAGAATCAACCCAATGAACCATTGATCAGTGCATCCACAAGCATTAGTGATAACATTTAATTAGTTTCTAAGTGCTTCATAGAGGCTTAATGTATTTTGTTTTGCAATCATCAACACTCCATTAACAAATTTGACCAATTTAACCCGAATTTTGTGTGTTGGTTGAGGACAAAATAATTGTCAAGAAGGTGGAAAGTCTCTTCGCTCCTCAATTCAGATAACAGTTGCGAAAGTGTCTTAGTGTAACATTACATCAGAAGAACAGCACTTTCAATAACAAGGCCCTATTTCACAATGGGAAAGTATTTAGAACAAATGTGGAAATCCTGCAGTGGATCTTAAATCCACCAAGAACATAAGAAAATAAATAGTGAACGTTAAGAAGTTTTTAGAAAGGTACATAGGCATGCAGAGAATGGGTGTATATGGATCATATGCAAGCAGATGAGATTAGTTATCCTGGCATCGTGTTTAGCACAGATGCTGTGAGCTGAAAGGCCTGCTCCTGTGCTGTACTGTCCTATGTAATAGGAGCAGGACTCTGCATGATTCTGCAAACATTCTTTGGCATTTAACTTGCACAGATTTACAATCCTTTAATTGAAGTAAGCCTCATTACTTCATTCCCGAGTAACAAATCACTTATCATGCGAAGGCAATGCAGTAATTGAAAATGTCTTGACAGCATCCACCAACGTAAGTCTTTCAGAAAGTTATGGGCCTGTCCCACTTGGCGATTTTTTCAGCGATTGCCAGCATCATTGACTGACGTATCAGGTCACCGAAAAATTTGCGGCATAATGTGGCGTGACACGGCATGATGATATATTGAGGCGCGGTGTTTTTTCAAGTGTCGCAACATTTATTTTGTCGCCGCTAGATTTTGAAATGTTCAAAATGTTTTGGCGACACTGATATGACACTGGCAGTCTCCGAAAACATCGGCAAGTGGGACAGGCCCTTTACAGTTCAATGTGATCATTGTTTGTTCGTCTAAACAAAAGATCATTCTGCTCTGTTTTTCTTCACTGGCTTCTCGTCTCTGGAAACAATTTAGCGACCATTTGTTGCACAGCCTCCAAGACAACATATCCTTTGTAAGACAAAGAGGCCAGAACAATACCCCAGGTGTATCTCGCGCTGTCCTGCTGGCTTATACTTAACTCTTTACTATAAAGGCTGGCATGACATTTGTCTTACTGATTGTTTTAAGAATGTACGTACTGATTTTCTGTGAAGCATATAACAGGCTACCAAAGTTTCCCTGAACATCAACATTTATTGTTTGGAGACACAAAATATTGCAGACGCGGGAATCTTGAGCATAGCCCATAGTGCTGGATTAGTTCAGTGCGTCAAGCAGTATTTGTGGAGGGGACGGGCAGGTAACATTTCATGTCAGGATTCTTCTTCAGAAGCAGAAGAAGGGTTCCAACCTGAAACATCACCTTTCCATTCCCTCCACCCTCCACAGATGCTGCCTGACCCATTGAGTTCCTCCAGCACTTTGTATTTTGCTCAACCGTGATAATTATTCATTGCTTTTTTTTAAACCGCTCCATGTTTCTTCTCATGACAAAAATGGGTTTGTATTGGTCATGTAAGCTTGTTAATGGGATTTTGCTGCTTTAACCTTGCTTTTCCACATATTATTCTCATTGTTGCCCATTCACTAAACTTAATTAAATCCTTTTGCAAGCACTTTACATTGCACTCACGGTGTATTTTTCCACGAATTTTATTATCAAAAAACTTCATGTTTCATCAAAGGCTCTCCAGTAGATTGCAATTAGTGAGACCCAGGTGTAGGAGAGATGAGCAGAGTGGGTGATCTTTCATTCTTCTAAAATGTAAAGAGTCTGGAATGATGCAATACATCACATGTTCTGCAGAGGAGTGAATGTGTGATATCTCAGTACCAGGAGGAGAAAGTGACAGAAATGCACCGAAGGCAACATGTATTGCCTTTTTGCAGAATGTCAGCATACCTTCTCACTCAGCAGCCATCTCAATCAATACCAACTATGGTGCCGTAAAGCCGTCCGAGGGTTGGTACTTTGAAAATAAGCTCTCAGAAATTTAAGATGAATCTCTGCTATGACATGAGGAGTACCTTCAGCAACAGACTGGTTCCACCGAGATGCAGCACAGGACGCCACAGGAGATCCTTTTCCCCTGTGGCTATCAAACTGTACAACTCCTTCCCCTCCTGTCATGGGGTAGACTGACTCCCCTCCCCCACACCCATCTCCCCAATTTTTGTACAGCCCCAATCCTTTCCACTCGTCACTTTAATTTCACGTTTTATTTATCTTGTGGGCTTAAGGAAAGAGCGTTCACATCTCAGCCCTGTTTTCACCAATCTTTCCACCACCACGCACAAGAAGCACAAGACAGACACCATTGTATGCAGATGCCGAGAAGTGCGTTCAGCTCTGGCTGAACAACTTCTAATCTTGTGTGTGGACTCGATAAGAAGCAGATTTATCTTGTGTTTTATGTTTGTTGGCAGATCAATTTCCCTCCTGGGATAAATGTTCTATTGTATCGTGTTGTATCGTATCGTACCGACATCTATAGCATTAATTACTGGTTTCCTTAGTTTATTGACTTTCAGCCTAAGTTGTATGAAATTCAGCGACTGACAGCCTGAATGAAGTGACAGTGTTTAATTTAATGTAGAATCAAGGGAATAGTAGGAAAATGAGATTGACAAATTCAGTTGTTTTTCAGGCAAGTTGTGGGAGGGGTGTTGGATGGGGGGGGAGGTTGGTTGTGGGTTTGAGGATGTTAATATAAACACTTATTTCCATTGGATTGCATTCTTCTGCTCCTATCCTCACTCTCTTCCAACTCTTTGTCATTTAGTCTGAATCATGCTATAGAGTATTCTGTGCAAACAAGGCATTGGAAATGTGTTAAAAAAGAGCCCATGAAGTCCTATGATGCTCCTGATAACTTCATAGTCATAGAGTCTTACAGCATGGAAACAGACCCTTCAGCCAAACTTGCCTATGCCGACCAAGTTGCTTCATCAAAGCTTGTCCCCCTAGGCATCTAAGCATTTGGCTCATATCCCTCTAAACCCTTCCTATCCATGGACATGTCCAAATATCATCATGTGTCTCATGGAAATAATAATCCTTCTTCTAGAGAGGCCTAATCAAACTTTGTGTAAAGGAGGTAATACTTGTGCCTTTTCATCATTTTCTCACATAGATAGAAAGTGTGGAAATGGGTTAGTCACAGAATGAAGCAATACAGCATCGTGTAAACTACTGGCCGAACTAGCATAAGCAGGGTTAATGCCAGACAAAAAGTATGTAGCCTCCTTTTGCTCTGGTATTTTATTTCATTCACATCTTTAAACTACTATGTTTTATTCTTAATGTTTTATGTTTTATTCTTAATGGTATGTCGTGTTGTTACTTGCAAGCGGAGCCCCAAGGCAAATTCCTTGTATGTATGTGTACATACTTGGCCAATAAACTTATTCATTCATTCATGCATCCATTCATTCATTCTTCTACAACTTCAATTGAATATTACTGGAAGCCAATCCTGCTACTATAGTTCTTGCTTGGATTCTGATGCTTGCATTATTATATAAGGTCAGTCATTGTCCCCTCACAACACGGAGTCCAAGCATTGCTGAAAAGCCTACAGTTCTCTCATTCTTAGTTTTCATCTATCATGAAGTTAACTCGCACGGCAAGTTACTTTTTTCAATATTTTGTCGACTTTGGGTTAGTAAGTCTTGGCTGAGGATTTGATTCCTTATAAACGCATAACCGCTTTATTTGTTAGTAGTTAAGTACTGACATTCATTTTTGTGCAGTGTGGTGGTGCCTCCTGCCTCGTGTGCCGCTCTAACACCCGTTAATGGCAGACAGGAAGAGCAGAAGATCTACTGGAAGAGAGAGAGAGAGAGAGAGAGAGAGAGAGAGAGAGAGAGAGAGAGAGAGAGAGAGAGAGAGAGAGAGAGAGAGAGAGAGAGAGAGAGAGAGAGAGAGAGAGAGAGAGAGAGAGAGAGAGAGAGAGAGAGAGAGAGAGAGAGAGAGAGAGAGAGAGAGAGAGAGAGAGAAAGAAAGAGAAAGAGAGAGAAAGAGAGAGAGAGAGAGAGAGAGAGAGAGAGAGAGAAAGAGAGAAAGAGAGAGAGAGAGAGAGAGAGAGAGAGAGAGAGAGAGAGAGAGAGAGAGAGCGAGAGAGAGAGAGAGAGAGAGAGAGAGAGAGAGAGAGAGAGAGAAAGAGAGAGAGAAAGAGAGAGAGAGAGAGAGAGAGAGAGAGAGAGAGAGAGAGAGAGAGTGAGAGAGAGAGAAGAGAGAAAGAGAGAAAGAGAGAAAGAGAGAGAGAGAGAGAGAGAGAGAGAGAGAGAGAAAGAGAGAGAGAGAAAGAGAGAAAGAGAGAAAGAGAGAGAGAGAGAGAGAGAGAGAGAGAGAGAGAGAGAGAGAGAGAGAGAGAAAGAGAGAGAGAGAGAGAGAGAGAGAGAAAGAACTAGAACATCTCGCTCTCCCTAGAAGAGCAGAGATTCTCTTCCTCCTCACCTTTTACCCCTTCAGACTTCGCATTTAGTATATCATCCTCCTTAACTTCTTCTGGGTGCAACGAGATCCCACTGTCACAACTTCCCTTCCTCCCTCTTTCTGCTTTCCACAGACTCACAACTCTCTGTGAGAAAAAATGTTTCCTCATCTCCATTCTAAATGGCTTACCCCTTATTCTTAAACTGTGGCCCCTGGTTCTGGACTCCCCCGACATCGGAAACATGTTTCCTGCCTCTAGCGTGTCCAAACCCTTAACAATCTTATATGTTTCAATAAGATCCCCTCTCATCCTTCTAAACCAGAGTGTACAAGCCCAGCCGCACCATTCTCTCAGCATATGACAGTCACGCCATCCCGTGAATTAACCTTGTAAACCTACGCTGCACTCCCTCCATAGCAAGAATGTCCTTCCTCAAATTAGGGTACCAAAACTGCACACAATACTCCAGGTGTGGTCTCACTAGGGCTCTGTACAACTGCAGAAGGACCTCTTTACTCCTATATTTGACTCCTCTTGTTATAAAGGCCAACATGCTATTCGTTTCTTCACTGCCTGCTGTACCTGCATGCTTACTTTCATAGACTGATGAACAAGGACCCCCAGATCCCATTGTACTTCCCCTTTTCCCAACTTGACGCCACTTAGATAGTAATCTGCCTTCCTGTTTTTATACCAAAATGGATAACCTCACATTTATCCACATTAAACTTCATCTGCCCACTCCCCCAACCTGTCCAAGTCACCCTGCATTCTCATAGCATCCTCCTCACAGTTTACACTGCCACCCAGCTTTGTGCAAATTTGCTAATGTTACTTTGAACAGAGGATTCCTAATGTATACATGGAGAAGGCCTACGCTTGGAAAGATATCAAGCCAGAAGATGTGGAGGCATTCATTTTGCAAATTTTCTTAGAGATTTGTGTAGCCCGATGAAAAATCTCAACCACATGGGGGAGATGAATCTTGTTAGTAATACTAGAACCATCATTCTAAAACTGCCCAGCTGACTGAGGGAAAAGTGGAGAGATAAAGCAGGCTGAATAATGGAAACTGGAGCAAATAGAACAGAAGGAGAAGCCAGCTACTAGTGATGCTGTCACCTCACCTCAAGTAACTGCTCATATTGGGGCCGGGGTAAAAGCCTGTATCTTCTCTATCTTACCAGTACAGGTCAGGAATAAGTAAGGAATAAAAATGTGTGTTTTTAGATCACGGAAGTTCGGCTACCTTCTACATAGAAGGCTTGATGAGAAGGCTGGACATCACAGGAGAGGAGATTAAGATTCGATTGCATACCATGAATGAAGAGAAGGATTCCGTTAATCATTACATTACAAGTATGGAAATATCTAGTCTGGATGAAGATAATTTTATACCAATATCTGAAGTGTTTACACATGAGACCATGCCTATTGGTCATCAAAATATACCCAGACATGAGGACTTGAGACAATGGCCTTACTTGAAGATGTCAAAATATCTAAAATAGATTCTGATATTGACCTACTTATCGGAACAAATGCTTCTCTTTTAAACTTTATGATATAGGTATGTTACAAAACCTACCCGAATCGTCATTGGGAATCTGCCCACAGCCATGTCCGCGATTTTGGCGCTGTTTGGAGGGGGCGGGTTTAAAACGCGATTTTTACTAGGCTGTACTAATCGCAGATGTTCAGCCTAGTAAATCATTAACGAAAAATCGCTGCAAGACCCGGTCGCAAAAGGTATTATTAGTTTTATAGGCCTCGATAATATAGTTATAATAGTTTTAAAATTACTGTCTCATTCCGCAACCTCTCGCAGCCCCAGGGTTTTATAAAGCAAACAATTAAAGGTATGTACCTTATTTTTACATTAAATGGGGCATATATGTAACCCTGTATATAAAGTTATCTATAGCGAGTAGTTCATTTTGGGCTTTTTATATCCCGCAGTATTTTTCTCGGCATTTGAGGGCACTAATCCAGCGCGATGTCAACGTTCTAAACCAGCGCGTTCACATGAACCCACTAGAAAGCCGATTTAAATGGGCATTTATTTACAGCAATTGGACACTAAATTCCTTCCATTTGGCCTATAAATTAATGTAAATTAGATATAAAAATCATGTTATATTGTGAATTATTTGTGAATAATCTTTGGACACTTAGGCTATTTAAAAATGTTAATCTTTCCTTAAGAAATGGGCTTTTGACTATCCAAGATCACAGCTTTTTTGTAATGTCCATTGAAAATCAATAGGGAACAAGATGCTAATTTCCAAGTATGAAAATGGCCATAACTTTTTTAATACTTGAGATATGAAAGTGAATTTGGTGTCAAATTAAACTTATTGTTATGCTTTATCTGATGGGATAAATTGCAGACTTGATTTTTAAAATCTCAAAATTTTGTAACATTGCTATATGATATTGTACATTATAAAATATAATTGTATTCTTTCAATTTGCTGACTGAATATTTCGTGTTAGTTAAATACTGTACATGCAGAGACTCTGGATGTAGTTATTTTGCAGCCATGTTGTTCCACTTTTATTCACCTTTCAACAAATGGCACTGTTGGGTCACGTCCCATCCAGGTGGGATATCTTTATTTGTGAAGGTAAGATTAAATGTTATGCTGCATCATTCTCCACTTAATGATTTCAGTTGTTTATGTGTAAGCATTTGTTACATGGGCCCACCTTCAACCACATCTACGGCAAGGGGAGGGGAAGAGGTGGGGCCTTGGGTGCTAAGCAGGGGGATTGGCTATGAGGCAAGGGCATTGCTGTTCAACTTTGAACAAATCCTATCCATTGCTGGCTGTTGTTGCAAATTGTCATTTCTGCTCTGGAGGTAAATTATGAATCAAGGAAAGTTATCAAGATAATATAAGATAACAAGATAATAGGGAAATGTTATGAACTATCTGATCATCTAGCTAATTCTTACTGGGGTGGGGGGGGGGGGGGGGGGGGTTTAAATCCAACCTTGTCATCTGCCCCTTGTCTGTTTGGCCATTGCTTCCTGAATCTAAATCCAATCTGCAGAAAGCCCAGAGAGTAGATGTTCACAATCATCATCAAAGTGCTCATCTGCTGGTGCTGATTTCACAACCTTTGGAGTCAGAACCACTTTTTCATTCTTATTGTTTCAGCGAATTCAAAGTTAGCCAGCTCTATAAATTACTGCTGATCTATTCCCCGAATTGTCACCCAGGCAATGATGAAAATCTACTTTAAAGTGTGATAAACAGAATTATTATGAGAAAGGGCACATTGGCAGCACAAGCGATGTAACCAGATCTGACAGAAGGAGAAGAGTAACATATGAGGACATCCATGCCAGGGAAATAACATCAACAATTTCACTGCCACAGCTTGATGAGTTAAACAGCACTTGGATCTCGGACAGACATTGAGATACAAGAGACTGCAGATGCTGGAATCTTGAGCAAAAATCAAAGTGCTCTAGGAACTTAGCGGGTCAGGGAGCAATTATGAATGGAAATGGACTGGCGAGTCTCGGGTCGGAACTCTTTTTCAGACTGAAGATGTGTCCCGGCCTGAAACATTATCTGTCCATTCCCTTCCACAGACACTGTCTGACACATTCTAGTAAGTCAGATGCCCATTTTACTGACATCATCTAATTAAACAGCACCCAGATATCAAATTGAATTGTCTGTATCCCTCACTATCACACCCAGTTCAGCCTTTACTCACCCAGTTATGAGAGGAAGCTACAGAGACATTTCTCGGAGCTAATGATAAATATTCTTCAGTGATAGATGTAATTATAAGTTATCATTCGGATTTCTCAAAGATAATGTTCATAATAAGCTAAACTGGATGCTGCATGTGCTGCACATGCTAAATCCACCATAAATCCAATCAAAGCCACAATATATGCCAAATGCTGATGGCATGTTAATGAGATCAAATCCTTCTTCTCTAACCCTGATGTGCTGTCCTACAGTGGTGAATTGAGACTGAGATAATGCAGTATTTTAATCACATGAAAGGCTGTAGCATCTGGTTATTACATATAACAGTTGAATGCACCCCTAATCTGCAAAGATACAGACTCTATTGAATTGGTTGTTTCTCCTTTCCAAACCAAGCATTGTGCTAATTTCACAAAATCAATCCTGACAAGTTAAAGGTCTCTGTGGATGCGTGCTGATGTGCTTTTTAAAGCAGGTATTTCCTCGAGGAAAACAAGAGATCCTGCAACTGACTTGCAGAAACTATGAAAAAATCTGCATTGTGCTGTTTTAAGCATATTCACTTGTCAACAATTACAATTGATCAGGCGTGACGAGAATATTGATATTATTTTTTATTGGATCATGTAGGCTATAAATAAATAATTTGTATTTTTGAAAATGTGCACAATATAGATATATACAAGTAAAATCTGGAGCAGTTATGTTCATTTGGAGAAAGTGAAAATATTTAAAGGCATTTATTGTTGTAAACCTTTTGCTTTCAACATATTTTCTCAGCAAAGCTCCTTGTCATTATTTTTTGGAACATAAAATGGAAAAAAATAAGCCTTGATATGAACATTTTTTTGAGGTTCCCCAATGGTTCAGTGTGTATCTGGTGAGTCATTCATGCCCATAGTCTATGAAAATCTCAGGGTAAATGCTTATTCTCATGTAAATCAATTCACAAAGCAATGGGAGCAATATTATTGGCTTATTTTTCTTTAGGTAAAAGAAAGAGAAAGTATACTTTAGTATATTCTCGCTCTCTTTCACAACACAAAATAGAAACCAATACCATTGCCAGATCATTGATCAGCAGATCCTAAAGCAAATGTCAACATGCAAATTTGGGGGCCCTGGCTAAAGTTAGCCGAGGTTATGATGCTGTCATTGTAAATTAGCATTAATTAGCAAGGTTAACCCAAGTTTAAGTGCCAGAAACACAGCGTATAAATTTGGGGTCAAAATCTTCAGATTATCTTGGGTTAAATAATTTGATTTTAACTTTCACAACAACACATCAAATATTACTTGTCTAAATTATTGAACGGTTGTATCCACTAAAGAGGAACCAGCCAGTGAGTCAGAAGGGTGCACTGAAAAGAAATAATAATGAGCAACTGAAATTGGAAGATAATTGCCCTTTTATAAGTGGGCAATGGAGAAAGAAATGTTGGTCTTTGTTTTTCTTTTCTTTAGTTGTCCACTGAGAGTTGATCCATATTTTCCAGAGTCGCTCCAAGAAACATAATTGTCGGAGGCGGGCATTTTTTTTGGTGGCCTTTGCCTTTCGGATGTTTAGAGTAAAGCTCATCTGTTCATATGCATCAGTTCAATAAAGAAGAAAGTTTCCAAAGGGATTATACAATAGGCCACCGGGAGATAGAGTTACAGATGCAGCATGTAAACAGATTATGAAATATGCAAAAGCCACAGGATTGTCAGTGGGTGACTGTAATGCCCCTGTCCCACTTAGGAAACTTGAACAGAAACCTCTGGAGACTTTGCGCCCCACCCAAGGTTTCCGTGCGGTTCCCGGAGGTTGCAGGTGGTTGCTGGAGGTTGCAGGTAGTGGAAGCAGGTAGGGACACTGGCAAAAACCTCCGGGAACCGCACGGAAACCTTGGGTGGGGCGCAAAGTCTCCAGAGGTTGCCGTTCAGGTTTCCTAAGTGGGACACAGGCATAACTTCCCAAAACGTTATTGTATTATTAAACAGGGGCTAGAGAGAGTAAATTGGGAGCAATTGTTAATGAATAAATCTGGATATGGTATGTTGGAATTGTTTGACGACTAGCTTATCAGAGTTCAGATCTGGCATGTTCCAGTAAGGAGAAAGGAAAAGGATGGCAAGGTGAGAGAACCTTGGATGAACAAAGAGTTTGTAAATTTGGTCAAAAAGTAAAATAAAGCATGTGTAAAGTTTAGAAATATCTTATTAGGCCTTTGAGGAATATAAAACAAATATGAACGAACACAAACAGACAATTAGGGCCAAATGAGGCCATGAAATGACATCTGGAGAGTCAGATTAAAGAAATTCACAAGTTTTTTTTATATGTACAGTACATTAACAACAAGAGGGTAACTAGGAGAAGGGAGGACTGCTCAAGGATACAGGGGGTATGTATGCTTGAAGTTAGAGGATGTAGGCCGGGAACTAAACAACTACTTTGCATATGTAATTACCAAGGCGAACAGCATCAAAGACAGTGAGATCAGGGTGAAGAATACCAATATACTAGAGAGAAATTGAAAGAGATTAATGTGCATAAATCACTAAAGCCTGATGGTATCTATCTCAGGTTACTAAGAGATGCAAGAGAGGAGTTTGCAGGAGTTTTGACAAAGATCTTGTATCTTCTCTACCCATGGGATCCACGATGACTCGGGCATATGGATTCAGAACTGGCTTACTCATAGAAGGAGTTTTGTGGAGGAAGAGTGTTATTCTGGCTGGAGCTCTGTGACCAGTGAAGTTCCTCAGAGATCTATACAGGGACTTCTGTTGTTTGTGATATATATACAGTAACAACTTAGATGTAAATGTAGATGGGTCCATTAGTAAGTTTGTAATTGGTACCAAAATTGGTGGGATAACATACAGTGATGAGGTCTGCCAAAGTATACAGAGGGATAGAGAACTGCTGCAAAAATGGACAGAGAAATGGCAGATGAAGTTTAATCTGAGCAAGTGTGAGCTATTATACAGAAAGTTGAATATAAGGAGAAAGTATATACTTTAAGGCAAGATGCTTAATAGCATTGATGTAGTTAGATAGAGCTCTAGGGGCTAGTGGAATCAAGGGATATGGGGAGAAGGCAGGCACGGGTTATTGATTGGGGACAATCAGCCATGATCACAATGAATGGCGATGCTGGCTCGAAGGGCAGAATTGCCTCCTCCTGCACCTATTTTCTATGTTTTTATGTTTCTATGTTTCTACAAAGCAATCTTAGTGTCCCAGTCCAGAGCTCCCCGAAGGTGGCAATACAAATAGTTAGAGTTGTAAAGAAGGCTTGTGGTACGCTTCCCTTTATTGATTGGGGCATTTGGAGTATTGTGTACACTGATGACTGCACGATTACAGGAAGGATGTACAAGATTTGGGGATACTGCAGAAGAGGTTTATCAGAATGCTGCTTAGATTTGAAGGTATTAGATCCATGCAAAGATTGAACAAAAAAGTTGGATTGTTTTCTCTTGAGCGTCGGAGGCCGAGAAGAGACCTGATAGATCTCTAAAATTATGAGAGGAATAGATAGGGTAGACAGTCATAACCTTTTTCCCAAAGTGGAAATGTCAATGATTAGCGGGCATAAGGAAAAGTTTAAAGGAGATGAGCAGAGCAATTTCTTTACTCGGAGAGTAGTGGATTCCTCATATGCTTTCGGGGATGGTGGTGGAGGCAGATACCATAGTGGCATTTCAGATGCTTTTGGACAGGCACATAGATATGCAACGAATGGAGTGATATAGATTATGTATAGACAGAGGAGGTTAGTTTAACTTGGCATCATGTTCAGCATGGACAATGTGGGGTGAAGGGTCTGTTCCTGTGTTGTACTTTTCTCTGTTCTGAGATCCCTCGTGGGTTCATAGAAACATAGAAACATAGAAATTAGGTGCAGGAGTAGGCCATTCGGCCCTTCGAGCCTGCACCGCCATTCAATATGATCATGGCTGATCATCCAACTCAGTATCCCGTACATGCCTTCTCTCCATACCCTCTGATCCCCTTGGCCACAAGGGCCACATCTAACTCCCTCTTAAATATAGCCAATGAACTGGCCTCAACTACCCTCTGTGGCAGAGAGTTCCAGAGATTCACCACTCTCTGTGTGAAAAAAGTTCTCCTCATCTCGGTTTTAAAGGATTTCCCCCTTATCCTTAAGTTGTGACCCCTTGTCCTGGACTTCCCCAACATCGGGAACAATCTTCCTGCATCTAGCCTGTCCAACCCCTTAAGAATTTTGTAAGTTTCTATAAGATCCCCTCTCAATCTCCTAAATTCTAGAGAGTATAAACCGTCTATCCAGTCTTTCTTCATAAGACAGTCCTGACATCCCAGGAATCAGTCTGGTGAACCTTCTCTGCACTCCCTCTATAGCAATAATGTCCTTCCTCAGATTTGGAGACCAAAACTGCACGCAATACTCCAGGTGTGGTCTCACCAAGACCCTGTACAACTGCAGTAGAACCTCCCTGCTCCTATACTCAAATCCTTCATGTTACAAAGATGAAGATCAATTCATTCCAGAGGTATGTTCTCTGCTGTTTGGTGATGTTTCAGCAAGGATGTTATCTATTACAGAGGACCTCTTATTGCCAAATGTACCCAGTTAGAATTTTTGCAGTGTTTGTAATAAAGAATTGATTTTTTTTTATTGCCCTGGATAAGCTTTCATGGCTCTCAGCATGATGGATCTTTGAAGGTTTGGATCCTAGATGGACTTTGCAGCAGTGAGGAATCAGTTTACCTTGTGGCTATTGTGGAATTTCTTGCACCATCTGCTCTTTTGACTATAATTGTTTTGTTTACTATATATCTAATATTTAATGTTTCAAAGCCATAATGGTGTTTCTAAACCAAGTGTGCTTTACATTTAAAGTTAAATAGCTTCTGTATCTCCTGGTTGTTCTCATCAGACTTCTTCTGGTGCTCTCTGGTAGGCAAGCCAAGAGTCTCTTCATGGAGAATAATAATAACTTTGTTGGATCGGGGCAGTCAGATAGTTCGTTGGGCACTGACATGGCAGTCCTTGCTGAGTCCTTGGACCTTGATTTTCCTTTAACGACTCTTCTGTTGATGGCACTGTTTAGAGACCCATGATTAGACCAACATGATTATGGTGCATCCGACAATCATCAGCACATCATGGTATGAATGGCGTGGATATCCTTGTGGTACTTCACAGTCACAGACATTGATGAAACCTAGTCGGTGCCAATGCTTAGGTGGGGGTGTTGAAATGCTTTCTACTATTTTTCTCTTTGATGAAACACTGGTTAGGGTAAAATTATATTGAAACATTTATATGGGAGGAAGGCTCTCTCTTTGGAAGCAAACGTTCTCTCCTCATTTCTTGCAATCCAAACCTTTCCAGGGAAGTATGTTTTTAAATTGGATTCTTGACTTTTCTGCCATTGGCACTCAGACTCGGAATTGTTGAAGGTAAAAGTAACGTCTTCCTTGGCCTCAACTGTAGCTTCTAGGGTGAACATACTAATAAATATAACATACGAATTTCATATCAGAGTCAGCCAGAGAGATATAAGGGGTTTGCTAATCCAACAGGGAGAGTCAATGAGACAGCAGTTTAGCTTATTCTTTTTGCTGAACATATCTCCATGAACACACTGTTCTTCTTATTCGCTGCTCCAGTAAATATTCTATGCAGGTGGACATAGCCCTCTTCATTTTATGCACCATTTCTCAAATATCATATCTCATAATTTTTATTACCTATTAATCTAAGGAATAAACAATATTCTATATGCTCTCTGTAAATCTTTTATCTTTTTTATTTCTCCCATAGATATATCGTTGAGCCCTAATTTCATGTTTTTCTTTTATTACCCAATTTAGCTGCATACTAAGAGGATTGACAACATCTTATTTGCTTGTCAGTTCCTCTGAGGCAGAGGGGAAATCAGTAGAATAGCTATGTACTGTACTTAACGAAGCATAAAGGCAGTGAGGCCTATAAAGGTTTTCTCATCTCATCACAGTATTTTAGGTGTCTCCCTCAGGAGAGCTGATTAATGGCCCATATCGAATGTTGTTTACAATACTTGACTCTTGAAGGTGAAAGGAAGTGATGCTCAATTTCTCCAAAGCAAAATAAGCCTGCTCTCCTGATATTTATGAGCCTTTTTCCCTGGAAAAAATAATCTATGGCCTCCACCCATCTGCAGACTTTTTTAACGTAATAATTCTGGAGAGGTGGGCAGGTATATGGGCATTGCTGGCAAGGCCAGCATTTATTGGCTACCTTAATTGCCTTTGGAAAGGTAAAAATGATCTACCTTCTTGAATCACTGCTGTACTTCTGCTGAAGCTACACTGATGGGGAAGGGACTCTGGGATTTAGACCCAGCAATGGCAAAAGCACACCAATATGTCATTGCATGTAAATTGGTTGCAGGGAAATAAGGGGAGGAATGGGATTTTTCTGAGAACTGGTATGGGCTCGATGGGCCAAATGACTTCATTCTGTGGCATGAGAAAATAGTTTACCGATAGGGTTGAATATAAAGGGAGGTGGATGGTACATCAATCATTTTGGTTTCTTTGTCCTAAACGAGGTATTTTTTCTTGAGTGCTGTTCAAGCTGCATTTGTGCAGGTAAATAGAGAATGGACCGTTCCACTCCTGACTTTTGCCTTACAGATGATAGAAAACATTTGGGACACCAGAAAATGCAATGTACCCGGCCTCTGATCTGCTTTTAGGGCTACACTGTTAATGTGGTTTGGCCAGTTACTCCTGGTCAATGCTGATCACCAGGATATTGATGACAGGGGACTCAGCAATGGCAAAGTCATTGAATGTGAAAGCTAAAGGAGGGCAGTTGCCATGGACCGTTGACGGAGGACCTACTGGTAGGACTGGTTGGCCCGCACACTGCGGACTCCGAATTCAGCCCATGCCACTGCACTGACCACGCTGCGCACCAAGAATGAGGAGGGACGTGGAACATAGAGGTCGTAGTCCCTGGGGCTGGGGTGAACAAAGGGGACCCAGCGTGGTGGGGCTGCCGAGAACAAAGGGACAACCTAAAGAAAGGACCAACAATATATAAGGGTAGACAGAAAATGCTGGAGAAACTCAGCAGGTGAGGCAGCATCTATGGAGAGAAGGAATTGGCGACATTTCGGGTTGAGACCCTTCTTCAACCTGATGTCGAGGTGGGGGGTGGGGGGTATTTAAGGGTACTTTGGCACTTATCGCCACCTTTTGACGACTGTTTTGGGTATGCAAAAACAAAGAATTTCACTGTACTTTCACGGTACATGTGACAATAAAGTATCTATCCATCCATCTATCCATCTATCTATCCATCTATCTATCCATCCATCTATCCATCCATCCATCCATCTATCTATCCATCCACCTATCCATCTATCCCATCTATCTATCCATCTATCCATCTATCTATCCATCTATCTATCCATCTATCCATCTGAATCTCTGCCATCAATACCACAAATGTCATTTCGTTTTTCTTGGTCTCCACCCTATCAGAGACAGTCCATATGTTCTTTCCACAGCTCACGTGTATCATGCTGTTTTTTTAACTTTTCCAAGTTAAGATGAAAGTCATCAACACTCTCCATGTTACACTCTCCACAGATGCTGCCCGATCTGCTGAATCCTTCTAACATGTTCTGTTTTTTTAATTTTAGATCTCCAACATCTCATAAGGTCATAAGGAATTAGGCCATTCAGGCCATCAAGTCTACTCTACCATTCACTCATGGCTGATCTATCTCTCCCTCCTAACCCCATTCTCCTGCCTTCTCCCCATAACCTCAGACACCTGTAGTCATCTGCATTCATTTAAAAAAGTTATTTTCAACATACTGCATTGGTACCGAACAGGCATTTTTACTCAGATGCAGTGGGCACTATCTTTCCAAATTTCACACCAATGTGCGTTTCAGCTCATAGGAGTGATCTTGTAGATCCATAAAGAAATAGCATTGAAAAGATCAGTTGCAATACAGCTTTTCAGTGTGTGAATGGAATAAGGAGATACTGGTCCAAGTAATAACATTATGATATGGTGACATCAGGAAATTCTTCCATCAGATGTTGATTAACTTTTAATAGGTGTGAGAAGGCTTTAGGGAGAATACAGAAGAGATTTATCAGAATGGTTCCTCAGGGAGATAATTATTGTGTGAATAGATGGGAGAAGGTGGTCTGCTTTCCATGAAGCTGTAAATGGTAAGAGAAGAGATGATGGAAGTGTTTAAAATCATAAACATTTCATTAAAGCAAATGCAAAATCCAGTTTCAATGATGACAGACTAGGAGGCAGACCCTGGCAAATTATCACAAGGCAATATGCTTTCTTACAAAATAAGCAGAGTTTTGAATGCACTCTGTGACAGTGCAGAGAAAATTGGCTTTAGTGGCTTTCAAAAGAGAATTCAATAAATGCATAAAATGGAAATAAAAATCTAGATAAGTGGATTGCTCTTTTAAAGGGAGCCAGGAAACTGATGAGAGACTGAATGGCCTCTTTATGCATTGTATGATTCACTGCAACATCAATTGGAACTCTAAATATAGCAGAAGACCGAAATGCTTTGGAATTATTTCAAAAGCAATTGCACAGAGTAAATTGGGAAGCATAAGATTCTTCCAGATGGACAAATCACCAATGAATTGAGTGACATACCTTCATCTCAAATGTGTGCATGGCTCTTGCTTTAATCCAATTAGCTATATGCTTGTCCACAAAACAGCTGTGCAACTTGGAAGATTCATCACAAGGAACTGCTTTGGAATTCTGTTGAGAAATTTGATAGGCCCTTTGCAAATATAACTACTTATTTTCTATGTTGTATTGTTTTTAGATTTTTTTAGAGATATGTCATGGAAATAGGCCCTTCATCCCATCGAGTCTATGCTGACCATCAATCTCCCAGTTCTATGTTATTCCAATTCCTCATCCACTCCCCACACATTCCAGCGCCGATTTCTTTATAGAGGCCAATTACCTGCAAAAACTTTACATCCTTGGGACCTGGAAGAAATCCATGTGGTCACAGGGAGAATGTGCAAACTCCACACAGACAGCACCTGAGGTCAAGATCACACACCACCACCACCAGATCTGTGGTGAGCAGTAGCAACAGTCAGGTCTGTAACAATAAGCCTGGTTCTGAGACACAGCAGGGAAGGTTTTGTCAGACAGAGCCATAGTGGTAGGAGACTCAATAGTTAGGGGGACAGACAAGAGATTATGTGGCAGCAATCAAAATTTCAGGATGGTGTGTTGCCTCCCAGGTGCCAGGGTCCAGGATGTCTTGGAGCATTGGCATGACATTCTCAAAGGGGTGGGTGAGCAGCTGGAAGCCATTGTGCACATTGGAAGAAATGACATAGGTAGGGAAAGGAATGAGGCCTTGCAAAATGAATATAAGGAGTTAGGCAAAAGGTTAAATAGCAGGAACTCGAGGGTAGTGATCTCTGGATTACACTCGTGCCACATGAGGATAGGAACAGGAAGATAGGGCAGATGAATGCATGCATGAGGAGTTGGTGCAAGGGGCAGGGATTCAGATTTTTGGACCATTGGGCGCTCTTCTGGGGCAGAGGTGACCTGTACAAGAGGGATGTATTTCAACATAACTGGAGGGAAGCCAATATCCAGGCAGGTTGGTTAGTGCTACACAGGTGGGTGTAAACCAGATTGGAAAGTAGGCAGGGTCCAACGCAGAACAGTGGCCGGAGAGAGGCTAGAGGTCAGTAGAGAAGGTGATGAACAAAAATGTAGTGGACAGAATAGAAAAAGAACACTGCAGGGAGAGAGAAATTACAATTGGATTGAATTGCATTTATTTTAATTGGAGAGGTCTGACGGATAAGACGGATTAACTCAGAGCATGGATACGAATGTGCAACTGCGACAATGTTGCGCTACAGAAACCTGGCTAAAACAGGGATAGGGCTGGTGAGAGAGATGGGGGTAAAAGAGGAGGGGATGTTGCTTTATTGATTAAGAAGAATGTCACTGCAGTAGTGCGAGATGACATTGTTGATGATTCATCCAGTAAAGCCACTATATATATATATATGGAGCTAAGAAAATAAAAAGTAGGTGATCATCTTGTTGGGAGTGTACGAAAGGCCCTCAAATAGTCAATGGGAATTAAAAGAACAAATATGTCAGGAAATTGCAGGCAGCTGCAAGGCTATTAAGATTGTCATATTTGGTGATATCAACTTTTTCACACTGGGCCTATCATATTGCCAAGTGTTTAGATAGGGTAGAATTTGTCAAATGTGTTTAGGAAAGTTTCAGCAGGCAATATGTAGAGGGCCTGTGAGGAGGATGAACTGTGAGGAGGATGCTATGAGAAGGCAGGGTGACTTGGACAGGTTGGGTGAGTGGGCAGATGCATGGCAGATGCAGTTTAATGTGATAAATATGTGGTTATCCACTTTGGTAGCAAAAACAGGAAGGCAGATTATTATCTAAATGGTGTCAAGTTGGGAAAAGGGGAAGTACAATGGGATCTGGGGGTCCTTGTTCATCAATCAATGAAAGTAAGCATGCAGGTACAGTAGGCAGTGTAGAAGGCGAATGGCATGTTGGCCTTCATAACAAGAGGAGTTGGCCTTCATAACAAGAGATCAAAACAATAGGAGCAAAGAGGTCCTTCTGCAGTTGTACAGAGCCCTAGTGAGACCACACCTGGAGTATTGTGTGGTTTTGTCCCCTAATTTGCGGAATTACATTCTTGCTATTGAGGGAGTGCAGCCTAGGTTTACAAGGTTAATTCCCGGGATGGTGGGACTGTCATATGCTGAGAAAATGGAGCGGCTGAGCTTGTATACTCTGAAGTTTAGAAGGATGAGAGGAGACCTTAGTGAAACATATAAGATTATTAAGGGAAACATGTTCCCGATGTTGGGGGAATCCAGAACCAGGGGCCACAGTTTAAGAATGAGGGATAAGCCATTTAGAACGGAGATGAGGAAACACTTTTTCACACAGAGAGATATGAGTCTGTGGAATTCTCTGCCTAAGAGGGCGGTGGAGGACATTTCTCTGGATACTTTCAAGAGAGAGCTTGAAAGGGCTCTTAAAGGTAGCGGAGTCAGGGGATATGGGGAGAAGGCAAGAACGGGGTTCTGATTGGGGATGATCAGCCATGATCACATTGAATGGCGGTGCTGTCTCGAAGGGCCGAATAGCCTACTCCTGCACACATTGTCTATTGTCTATAGTATTTTGGCCCTATAAGGGAGAGGGCAAAGCTTGATCTACTCTTAGAAAATTGGGAAGTACAAGTGACTTAACTTGTGACTTTAGGACAAATGCAGAGAGTACAGAGAAGATTTACAAGGATATTACCAGCACTTGAGGGCCTGAGCTATAGAGACAGGAAGGACAGGCTAGGACTTTATTCCTTGGAGCACAGGAGGCTGACAGGTGACCTTATAGGTGTATAAGATCATGAGGGGAATATGTACGATCATAGGGTGAATGCACAGTCTTTTACTCAGGGGGATCAAGAATCCGAGGACATAGACTTAAGGTGAGATGGGATAGATTTAATAGGAACCTGAGGGGCAACCTTTTCACATGGAGGGTGGAGGGTACATGGCCTTTTCAGCTATGAAACCTAACATACCATTCGCTTTTCCTTCACTGCCGTGCTGCACCTGCAGGCCTACTTCCAAAAATAAATGACTGGTGTACCATGACACCCAGCGCACCTGTCGCGGTGTACATCGCCCCTGCATTCCTAGTCGGCGGCCAATGAGCTGTCAGATGAGGTAGTTGAGGCAGGTACTGTGACAACATTTTAAAGACATTTGAACTGGTATATGGATAGGAAAGGTTTAGTAGGATATGGGATAGATATGGTCATGTGGGACCAGTGTAGAAGTTGGCATGGACAAGTTGGAGGAATGACCTATTATCATGCTGTATGACTCTATGGGTCCACTGCCATATTCTTAGGGTATTTATTCTTGCTTAATACTGTAAGGTAAATAATATCAAGTCTCTGGTTGACTCAATCAATTAAAGGGGATAAAGTTCCAACCGGGTGGTCTGAAGCTAGGAGGGGAATGAGCATTTAATGTTTCCTAAAGGGCCTGTCCCACTACGGCAACCTAATTTGCGAGTTTAAAGGAGTTTGCTCTCGACTCAAACTCGCAGCATGATTGATACGTGGTCCTAAAAGGTCCTAGGAGGTCACTAGAACTCTCCTTCATGCTCGAGGGAAGTTCCCGCATACTTGCGGCCTCAGTAAAAATTGGTCAGCATGGTTCGAGGTAGCCGTAGGCAATCTCTTTTGCTGACCGGGCATTTTAATTGGCTCATTGTAGTTTTCAGGACGAAGGAAAACCGACCGGTAATGTTAAATACCCGCTAAACTTTATTAAACGTTGTCTGATTTCTTAAAAGTGTCTCCACTCCTTCTCCCCCCTACTCCTCCTCTTCTCTCCTTCTCACCCTCTTCACCCCCCTTCTCTCCCCTAATCCTCTCCCCTTCTCTCCCCCTCTCTCACCGCTCCCCCCTCCGCGCTCTCTAAAGGACTTACCTTACACTGTGGCGGCCGTCTTTTACCTTCCTGTTCATCACTGGTATGAATTTCAGACAGCGCTCCCCCGCTTTCCCTGACTGCTGCCTGCCTTTGCAGTGTGTGTGTGTGTGTGTTGTACATACGTGCGTGTGTGTGTGTGTGTGTGTGCGTGCGTGTGTGTATGCGTGCGTGTGTGTGTGTGTGCGCGTGCGAGCGCGTGCGAGCACGGTCGATCCAGCTCGCGGTTTCATCGCTGCCGGTCGATCCAGCTCGAGGTTTTCAAGCGAGTGCCCTCGAGCTTGAGGGTCAGAGACAGTTGCTGAAAAGTCGCATTAGTGGGACAGACCCTTAAGTCTAATATTTCATTTTGAATTGGCTGTGTTATTTGATGAACACTTAATACCACTTGAAATCAGCTTGAAATCGTGTGATATCGTTTTAAATGGAGCTGAATGTGATATGAATTGTTTGGACTAGGTGGGATGACAAGATGGTACAGTCCTGCATTTCAGAAAGGGTATCATCTTAATATTTTTTGCTTCATCCTTCGTTGTTGCCATGACATTCTCCTATGTTCTGTCAAAATTGTAAAGAGAGTAAACTCTGGATAAGGTCAAAATTTAGTGGTTACCAAAGAGTACCTGAAAATGTACACTGAGATGGCTTTCAAAAATAACTGGAAGGTATTGAAAATATACAGTTATCTGGTTAAAAATGCCTTTGTTTCATCAAAACACTTAAATTTCAATCCATCAAATGAATCTGCTTTGGGGAGAATTTTTGCCCTTAGTTGTTTATAGGTTAGCGGGAATAGCATATTTACTTGCCTCCTGTTGGAATGTGATAATGGCTCATTAAAAAAGAGGGTGACAAGCAGTGAAATGTCTGAAATCAATGACTTGCAGCTCTCTTTGGCAAAAAATAATTAGCAATTGGATAATTAGACAAATATTTACTTTGTGACCTGGGGCCGGTGGAAATCTACAAGTTTCTAAAGTATTTTTGGTCACTTACTCCCAGATTTGCTATGATGAAAATAGATACAAAGATGTGAATTACTTCAATCCTCACTAAAGCTGATCGTTTTTGAGGATTGAGCATTATACTCCCAATCCCTTTCTTTTCAACTTTATCAAGTTGGATGAGCATGTTATACTTGTAAAACCCTAGTGTCATTCAAACCAGTGCATGGATCCTGTATGCTGCTTGTATCTGCATGTAGATGCAAAGATCGTCTTCCAGGCCAATATATGCAGCATCAAAGCTTTAATTACTAAGACTTGGCTCAGACAAGCAGACCACATTGTACTTGGTTCGAAAGCCAAACGTCCAAAACAAGCAGTCTACTGTGAGCTCTGTCAAGACAAGAAGTTGCCAAGAAGATGGAACAGACACTTCAAAGATGTTCATCAATTGGATGGGCCAAATCCCTGCATTATGACCACTCAAAATGGAGAAGGAACATCCAGGATTGTAGGGAGAATTTAATTGTCAGAAGCATGCAGGAGGTCAGCAAAAACAATAGAAGGCCTGTACTTTCCCCAAAGTGATCTTCCTACCAGCCCCATCAAATACCACCACTAGACTACCATCCAATGGCCTTGACATCCACCATCATGAAGTGCTTTACAAGACTGGTAATGGCACACATTAAATCCAGCCCATAAAGCAACATTTAACCTAAATTTTGGGTCAAAAGGCATTGATGAGAATTGAGAAAGAAAGATAGCAATTTAATTTTAAGTTTCAGAGAAGGCAGGGGAGGTGATTGCTGTTGTTGATGTCATCTGTTTGATGGGATAATGAGGCAGGTAGATGACAGAAAACAAACAAATGTACAAATAACATGTAGATCAGAGCTGCCAGAAAAGCCCAGCAGAACAGGCTGTTAGTGGAGAAAGTTTGACATTACAGCTGAATAACCAACTGCAAAAATGACCAGTTCTGCTACAAACAGAAATATTTGATTCAATCTGATACAAACTGACATATTTGAATTCAGTGCAGAGGGCTGAAACAAATGATGAAATACTTTTATTCAAGCTTACATTTGGCCTTATTGGCACAGTGCGAGAGGCCAAGGCAGATAAATCAGAGTGCGAATGAAAAGAGCATTAGGCCATGTGGCTTTGCCATCTACAGACTGCAAGTGAACCATCCTATTTTTTTCTTCCATGCTGTTTCCCAAGAATGTTTTACCAAATGTTATTTTGCCTTCATACTACTTGAGGGTTAGAACTGTAAGAAATAGTTGTTTGCCTCTGTTCCATGATAGACTTACAGAAAATGGATTACAAAGGAGGTGCCTGTGTCATTATGGTTGTGCCAGCCAATAAAGAGCTACAGGTCTAATCATTCAGCATGAGATTCATGGCTCTGCAGGACATGACTCTTCAAGTACACATACAAGGAAGTATTAAAAATAATGAGGGTTTCTGCCTCCGACCCCTTTTAAATAGCGTATTCAGACCCATAGATTCACAGGTTTAAAAAAAACTTCTCTCCTTCAACCAATGACAACCATCTATGCCCCTGATTTTTGAATTATATTCTATATTCCAATTATATCCTATGAATTATATACAGTCTCTTCAAATTTTCATTCATTTCAGTTAAGTCTTCTTTCATCTCTCTATCCAAAGAGACCAACCCTAGCTTATCCATCCTTTTCTCAAGCCTCCAATTGTCCTGTCCTGAAAACATCTTTGCAATAAAAACATAAATTCTTTGAAACACTCAGCAGTTAAGGCATAATTAGGAAAGAGACAAAAAAGGTTGAAGGATCTCGGACCTGAAACATTAACTCTTTTTTTCCCCACAGTTATTCCCTTACCTGTGGCGTGTCTCCAGCATTTCCTGTCTTTAATTTTAGATTTCCATCATTTGCCGATTCTGTTCTAATACAAGATTCATTTTCTAATATTACCATGTCTCCTATATGTCTTCCTTACCATCTTTTTGTTCTGCCCTACTACCTTTAGGAATTTGCGGATGTAGGTTGCAAGGTTCATTTTTTCTTCTACACCACTCACATTTATTGCAATTTCCCATGTCTTATTAGTAGTTTCCCAATTGCATTACCTTATACCTCTCTGAATTAAATTCCACTTGTCATTTTTCTGCCCTGCTGACCAGATTACCTATATCTTCCTGCAGTGTAAAATTTCCATCCTCATCACCAACTACATAGCCAATGTTTGCAGCATGTGCAACTTTATTTATCACTGCTGTATTTAGCTCATCAATACGTTAGAGAATTTAAGCGACCATGGAGCTCAGAGAAAGGCCACTGATAGCCGTCTGAGATACAGGGAATATGATTGGGGAGGCATCCTGCCAGCTTTGCTGCAGCTGTTAGTTAGGATGTAACTGATTTACAGATGGGTGGTCTAATGACAGTTATCACATTTTGAGATCCCTCTTGCATTCTGTCGTGAAGTGAATGAAAACAAGTATGCACAGTGATGAATTATTGCCACCAAGGCAGTACTCTGAGCTGTTGTAATGTGGGCTGGGCCACACTGCATTGGGATGCTGCCTGCAATCCTAATGGAATGACTAAACATTGCTCTGATGACTGTCAATTGAAAATGTAGTAACTGTCGAGTCCCTTTTATCAGCTATCGCTTATTCTCCGAGATCAATCTCAGAGCTGCTGAGAGAGAAGCAATTCCTTGGGAAAGTGGGAGATCATCAGTTCTCCAGATCTGTGAATCACCCAGCAGCACATCCTCACTTACACTAATTCACCCGGAGGAACAGTGCCAGTGCTGGAGGTGACATCAAAGGAGCTGTAGCAAAGGAACAAGTGTCACTCCAGGGAATCCTGCTTCAACTTGAATAATCACATTTCAACTATGTTTCTCTCAAATGAAATATATCTACTGATATTACCATGCTTAAAAGAAGAAAATAGTTTTTGAGAAAGTACGTACTATGGTAAAAATGGCAGTAGAGATGTTTTAATATTCAGAAATAGTGAAGTCCGTAACCACGGTGAAGAGTCGGTTTGATTTACACAATGCTGTTTTGAAGCATTATCTTTGCTTTGCTCAGGGAGTGTATTATTATGCTATATCGCCTGCTTTTGTCAGGCCAAAGATCTATTTTCAGCAAAATCTGTAGTTTGAAAACAAAAGAATGACATGATTACACCAACGACATCAATGCTCATGGACCTAAACGCATTCTGCAGATTTGTCCCATGAATACACCACAGTTTTTCTCTCCCTTGCCTCATCTCATTCACAAAAGTTTACAATGTTAGCAACCAAGCCCCCAATAAGATAATAACGCTGCCTCCTTTTGCTGTCTCACACTTTTATTTTGGCTAATTCTATCACAATCTCCAATTAAAATTGTGTTTAAAGCTCTAATATGCTCTCAAAGGAATGGATTAGAACACCTCAACCAGACACTATGTTCTCTATTTACCTGATATCCCCTAAAATGTTACTGAAGGTTTCTCCATTCTCCATAAGCGCTGTGAAAACTTATTTGGTTTGCCAATGATCTTCGGAGGTGAAATCCTGCTATGATTACACGGTTCAACTCTTGTGACTCTGGACATGTTCCAATATAGTTCATTCTTAACTCCTCCCTGAAAAGGACACCAGTCCTAGGGTAAATATGGATTGGCAATAAAAGCTGGTCACATTATGAAATCCCAAATCCCTCAAATAAATAGAGAAATATAAATAGCCTTGTGCATATTATGACCTAATTCTCTGGGTTCACGCATACAGAATGCTTGTCCCTATAGCATTTTGTTTTTTTGCATATAGAATGGTCACTTGCTAGCATCTCTAGAACCGTGATTTACCAGAAGATATAATTTGCTGACAAAAGTTAAGAAAGAAAAGGAATGATAAATACATCCACAATTTCTCTGATAATAAATAACCCGCAATCTGATGAAAGAACTGAACTTTGATGTTCTGTGTATAATCAGGCAGCAGCCATTTATGCCCACGCACAGTGGACAAACAGAAATTGCCAGTTATCCAGCAATAATAGCATACTGCTTTCACATAAGCATGAGCTATTATTTGCTCATCATTTGGTAGGTTGAGGCAATCAGAAACACTGATGATTGTGGCTTTCATTTTATAAGGTCTATTTCACCTGAAATTCAGGGAATACATTTGGGACAGTATGATACTTTGTCACGACTCATTTCCAATAAACAGGTGAGGTAATGTTGGCAATGGTGCGTCCAATATACTGATAAGGAATCATGGGATAATTGCCTTCCAAGGGAAGTAATCAGCTTAAACGAGCAACAGTGCTGTCTATCTTCTCAAATCAAATTTAAATGTATTTTGTCATCATTTCATTTTCAAGAATTATTTATTGTGTCTTTAGATTGAAATTTAAAAATATTTTAAATCATTGAAAAGATTTGAAATAAATGGAGGATACCTAATCAACATTAATAAGTTACATTCAGTGGTTGAATTCATTTTCCCACTATATTCTTGCAAACTCATAGGTTGTACATAAGTTATCGCAATCTGAAATCTTGGATGACCAAAGAGGTTGTAGAAAGAAATCTTTGTCCAAAAAGAAAAAGGAAGCATATGTGATATTTAAGAAGATAAAATAAGTTAGGGCCTTTGAAGAATATCCAAAAGGAAAGAAATCAAGAGGTTGATGAGAGATCTTATAGAAGTATATGAAATTATGATAGGCATAGAAAGGGTAGTCAGAACTGTTTTCCCAGGATGGAAATATGAAAGACTAGAGGGCAGAGCTTTAAGGTGAGAGGAGCAACATTTAAAGAAGGTATGTATTTTTAGACAGAGGGTGGTGTGTGCCTGGAACATGCTGCCAGGTGTAGTGGTGGAAGAAATTCCGATAGTGACCTTTAAGAGACTTATAGATAGGTACTTGGACATGTAGGGAGTGGAGGGATATGGATCTTGACAGGCAGATGAGTTTAGTTTATCTTGTCATCATGTTTGGCACAGATATTGTGGGACAAAGGGCCTGTTCCTATGCTGTACTGTTCTAAAGTTGCTGAAATGATGTGGCTACCACAACTCCTATGGATCCACAACTCGCAAGAAGTGCAGTTATGAATCAGACAACATCTGCAACCTTCAATTACCCAAATACCATATTTCCTATTCTCTATCAGCTATCAAATGATAATATATCATCTTATTTAGAGGACAGTGAGTAAGAAAATATATGGACCAATCTATGAAATAACATTAAAAAGCACAAATAATTTTATTTGTAAAAATATTGCCAATCGGAGATGGGGTGTAGTTATATAAATTGCACAATGGTTAAACTGCAGCAATTTTACCTTTTAAATGCAACTTTGTTCTTGCTGTTTCATAACAATTTAGATCACTTTTACATATCCCACTTTAATTTTTTTTTAATTAAAATTTTTTTTTTTAAATTATTAGAAGCAAATGTACAAAATTAGAACCAACGGCATATAAAATTATACAGTTATTGTACAGCTTCATTATTAACATTTTAACTATAGTTGGAAGAAAAGAAAGGAGAAAGAGCAAGAACGAGTAAAAGTGAGATGTGCAAAGATAGAACCCCTAGACTACCAAAGTGGTGTAGCCAAAGAGTGAATAAATGAAAGAAAGAAGAGAGGAATAGAAAAAAAATAATAATAAAAGGACAAAAAGAGAAAGAAAGAAAAAAGTGGTGATATACCTGCCTCACATCCCTCCCCACCCACCTCACCCAACCCTTAATTAGATTTAAATCCAAAATTGTGTTGTACCATACTACCCTTGTCATAAATCAATTAATGGTGTCCATGTCTTCGAAAAATGATCTGTTTTTTCTGCCAAGACAAGTCTAATATTTTCAAGAAGTAGCATCTTGGACATGTTTATAATCCACATCTTAAGAGTGGGGACTGATGAACCTTTCCAAAATTTGAGTATTCGTTTTTTTGCCGTTATCAGGCCATAATTAATGAAATAATGATAGCTCAGAGCAGGCTTATGACGTACCTAGAATGATCAATTCCGTGTCGAGATCCAATTTTATTTTCAGTGTTTTTGAAAAATTTCAATTATTTTTCTGAGCCTGCATTTGAACTTAATTATTTTCTTTACGAGGTGGAAGAATTAAAAAAAAAATTAATAACTCACAGTCCTGGAACTAGCAGGATCTCAAATTTCCAGGACTGTCTCATGCATTATTAGCAAAAATGGTGTACAGGATGCATCAGTGTGTTTGTGCTAGAGGGGGGGAAAGTAGAGCCAAATAATGTAATCATCGCCAATATATTTATTTTCAACATTATCAGTCACGAAAAGAAGCCTGCCAGCCCAATTTTTATACTCCACTTGTCACTACACTTGCAAACTACCACATCATACCATCAGACTACTACCTAAAATATGTGAACTGTATCTTGACTACAGTAAGTCAGCCAGTGTGGCCTCTGTTGTTGGGGAGTGACAGAAATGTAGCATCACAAAAATATGTGCCAGATTTGTGCCAAAGTGGAAAATCCAGGTCAGTTGTTCCATATTTTTTTAGCCCGTGTCAACCACCTGTGCAAAGTATGAAGGAATTATCCAGTATTTACATTTACAATAGCAGCTTTTGTATGCTTAGTTCACAATGTAGCAAGTAGCATGTTGGTTTGGTCTGTGTGCTGTTGTTTCCTTCTGAGTCTTTGGTTTGGGGGTTAGTTAAATGGGAGAATCCTTGGGTGTTGGTTAATAGGAATGTGGGAAGAATAAGTTCCATAGAAAATTAATGGAAAGTGGCTTGTTCTGTGAGTTGGCATAGATTCAATGGACTGAAATAGTTTATTTTTATGTTGTACGCAAAAATTGGAACATAAATAAGGAAATAGAAAAATATTGTTAAATATGTTTTGGTAAAATCTAACAGATTTAAATATTTATGTATGGGAGTTGCAGTTGTCATACATAAGATCAGCTTTTTCAAACTTGACGGCTTAGTTAAAAAACCCAACTTTATGCATGACAACTGCAGCTCATACAGTAGCCCAGTAAAAATCCAGTATCACTTGGCTCACATGCAACAGTATCAAATTGTCAAGGTATGTTACAGCAGAAATAGTTTGTCAATACATGTTTAATTTCAGTTTAAATGATCAAACTTGCAAGAAAAAGTCTATTCACTGGAGGAATGCTGATTCACCAAGAGCAACTTTGTAATTTTCAAATTAAACCATGTATGCAACAAAATCCCAAATGGTGTTGTCAGTTTCATGAAGAATTGTCAACTAACAGCCTTTGTTATGAATGCAAGAACTAAGCCCTTGTGTTTACACAAAAATTGAATTTGCTATGTAGTCCTGGTAAAATCCAAATTGAGCCTTTGTAAGCACCACTTGTTGGCACAGTCAATGATTGTTTCAATAGCTTTAATAATGATTTGGTGTAAGTAAATAGGATGGTAATTAGCCTGAGTGATTATGGCCAGTAATTGTGAACAGTAATCTTCCACATTGTTCGGCAGATACTGGAGTGATGGAGGTATCAGAATATTTTATTGAGTCAATTGCACTCGCATGCTCACTATGTTCAATGTGAATGAAAATGCCAATGGAGCTGCCTTCTCCTGTTGGTCAGTAAATTGTACCAACCATTCCCAACTAGATGCGGAGCTTTGACTTGAGTTGTACGTTAAGGAAAGAAGAAAAAAAAAATAGCCGGTGTAGATCTTGCTCTTTTCAGTATTTAGCATTTATGTTGGGTATTTTATACTTTTACCAATTTGCCTTTTTATTTCAATTGGTATTGCCAACTTGGCACAAAATTTGTCCACGCCAACCACTTTGCTCCATCTACACTAGTCCCACCTGCTTGCATTGGACCAATTTCCCTCTAAATCTTTCCTATCCATATACTAGTCCAGATGTTTTTTAATGTTGTCATAGAACCTGCCTCAACTACATCTGGCAGCTCATACCATGTACCCTCCATCCTCTATGTGAAAATGTTGCCTCTCAGGTCCCTATTAAATCTTTCCCATCTTACCTAAAACCTTTGTCCTCTCATTCTTGATTCTCCCACTCTGGGTAAAAGACTCTGTGCATTCCCCCTATCTATTTCCGTCATGATCTTATAAACCTCTCTAAGATCACCCCTCAGCCTCCTGTGCTCCAACGAGTAAAGCCCTAGCCTGCCCAACCTCTCACCTATAGCTCAGCCCCTCAACTCCTGGCAACATCATTGCAAAATCTTTCTGCACTCTTTCCAGCTTAATGATATCCTTCCTGTACTGAAACAAAACTGAACACAATACTCCAAATGAGGCCTCACCAATGTTTTAAACAATGTATTTTACTTGATACAGGTGGACTCACCACTCCTTTTGTTGTGAAACCTTTTCGAGCTGCCTTATGAAAAATGCAGTAATACTAAACAGTATAAATTAATCAGAGCAAATCTGGTGAATACTTTTTAGGTGTGTGTACATAGAAAATTAGTTTGAGACCAATTCACATTTATGTTTTATGAGATAGCTAAATTAGCTGGCATTTAGACTGCATCGTGTAACTCCGGCTAAATAACATTAAGCTTTATGTAAAGAGATTAAGTCGCAAGGATTCAGAATGTAAATTGGGTATGTACTGGTTAGAAAGGTAATATGTAGGCTTAAATATAGATAATGTAATGTCAGTACCATAAATGAGCATTATATGTTTGACTGTTTTAGCATGAAGTAAACCAAATTCTTAAGATATAGATGTTTTGAGGATGTCCTACATATTAACCGTAAATCTCAACTACATAATTGGTGACTCTTACCAATTGGTGACTGCTTAGAGGAGGATCTATTATACGCATGTATAGTATGATTTGACAGATAACATGCAGAACAAGCATTTCATTGTATGTCTCTACACATGACAATAACCAAACTAATCCAACCTAAAAAATTGCAGTTGTGACAATCCTAAATGTACTCGGTAATATAAAGAATATAGATGGGTTATCTTGCCTTGTTTCAAATAATTAAACAAAAGCGTGGCCAAAACTTTGAAAATGTGTGGCATGTTGAAGGTTCAGATTCACTTCAGTTTGTGGAAATGATATTTCAGACAATAAATGGTCAATCCACCAACAGTTAGGAACGAGATGGTATTGATTCATTCAAAGTCAATTTATATAGATATCTCTCAATGGCAACACTTAAGGGGAGAGGTAGGACAAAGTGTGGCAGGTGACAAGGCACACTATCGCAATGTTTAAGAAACATTTAGACAGGTACAAGGATAGGAAGGTTTAGAGGAAAATAGGACAAATGCAGGCAGGTGGGAGTGGTATAGATTGGACATGAATGTTGGTGTACGCAAGTTGGGCTGAAGGGCCTGGTTCCAGGCTGTATGGTCCAGGCTGAGTGGAGGGGTGAAATAGGGGGTTGTTTTGGAGAAAGCGGGAGGGGGGGTAATGAGAGCTTACCCTGAATTGGAGAATTCAATGTTCATACTGTCGGGTTGTAAGCTACGCACGCAGAATATAAGATTCTGTTCCTCGAGTTTGCATGTGGCTCCATTGGCAGAATGAGTTGGCTAGCTCTCCCTGGATCCCATGCGATCTAACCTTCCATAGCACCTACCATGTGGAACCTTATCAAATGTTTTGCTGAAATACACATAGACAATGCCTATGGCCCTGCCTTCATTAACATTTTTGGTTACTTCATCAAAAAACTCTCAGATTCAATGAGATATGATCACCCAGGCTCAAAACCATGCTGAATATCCCTAATCAACCCGTCTCTCCAAATGCATATCCGTCTCTCCAAATCTTATAGCTCAGAATACTCTCCAGTAATTTGCCTTCCACAGATATTAGGCTCACTGGTCGATAGTTCCCAGACATTTCCTTACAGCCCTTCTTTTATAAAGACACAACATTAGCCACCCTCCAGTCTTTTTGCACCTAACCTAATGATGATTCATATATCTCAACAAGGACACCTGCAATTTCTTTGCTAGCTTACTATATCTGACCACGCCCGGGAGATTTGTTTACCTTCATACGCATTAGGACGTTCAGCACCTCTTCGAACGTAATATGGTCTGTCCTAAAGACATTTCCATTAACTGTCCCAAATTCCCCAGTCCTCGTGTCTTTCTCCTTAGTAAATACAGAGGAGAAATACTCATTGAGGACTTTGCCCATCACCTACGGCTCCTCTCAAGGTGATCACGTGGGTTTCTGAAATGTAGACAAAATCCATTGCATTACCTTCATTAATCCTATTCGTCACCTCCTCAAATAGCTCAATCAAGTTCGTAGGACATGATCCGCCAGCTATGCCTGCCTCTTTGTAGGGTACGTGGAACAATCCCTGTTCCAGGCGTACACTGGGGTTCCCCTCTCCCATCATAGATGAGGCCCTCACTCCTGTCTCCTCGGTACCCCGCAGCTCTGCCCTTGCTCCCCCTCACCCTAGTCTCAACAGAGACAGAGTTCCCCTAGTCCTTACCTTCCATTCCTGCTGTCGCATACAACACATAATCCTCCGAAATTTCCGCCACCTCCAACGGGATCCCATCACCAGCCACATTTTCCCATCTCCACCCCTTTCCGCCTTCCGCAGATACCGTTCCTTACGCAACTCCCTGGTTAACTTATCCCTTCCCACCCAAACCACCCCCTTCCCAGGTACCTTCCCCTGCAACCGCAGAAGATGTAACACCTGTCCCGATACCTCCTTCCTTGACTCTGTCCAGGGATCCCATCAGTCCTTTCAGGTCAGGCAAAGGTTCACCTGCACCTCCTCCAACCTCATGTACATGTACTTGTTCAAGATGTGGACTCTTAAGGGCCTGTCCCACTTGGCCGTCATCCGCATGCCATTTTCGCGACCTGCTAGTGTGTGGATAGCGTATGGGTAGCGCATGGGAAGCGCATGGGTAGTGCGTGGTAGCGCGTGGGTAGCGCGGGACCGGCGCATGGAGTGGTGTGGAGTAGCGTGGAGGAGTGTGGACTTTGTCCTGCACTAAATCTTCGCGCGCGTTGCATAACTGACGGCCAAAGTGAGACAGGCCCAAGACCCTGACGCGTTGCACGTCAGTCACTACCGGCCTGTCGCGTAAATGGCGGCCAAGTGGGACCAGCCCTTTATGCATCGGCAAGACCAAACGCAGACTGGGCGGTTGTTTCGCGGAACACCTTTGCTCAGGCCGCCTGAACCTACCTGATCTCCAGGTTTCTGGAAATTTTAAATCTCCTTCCATTCCTACACAGATCTTTCTGTCCTCAGTTTCTTCCATTGGCAGAGTGAGCTAAATGTAAATTGGACAAACAAAATCTCATATTTTGCTTGGGCAGATTACAGCCCAGTGGTATGAATATTGATTTCTCTCACTTCAGGTAGCCCCTGCATTCCCACTCTCTCTATCGCTCCCACACCAAAGTCGCACTAGTGTCTCATTTTCACCCAACAAACAGCTAACAATGGCCTGTTTCCTTTATTATTGTTACTTTTTTGCATATATTTCATTAATTGTTCTTTACCTCTCCACCGTCTAGAAGGAGGGTCTTGACCGAAATGTTTCCCATTCCTTCTCTCCAGCTTCTTGTGTCTAGCTTTGGTTTAAACCAGCATCTGCAGTTCCTTCTTACTCAGGGATAAAACCATGCTGACTGTCTCTGATTAGCCCCTCCTCTGCCAAATGACAGTATCCTGAAGAATCCTGTCCAAGATCATCCCTCCCACTGACATGAGGTTCACTGGCCTATAACTTTTTCCAGTTCTTTGTGTCCACACCTGTAGCTAGAGATTAACAAGGCTCCTGCTATCTCCTTTCTCACCTAAATAACCTGGGATAGATTACAACTGGCCCTGGAGATTTATGCACTCAAATGTTCTTCATGAACCCCAACACCAGCTCTTTCTCGATCTCAAACAGCTTTGGCATATCAGTCATCTGCACTATGACCTCACTGTCCTCCATGTCCTTGGCCTTGGTGAATACAAATGCAACATACTTTATAGTACCCCAGCTACATGGTCAGATCCAAGCATACATTCCTTCCTTTATACTTGAGTGATCCTACCTTTTCCCTGGTTAGATTCTTATTTTTAATGCAGGTATTAAAAGGCTGGGGATTTTCTTTAATCCTTCTTGCCAATGACATTTCATGGCCTCTTTTCATCCTCATGATTGCCTGCTTGTGTTCTTTCCTGATTGCTTTATCTATTAATATATAAAACTCAAATCCATCCGTCCGCCTGCAGTACGGATCCCTTCCTGCCTTTTGATTCGTTGACGGCTGCTCCTTCCTATCAGCTTCCAACACACTTCGAAACAAAGTTGCAAGACAGGAACACTGAACTTTTCACTGCTGCAGCAGGCAGGGGAGGTGCAATTGAGGGAGGCAGGGGAGTGCTGGAAACTTACATTTGGCAACGGCTTCAGTTCCATTGGAGGAGACGGGTGCATGGTGGAATATTGGGTTGGGGGAATCACACCATTGGGGGAGCAGACCCAACGGGTCTGCACTTGGTCTAGTATTCATTAAAACCTTACATAGGCTTCCATTATCTTTTTGACCAAAACCCCCTTTGTCATCCAAGGTTCCTTTATTCTTCTTCCTTACTGAAACATACCCATTCAAAACTCTGATCAACTGGCCTTTAAATGACTCCCACATGTAATATGTGCACTTACACAAAAACAACTATTCTCAATTTACTCTATCCATTTTTGACAGGAACAGGTGACTTGTCCATAGATCTTCACCACCGATTTTTTAAAATAATGTATAAATCTATTGTAGATTAATTGTGAATGATTGATTGCTATGATTATCCAACATTTCATCTACTTTGTACTAATTGACCATCAGGATGCTAGACAATATTCAGCATAGACCTTTGTCTTTTACATTTTATACTTATTACCATCCTATGTGGCAATTTAAATGCAAAAATCGCATTAAACATTGATTGCTGATACATGATTCAGAGTTTTCCTTGGGCTATAATTTCACTGAAACTTATTCCTGAATTGTCCAAACTAATTTTTGACCTCTGCCACCTATTTGAAATTCAGATTGTAATAATAAGGAAAAAGACAATAGACAATAGACAATAGACAATAGACAATATGTGCAGGAGTAGGCCATTCGGCCCTTCGAGCCAGCACCACCAATCAATGTGATCATGGCTAATCATCCCCAATCAGTACCCCATTCCTGCCTTCTCCGCATATCCCACTGACTCCGGTATTTTTAAGAGCCCTATCTAGCTCCCTCTTGAAAGCATCCATAGAACCCGTCTCCACCGCCCCCTGAGGCAGAGAATTCCACAGATTTACCACTCTCTGTCAGAAAACGTGCTTCCTCGTATCCGTTCCAAATGTATTACTCCTTATTCTTATACTGTGGCCCCTGGTTCTGGACTCCCCCAACATCGGGAACATGTTTCCTGCCTCTAGCGTATCCAAACCCTTAACAATCTTATATGTTTCAATGAGATACCCTCTCATCCTTCTAAACTCCAGAGTGTACAAGCCCAGCTGCTCCATTCTCTCAGCATATGACAGTCCCGCCATCACGGGAATTCATCTTGTAAATCTACGCTGCACTCCCTCAATAGCAAGAATGTCCTTCTTCAAATTAGGAGACCAAAACTGCACACAATACTCCAGGTGTGGTCTCACTAGGACTGTACAACTGCAGAAGGACCTCTTTGCTCCTATACCACAGATAGGTACAAAATGCTGGAGTAAATCAGACAGCATCCATGGACCACATGGATAGGGGAGGCTTTGGGTTGGAACCATTCTTCAAACTGATTGTAGCGGGGCAGGAAAGAAAGCTGCAAGAGGGCAGGGGCAGGACAGAGCAAGCCGGTAATAGGTGAACATAGGCGAGGGGGTTATTTGACGGGCAGATTGTTGGGCAAAGGCCAGAGATGCAGGAATGAGTCCAAGAGGAAAAGAGTTGCAAATTGGTAAACTCACGGATTGAAAGGCTGTGAATAATGTATCCATTGTAAACGGTACGTGGAGGGGGAGGGGCGGAACATGTTTGAGTTCAGCCAGGTCTTAGGGAGGGTGGGAAGGAGGAAGAGGGGAGTATAAATAAAGTGGGGAGTTCCTTAGAGGAGAAAGAGGAGGGGGAATGAGAATATTGTGGGTTAATTACTTAAAATTGACAAATTCAATGTTCATAACATTGGGTTGTAAGCTATCCAAGCGGAATGTGTGGTGTTGTTCTTCCAGTTTGCATATGGCCTCACTCTGACAATGGAGGATGCCCAGGGCAGGAAGGTTAGACTAGGAAGGGGAGTTAAAATTGTTAGCAACCAATATATCTGGTAGGCCTTGGCAGACTGAGTACAAGTTTTTTGGCAAAGTGTTCACCAAGTCTACACTTGGTGTTGCCAATGTACAGGGGCCCATAGCAAGGACACCAGTTGCAGTAGATGAGATTAGAGGAGGTGCATAAATGGTTTGAAATGTATAAGAACAATACCAATACTATGATCTTGACTTCTTTGATTTTGAGGCATGTTTACGGTTCAATATTTACTTCTTTTTAAAGGAAGCTGATATTGTCTTCCTTTTCTATTATGAAAAGTTAATTATTTTGCACTGATTTATTTCCATGATTACTTACCCTTGACATTTTCTTGCCTTCCATATTTAGATTCCTAATCGGTTTAATTCATCAGCTGCCATTCATTAAAAAATTAAGAAAACATATATCGGAGATGCTTGGAACCCTGGCTGACAATTACTGGGAATTTTAACCATTACCATCATACTAATCCAACTATTCTTCTTGTTCTCTGTGGATATTTAATTAAAAACATGTGCTCGTATTTTAATTAGCAAAAGAAGACAGGGTTGGATTAACTGAGCAGATCAGGCACGGATAGGTGACGTTCAGCTAGGTACCTTTCTTCAGACTTATTGTGGTGGGGGGAAGGGGAAGAAACCAGGAAGAGAGGAGAACAGGACAAAGCCTGGTAGGTAATAGGTCAATAGAGGTAAGGGAGGTTTTTAATAAGCAGATGGTGGGCAAAAGCCAGAGATGAAAAGACAGAAGATATGAGACAAAAGGCTTGAAGTGTTGAGAATTGTGAAGCTAGAGGAAGGCATATAGGTGGCGGGGGAGGGGGACGGGAGAAATAGGTGCAAGTCCAGGTGGGGAACAAGGGAGTGGAAGGTGGGGTACGCGGTTAGGAACTCGCATCTATTTATCCCCACCCCTCAGATGGCCTGATCCACTGAGTTACTCCAGTACGTAGTGTCATTTTTTGTAAACCAGAATCTGCAATTCCTTGTATCCACATTTTAATTAGCAAAATTGTTTCAAATGTAAACACTGATTAAATATTGTTGAACTATACCTTACAGGAAACATAGAACCATAAAACATTAATTCAGCCTGTAAAATCTATACAGAAACATTCCTGCCACCTCCATGAACCATGTTCATTTCTAACCTCTGGTGCTGACTGTGGAGTGTTTGCATATCCTGACTTGGAAGCTCCAGTTTTAGTCACTTTCCCAAGATGATGATGGTTGTTAAATTATTTAGCTACTTTAAATTACCCCTAGTGTCGGAGCTCTTTGAGGACTGAGGGAAGTATTTAATGGGCAGATATGAAAGAATAAATCACAGAAAACTAAGCAAGTGAGTGGGTTTGATGGGATTGTTCTGAGAGCCAGCATTGACTCAATGGACCAAATGGCCTCATTCTATGTTGTTAATGTTGGGGTAAATAAGAACTTCGAGTGCCTGGTTGTTGTTCTGGAAGGTTTCTGTGGCTTCTGTCACAAAGGGCATGTTCTGCTATAGGCCCAGCCACCCAGGTAGCTTGGCTATAACATGCTTCCTTAACATGAATTGGATATAATATGGTTGATGAAATAAGGAACACTATTTGTATTACACAGATAAAATGTGTTATACCAAAATTTCAATGTGGAACAAAGGAATAATTTAAATATTACTTTGGAGTAGACAAGTAGAAAAAAACTTGTCTTGGATTTAAAACTGATTGGGGGGAAAGCTGCTAGAGGTTACCTAAAATTGGAGAATTTAGCTTTCATACCATAGGGTGTAAGTTACCCAAGTGGAATATGAGGTTCTGTGTGTCTAGTTTGAGTGTGGCCTCACCTTTGGCAATGGAGGAGGCCCAGGACAGAAAGGTGAGAATGGGAGTATGAGATGAAATAGGCCTTGGCAGATCCAAGGATATGTGTTATGCAAAACGATTGCTGAGTCTACACTTGTTTTCACCAATGTACAGGAAGCCACATTGGGAATACAGGATGCAGTAGATGAGGTTCTCCACTTACCTGGATGAATGCAGCTCCAATAACTCTCTATTGAATAAAAAGTAGCCTGCTTAATTGGTACCTCATCTACAATCCTAAATTTAATTTGCTACATCACCTGCATAGGATGGATGCAGCGTGTGATATCTGCAAACATACAAATGACTTGCCTAGGTTACTCTGACAAAACCTTACAAATTGCAAACAACTAAAACCAAAGGCAGAAGATGAATGGGAACACCACCACCTACAGATTCCCCTCCAAGTTCAAGACTTACATTTGGGATTACATTGATGGTCCTTCATTGAACCAGGTTTAATTCTTGGAAATGCCTTCCCACCAGTATTGTCAGAGTAAGTTCATAAGAAGGACAGCAGTGGATCAAGAAGGCAGCTTCTCAGGTCAATTAGACACAGACACTAGTTGTTGCCCTCGCCGACCATGTTCACATTCTTAAAAAAGATTAAAAGAAAAACAGTGTAAAGTGCAATATCATGGTGAAGAAAACTAATGTAACTTAAACCTCATGAGTCGGGGCAGTTTATAAGACAATAGTATAGTCTAAGATAGACACAAAAAACTGGAGTAACTCAGCTGGGCAGGCAGCATTTCTGAAGTGAAGGAATGAGTGACGTTTCAGGTCGAGATCTTTCTTCAGACTGGTTAGGGACTAGCCTTCTGTGAGATGCTATGGACGGGTGACAAACTTAAAGAAACAACAGAGGGATGATAAAGATTTCATTATAATAGACCTTAAAATGTAATCCTCATATGTGGTGGAAATATGCCCTGGATGGTACTGATGACAGTATACCCTGATAGTATGATCAATGCAATCATTTCCATGACTTGCAGGTGAATATGTAGGTGAATGCCACAGAAAGAGGAAATCTGAGAGTCAAATACCAGTTAGTTCCCAATGAGAGTTGGCCTCCAGGAGAACATTTTCGCATGCATGTTTCAATGGCTCCTAATGCCAAGATAGAAAGACCAAGACATAGATACTAGCCCAAATAGATATACTTGCATCATCCCTGTGGGTCGACGGCCTCCATGGCTCCTGTGGGGAATCAAACCGGAGTTGCAGGGCCAATTGCTGCAATTTGAATCACAGGTTGCATTCACTAAACTCCCTTCACCCTTGAACTGGGTTACATTGATGTCTCCTCTAGCTTAACTTACTTAGCAAAATGAAAATGCATCTAGGGCCATAATATCTTAATGAAGCTCTGAAGAGGAGCCAATATTTAAAGACATGGAAGCAAATGGGTTGCTTGAACTGAATAAAGCAGGTAGATGGAAAGAATGGGTTCCACCATGTAGAGCTTGATGAGGAAAGTTCATATTTAAGAGGAATACAAGAAATTGCAGATGCCAGTTTACAAAATTAAAATACAATATAGTGGAGTAACTCAGTGGATCAGCAGCATGTCTGGAGGACATGGATGGATGATCTTTCAGGTTGGGATCCTTCTTCAGACTTCTGCTTCAACACACTATTTGGAGGTAACATTGGTGAATGATGCCATTGGGAATCAATACAGCACCTGAAGAATTTCAACAATGAAAAGATGCAGCACTTGAATGTCTTAATGAGTTGAAAGAAAATATGTCTTTGAAAAAGGAGAAATGGTGGAAGAGGCAAATTATCACTGAAAGTTGAGAGTTCCGATAGGATCAGCAAGTGAAATGGAACAAGCAGATGAAAGCTCAATCCAGACCTCCAATGTTATGACCCCGCTTGCTTACCATCACCCGGCAGGGTCACAAAATCGGCCTGGATTGCCTCAGCGCATGGGAGAGCAACAAGGGAAGGGACAATGACTTGGGGACTTTTTGCCTTCCATCACAGTGAGAAGGTGCCTGGTGGACTCACTGTGGTGGATGTTAAACTGTGTTGAATGTTTGTTTTGTTATTTATTCTATGTTATGACTGCAGGCTAAACCATTTTGTTGCACTGAAAATAAAATGTGCCAATAAAATTGAATCTAATCTAATCTAAATCTAATCTAAAGGAAGTCTTTATTTGGTCACTTGATCACTAGTGCGTCTGAAATCAGATCCACCTAAAGTCAAGGTAGTAGAGGGATTGCTTGGCCCGATAGACGATAAGTCGTCAAATTTATTGTCATATGCACAAGTACAGTGAAGTACAGCTGTAAGAATATATTGCTTACTTTAGTTCTTTTAGTTTAGTTTAATGTCACCGAGGCAAAGTGAAAAGCTTTTGTAATGCGCTAACCAGTCAGCAGAAAGACAATACATGATTACAATCGATCCATTTACAGTGTATAGATATATGATCAGGGAATAATGTTTAGTGCAAGGTAAAGCCATGATCAAGGATAGTCCGGTGGTTATCTAAGAGTTAGATAGTAGTTCAGCACTGCTCTCTGGTTGTGGTAGGATGATTCATTTGCTTGATGACAGCTGGGAAGAAACTGTCCCTGAATCTGGTAGTGTGCGTTTTTACACTTGTATACCTTTTACCTGATGAGAGAGGAGAGAAGAGGGCGTGGCCAGGGTGTGACTCATCCTTGATTATGCTGCTGGCCTTGCCGAGGCAGCGTGAGGTGTCAATGGGGTCAATGGAAGGGAGGTTGGTTTGTGTGGTGGCCTAGGCTGCATCTACAATTCGCTCCAATTTCTTGCGGCCCTGGATGGAGCTGTTCCCAAACCAAGCTGTGATGCATCCTGATAGAAACATAGAAACATAGAATATAGGTGCAGGAGTAGGCCATTCGGCCCTTCGAGCCTGCACCGCCATTCAATATGATCATGGATGATCATCCAACTCAGTATCCTGTACCTGCCTTTTCTCCATACCCCCTGATCCCTTTAGCCACAAGGACCACATCTAACTCCCTCTTAAATATAGCCAATGAACTGGCCTCAACTACCTTCTGTAGCAGAGAATTCCAGAGATTCACCATTCTCTGTGATGAAATGCGTTCTAGTTGGTGAGAGTTATAGGGGACGTGCCAAACTTCCTAAGTCTTCAAAGGAAGTGACGGATTACAGCTACATCACAGGCACATAAACTCAGACTACACAACAAAACATAAATTTCACATAAATTCTGCGAGACAGTAAAAACAAGACATTAGTGTAAAACACAATTGAAGTCCATGGTAGTGCAAAAGCTGGTCCATAGTGTTCTGTTGCTGAGGTAGGCATCAGTTAATTTACTAATGGTATTGGAGCTGTGCTAGGATAAGTGTGTAGCCTTGAGCATCACAGGAGGCAATATTTTCTGTGGATGTAATAACTATTCCAGTCCCAGACTGGAATTTGCAGAGATACTCTGTGAGAAAATAGAACATTGAACAGTTTGGTATATCCCCAATAACTCTTCCCAACATCTACAGATGCGCCGTAGAAACCATTTTATCAGGAACAGCTCCATCCAAGACTGCAAGAAATTGCAGAGAGGGATGTAGTCCAGACCATTACGCAAATTTATTTCCCTTCCATCTACACTTCTTGCTGCCTCGGCAAGGCCATCAGCATAATTAAAGACGAGTCTTACCCTCGACGCTCCATCTTCTCCCTTCTTTCACCAGGCAAGAGGTACAGAAATTTGAAAATGCACACCTCCAGTTTCAGGGGCAGTTTCTTCCATACAGATATCAGGCAACTGAACCATGCTTTCGCCAACTAGAGAGCGGTCTTAACCTACCATCTACCTCATTGGAGACCCTTGGACTATCTTTACTCAGACTTTACAGTACGTTATTTTGCACTAAACATTATTCCCTTTGTCCTGTTTCTGAGGACGGCTTGATTGTAATCATGTATAGTCTTTCTACTGACTGGATAGCACGCAAACAATAGCTTTTCACTGTACCTCGATATATTTGACAATAATAAACTAAGCTAAACTTCATTCACTCTGACAAGATCCTTCAGGATCTTGTGTTGCCATCAAGTCCTTTCTCATTCTTCTAAAGTCCAACAATTCAAAGCCTACACGGTCCAATCTTTCCCGATTAGATGACCCGGCAAGTACAGGTATTTATCCTGCAATCTCACTCTGAAATGCTTACAAAGCTTTAACACACTTTGTTTAGTAAAGAGACCATTCTTAGACACAGTACTCCGAATGTGGTCCCACCCAATACTTTTGAATTCAATTTCTCACTGCTATAAACAAAAACATTCTGGTTGACTTTCTCAATGAATTGCCTTTTGTGAATCATACACCAGGATATCCAGATTCCTCAGTATCTCCAAACTCTACAGTCTTTTACCAGTTACATGAAATGTTTTTTATCTTTCCTGCCAGAATGGACAATTTCACATTTTCCTACATTACTCTCTATTTATGAGACTTTTCCACTCACTTACCCTATCTATATTCCTTAGTAGCCTCCTTATATCATCTTCATAACTAGCTTTCCTGTCAATTTAGTAATCATATCTTCGGTGCCTTCATCCAACTCATTAATATAAATTGTACAGAGTTGAAGCTGTTGCATTGATCCCTGTGGTACAGTTACATCTTGCCAACCAGAAATAAACTAATTTATGCCAATTGTCTGTCTCCTACTAGCCAGCTAATCTTATATTCATGTGAATACGTTACATCCTGCACCACAAACTTTTCTTTCCATAATAATCTTTGCAGTGGCACCTTCTCAAATGTCTTCTGGAAATTTAAATGTATCACATGCACCAGTTTCCCCATGTATCCACGCACATGTTAACTCTTCAAAGAAATCCAATAAGAACAATAAAATGGCAAAATAATTATCGTCCTTTCACAATCAACATCGGCGGTCACTCGAAATGAGTATGACTGTCCTCTGGAGGACGCCTGTGCATGACTTTGTTTAACATGGGGAGTCTGATGCACAGACAGCCATCACATGGTCCTTGACATGTTCCAGATGGCATCCAGATGGCATCGCTCTCAGGATCTTAGGACCACACAAACTTCTCCCCCACGACAAGATGACAATCCACGGAGAAGCCTTTCACAATACAAAATTGACTTTGCCTGAATACCTTGAATTGCTCCAAGTGCCCTGTAATAACACTTCTCACTTCTAACATTTTTTTCTATTTCAGTTATTAAGCTAATTGACAGCTTTGTATCTCCCTCCCTTTTTGAATAAAGGAGTTACATTTGCCATCTTTAATCTAATGGAACCATCCCTGAATCTCAAGAAATCCGAACAAGCTATCTCGCTTGCCACTCAATTTAAGTTCTTAGCATGAAGTGTATTAGGTCTCAGATCAGGAGCATGATGCTAAGCAATTATGTCACCAGATGCTATCAGATTTCAATTGTATTCCTTCCAAGCCACAGTTGCTGCCTGCTCTTACTCCAGTTAACAAATCATGTATATAAATCTCAAATTCAACCCTTATGGCCAGTTTCTACACAGCTGTTATACAGAGCAGTTGTGTCAACGTACTCAAGTTTTGTAGAAGCACAGCTAATACCCATATTGCACTGTGGGATCCTACAGTAGACCCTTGGACCCATGTTCTACTCAAGCTAGATTCAGTGTGTCTTCTCCAATGAATCCTATACTTCTCTAATTTTTTTTGTAGAGAATTGTAATGAACTCCTCTTTTATTCCTGGACCATGTGTAATTTTATAAATTATCTGGTCAATAAATGTAAAAATGATTCTCAGTAACTCGGTACATCCTTGGAAGCTGAGAATAGATTATAACTATATATTTTTAGGAAATTAAACTCACACAAACCTCTTTCAAAGTAGATAAGATTGCAAATATGCCCTGGGATATCAGATGAAGATAAACACAAATAAATTCATAAAATACTTCAATGAGTATTCCTGAAAATGTCATGCTTAAGTGGTGAACCCCATTTGTAAATGGTTTGTAGCCTTAAAAAAAAAATTCTGTAAAAACACAGAGGTTGGGCAGCATCTGTGGAATTAGAAGCAAAGTTAGTTTGTCAGGCTCCATTAGAATACCTGTGCTTTAATGCATAATATGTTCAGGAAATTGGAAATAATGGGGTTATATAAGGACGTTCCCATTGAAGATTTGTGTGCCATGCATTTCCTCACTTCAAGAAACACATTTACAGAGAGGGGAATTGGTACAGAGGAGGGCAGCAGGGATAATTTTAAGTACACTGAGCGACGTAGAGCAGATCATGGATCCTTTAGTTGGTATAGCACTAGAGGGTATCAGGATCAGATCTCAAAATTTACATTGATAACATTCTAATTAATAGATTGATTGAAGTGAAGAGGTTGGAAAGAATCAGAAGGCACTTTCCAAAGTTGAGTAAACAGGAAATGAAGATAAACAATAGACAATAGATAATAGGTGCAGGAGTAGGCCATTCGGCCCTTCGAGCCAGCACCATCATTCAATGTGATCATGGCTGATCATCCTGGATCAGTACCCCGTTCCTGCCTTCTCCCCATATCACCTGACTCCGCTATCTTTAAGAGCCCTATCTAGCTCTCGCTTGAAAGTTTCCAGAGAACTGGCCTCCACCGCCCTCTGAGGCAGAGAATTCTACACTTACAACTCTCTGTGTGAAAAAGTGTTTCCTCATCTGCACACAATACTCCAGGTGTGGTCTCAATAGGCCTTGTACAACTGCAGAAGGACCTCTTTGCTCCTATACTCAACGTCTCTTGTTATGAAGGCCAACATGCCATTCGCTTTCCTCACTGCCTGCTGGATGGATGCACAAAAGTTTTTGTTATTCCCACAGATGTTTTCATCTGTAGCACTAACTCTAGAGATGGTAGTGAGAATTAATTCCATGTTATCCACCAGGAGGGCAATTTATACAGATAGTAGCCTGTTCCGAACCTACATTTTGGAGAATTTCAAGCAGCAGCATGCTAATAATATCAACGTCATGTAAGCATACAGCACAGAAATAAGACCTTTGGACCACGATATCCATTGCTGACAATCATTATCATCTATGCTAATCCCATTTATCAGTATTTGGTCTATAGCATTTTATGCCATGGCATTTCAAATGCTCATTTTAATACTTGCATGTATTGAAAATACTAGCATCTAACACTCAACATTACATTTCAGATTCCAGCTACCATCCGGTCTTATTACTCCTCACCTTAAAACTATGGCCTCTGGTCTGAGACACATCGGTCATGGGGTAAAAATTCTTACTATCTCTCATATTTATGGCTTTCATAATTTCCATCAGATCATCCCCACAGCCTCCTCTGTTCCCAGGAAAACAGATACAGCCTATCCAGTCTTTTCTCACATTTGAACATTTCCATCCCAGGCAACATCCCGAGGCTTAATAAAATAAATACAGAAAATGCTGGTCAGGCTACATCAATGGGAAGCCAAAAGGAGTTAACATTTCAGGATGGACCCTCTGTCACGACTGGGAGGTAAACAAAAGAAACTCATTGAACAACATGGAGGATGCGGTTGTGGGGATATCTCTGTTAGGGTAAAATCAGACTACCTTTAGGAATAATTTCTAATCAAGTTTATCTCGTCAATGCATTGAAGGAAGCAATTAGAGAGCTTTGTCCTGAGCAATCTCCTTTGCACCCTCTCCAGGGCAATCATGGCCAGTGCACATCATACTCTTGCTGTGACTTGAAGAAAGGTTAATGGAGATGTCTGCTGCAATTCGTTTGCACGGTGGTGGGAGGCTGGAATGCATTGCAAGGAGTGGTAATGGAGGCAGATACAGTATTTAAGAGGCTTTTAGATAGACATGTGGAAATGCAAAGAATAGAAGGATATGGATTATATACAGGCAGATGAGATCAGTTTAATTTGGCATCATGTTTGGCGCAAACATTTTGGACCGAAGATCTGTTACTGTGCTGTAATGTTCTATGTGCCATGTATGTTCAACAGTCAATAATGTTTTATTAATAATATTTAATGTTTTATGTATCATTCTTAACTGTCACTGTATGTCACGTTGTCACTTGTGGGCGGAGTACCAAGGCAAATTCCTTGTATGTGAATACTTGGCCAATAAACTTATTAATTCATTCATGTTCTATATTAAGTACCATACTTTTGGTGAATATATTTTCATAATGCAAAACCAATTGGGGTAAATAACACACTGATTGCACAATACTCAAATAATTTAGGAAAATAAAGTGTAAAATGGCTCTTATTCCGAAGTGTGTTGAGAGTTCTTATGTTGCAGTATATTAAGACAGTTAGCAAGAAATTATTCTGTACAATTCTTCACTCCAGACCGGACCCACCTGTCCACATTTAACCGCAAGGTTATTCCCATATCTGCAAGAGTATTTCTTTATTCTGCAGCGTTTACAACCAATCTCTGCAGTCAGTAGTAAAGTTTGAGATTGATTATTGCTGGAGGTTGCTGCTGGTGTTTAAAGACATGACCATCACAATATTTCCCATCTGAATCAGGGACAATTCCATTGCCTGGAAGTCACCCGTTGAAATTATTCAATGTTCCATTAGGCAGCAGAATTCCATCACCAGACTGCATACCCCATGATGAATTTAAATTCTCCCATTTCATTTTGATGTACATTCTTGTAGATTTGATTTTCTTCTAGACGTTTTGAGATATATATCCTTGGACTCTCATATTTTCAGTGTAAATAAATAAAACACTAAAACTTTCCACCAGCAAGTCAATTTCCACTTCAGACTGAAGATAAGAATTAAGTGAAAAAAATATATCAAGAGTTCTGAGCCTTTCAGCAACAAATTTTCTTCTATTCCAAAGCAATCTGATGCAAAAAAAATCATGAATATATTCAAAATAATGGACACTGGTTAACGTCATTTCTTAAAGCTAATTGGGATAATTTACAAACTGAGTTGCCATGAAAATGTAACGGAAAAGACAATGTTCGGGAAGAGTAAAAATAAAGAATAGTTCAGTGACCAAAAGGCCAAATATTCAGCATGGGCAGCAATACAAAAAATTTAAATATAGAAAAAAACAATGATCCTTTGCATCACAATCCAAGCAATCCTTTGCTTTCATTTTAGACCATTAGGTTGTCTTATGAATGGAAAACTACGGGCAAAGAATCAGTGAAGAATCTACTTAAGGTGACAATTTAATTTATAATGGCATGTTAAATACAGAGCTATCTACAAGGCAGTGTATTAAGCTATAGATTCTGGACCCTGTCCTGATAGATTATTTTAATGGTATTTCTTAAGAATTGACTCCAGGAGTATATATTAAATAAGCACAATTTTGCTAATATTTCTACCATGAAAATATCATACAGAGTAAGACAGATATCCAAGGAAAGACAATACAGTATATTGGGTTAGATATGTGCTTGCAGTTTCACTTGATTTACTTCTGTGGGGGAAATGCATGCAGGTTTTGTTTAGGAGACTTAATGGATTGGGTGCGATCCAAAAAAAATGTCCTTCCCAAGAGAAGCTGTAAATATATACTCATGACTGTTGATTTATTTTTGTCATTTTTTCTCTTCCTCTCTTGAAATTGTTAATTTTCATTGGCGTATAACTTCACAGGTGCTGTCAGCCCCCTGGTGCCTTACCTAAGTGGTAATCCTTCATAGGTAAACCTAGTCAGTGAGTGTTGGCATGGTACTTTATCATAGAAAGCGCCACAGCTGATCATATCCGTACATGATGTTGATGCCCACGTACTTCCCACGAAGGGATCAGTACACAACTATCAGAGACAGAAATCCTGAGATGGCTAGCAATGGCCAATTTCAGCGAGTTATCCACATTGGTATTAGTATATTACGGTCATGTGTATCAAGATATGTGAAAACAGTTTTGGGGGCTATCCCGATAAATCAAACAATACAGGAGTAAAATAAGGTAATACAAAGGAGAAAAAAATAGTGCTACAATTATACAGAGTTTTTCTCTAGAGAGAAAGCGTGTACAAGGAAAAATAGTGCATAGGCTGCAACAATGTAGTTTGAGAGATTAGGGATACATGCTGAACATATTTGTCTAATAACAGCAGGGAATAAGCTGTTTTTGAATCCTGTGTTATGTGATTTCAGGCTTTTGTATCTTCTGCCTGATAGGAAAGAGGCGAAGAGCAAATGACTGGTGTGTGAGTGGTTCTTGATTATGTTGGCTACTTTTCCAACCCAACATGAAGTACAGATGAAGTCGAAGTGGGAGATTGGTTTGGGCTGCATTCATAATTCTCGGCAATTTTTTATAGTCTTTGGCAGAGCAGTTGCCATACCAAGCTGTAATGTATTCAGATAGGCTGCTTTCTATGTTGCGTCTATAGAAATTAGTAAAGTAAAGTAAAGTATCCTTTATTGTCATTCAGACATTTCAGTCTGAACGAAATTGTATACCTTGCAGTCATAACATAGAATAAAATAACAAAACACACACTTAACACAGTTTAACATCCACCACAGTGAGTCTACCAGGCACCCCCTCACTGTGATGGAAGGCAAAAGTCATAAAGTCCTTGTCTCGTCCTTGTTCTCCCTCTGCGTTGAGGCGATCCAGGCTTCCGATGTTGGGACCCCGCCGGGTGATGGTAAGTCCAGCGGCCGCATCCCAGCTCCGCGAACGGGCTGGTTCATACTCCGTGGCCCGGGTGGTCGAAGCTGCCGAAGCTGCCACCCTCCAGTCCAGCGGACGAAGCTGTCATTGCGGGAGCTCCGGAGAACCGGTCACCAACCTGGGACCTGCGAGCTCACTGGGCCGCGGCCGATTCCACTGGGCTCGCGGCGGAGCCTCCGGGGCTCCGAAGTCGGATGGCCGCTGCCGCAACACCACCACAGCCCCAAGGTCGGCCAGCCTCGTGTTGGAAAGTCCTGGCTCTGCCTCCGGAGCCTCGAGATCAGTCCCAGCTGGAGGCCACCAGCTCTGCGATTAGGCCTCAGTGCAGACGGAAATGGAGACGGGGGATACGACAAGAAAAGGTCGCATCCCCCTGAAGGAGGAGACTAAAAACACTTCCCCATGTCCCCCTTCACCCACCCCCCCCCCCCCACCTCCCCTTCCTCCACCCACCCCCTTCCCCCACACCCCCCTTCCCACCCACACCCCCCTTCCCCCCCCCCCTCTTCCCCCCCCCCCCATTACCCTCCTTCCCCAGTGGTGGAATGTTGCGTTGGGGGAATGGGTTGCGTTGGGGGGACCAGGCCCGTGTGATTGGGACCCAACAGGTCCCACTTCGTCTATTTATATCTAGAAACATGAAATTCTTGACCATCTTCATTTCAGCAGCATTGCTTTAAGCACCAGGCCTATTGCTACACAATTATCATAGTCAAGGGATCAAATACAACACCATCTCCTCAGTCTGAAGAAGGGTCTTGACCCGAAACATCACCCATTCCTTCTCTCCGGAGATGCTGCCTTAGTTACTCAAGCATTTTGTGTCTACCTTAGATTTAAACCAGAATATGTAGTTCTTTCCTGCACCTTCTGGTCTTGTTCAGTCTGAATTGTACCACATTTTACAAATTACTCATTAGAATAGAATTGTGTTGGTTTGCGTTAGATGATACCTATTTGATTTTAAATATTGAATGCCACAGTAGAGTATGCAGTCGGTGAAAAAAGGTCTTCAACCTAAATCATTAACTTGGATTCTATTTCCAAGCTCGCTTACGAGCTCAATGTAAGCAATATTTTCTGTTTCAATCAGATTTCCAAATCTACAGTTTTAAAAACATTTAAATCGATTTAAGGATTGGGCTCAGTAGCCCCACACCACCTGAAACTGACTGGGCAATAAAGCCAGACAGAGAAAGGGAGAGGGGAAGATGATCCAACAGTAACAGTGGACCACAAGCAAGCACACATATTAATCCTGAGGCACATAGATGAATACTCCTGCACCTCCTGACCCTAGAAATATACACTTAATGCAAATATACAGGGTACTTGGCCTTTCAGGATCTCTTCCATCTGTCTACCTTTCACTGGGCATCAATCCATAAGAAATGTTACCAAATGTTATCCTTTTTACGTTATGGACTCTTATTTTCAAAGATTAATGAAAACGTGATAATCCCTGGAGAAACCCTGGCATGCAATACATAATTTGAGTTACAAATCACAGGTATGTGTGTATGCACCAAAATGTCTACTGCGTCCATTTAACACCTGTGGGCAGAGTAACTTGGAATTGCGTTTTCATCTTTAAAGGTTATAATAGTAAAAACACTGTAGAGCTGTGATAAGTGGCAGAAATAACAAGGTATTGCTCGGTGCAAAGATTAAATCTGCATGCTTGTATGTCAAAGATAGGATTTTGCTTTGTGCAATTTGTTCTCTGAGCAAAATTATAAAGCTGGGAATATTTCCACTCTTAATTAATTTTCCAATAGTGGCATGGTGCAGTTAACTTGTTTATCCCATATATTTTCAGCACATATCACAATCTTTTGCCTATTATTGTGCTGCACCATTTTCTAGTAAATGATTACTGCACACCTACGTAATTTATCCTGCACTAGCTGACACCAAGGCTTCAATTCTTAAAGGACACATGAGTAAAACTGGAAGTTATTCCAGGTTGCTTCAGTGACTACAGGCTAGGGATTAGGTAACACCTTAACAATGAGGTGTCAAGAAGCTGTGCAATCCTGAAATACCCACTGGGTACCCGGCTCATCTCCTGCGGCTCCACACAGAGATGACCACTTTGGTTTGTGAGGGGTTCTATTCTCTCTCTAGTTTCCCTCTTTCCATTAATCTACTTATACAGTCTCTGGATTCTCCATAATATTATCTGCCAGAGCTATTTCCTGCTCCCTTTTTGTCCTCCTGCTCCCTTTTTGTCCTCCTGATTTCATTCTTAAGTATACTCCTCAGTGTCTGGAACTCCACCACGGATATGCTTGATCCCAGCTGCCTATACCTGTCCATGCTTTTTTTTTCCCGACCAGAGCTTCAATTTCTCCCATTATCCAGGCATCCTTATTCCCATCTGCCTTGCTCTTCACTCTAACTGAAACACGTATGCCCTGAACTATCTCCCCCACACTTTTAAAAGCATCCCACATTCCATTCATCTATCTGCCTACAAACAACCTACTCCAATCAACTTTAGCAAGTTCCCAATACCTTCAAAGTTGTCCTTGCCCCAATTCAAAATTTTAACTTGTAGGCAAACCCTGCCCTAATCCATAATTATTTTAAAGCTAATAGTATTTTGGTCGCTGGTACAAAAAGACTCTCCCACTGACACTTTAGTTACTTGCCTTTCCTAATTTCCCAAGAGTAGATCAAACTTTGCCCCGTCCCTTGTAGGCCCTTTTATATATTGCCTGAGAATGGTTTCCTTAACACATTTGACAAATTTTGATTAAAGAAAATCCCCAGGTTTTCCAGAGGGACAGGTTGAGAGGCATATGGGCCAAATGCAAGCAGGTGGGATGTGTGGATGTTGTGTTAGTCGGCGTGGGCGAGTTGGGCCAAAGGGCCTGTTTCCATGCTGTCTTTATCTTTGACTATGACTGTGGGGATTTATGACAGAAGTCACAGGATATCGGTGAGGTACCCAACAAATACTTTGCTTCAATATTCACCTTGGAGAAGGACATGGATGATAGTGAAATCAGTGTGAGGCATAAAGATAGAAATTTATGCTTGGAGTCATGGGATGTAGGCGAGGTATCAAATAAGCACTTTGCATCTATATTCACCATGGAGAAGGGATGATAGTGAGATTACACTACAGCTTTATTGGGCAGGAGGGTACACTAGCCCAATTGTTATTAGTAAAGTCTGCATCTGACATGTGGGATTCATTTAAAGATTAGAAATAATTAAAAGTAATTTAATAATTTAAAAAACGTTCAGAACCGGCATATTCCAGTGAGGAGGAGGGATAAGGATGGCAAGTAAGGGAATCTTGGATGAACAGACAGGTTGTAAATTTGGTCAGAGAGAAAAAGGGAGCGTACGAAAGATTTAAAAGGATGGAATCAGACAGAGGTTTTGAAGAATATAAAGATAGAAGGAAAGAATTCAAGCAGGCAATTAGAAGGGCCTGAGGGGGCCACACAAAGGCTTTGACAAGTTGGCTTAAAGAAAATCTGAAAGCTTCTTATAACTATATTTAAAAAAAAGGATAATCAGAGATAATGTAGGATCACTCAAGGATCAAGAAGGGAATGTGCGTTTGGGAGTCTTGGGATGTAGGAACGATGCCAGACAAATACTTTGCATCTGTTGTCAACAAGGATAAGGACAAGGAGGACAGCGAGATAACTATTAAGAACACTAATACGCAAGGGCTATTTGAGATTAAGAAGTAGGATGTGTTAGGATTCTTCAAGTGCATTAAAATGGATAAATCCCCCAAGTCCTGATGGGATTCAGACCAGATTTCTGAGTGAGGCAAGGACTTTGTGGGAGCCTTGATGAAGATTTTGCATCTTCGCTTACTACAGGCAAGGTCTCGGAGGACTGGAGAGTAGCTAATGTTGTTCCTTTATTTAAGAAGAGATGTTGAGAGAATCTAGTGAATTATACCATTACGTCAGTTGTAGGGAAGTTATTGGAGAGGATAGTTTCGGATAGGATTTACTGCTATTTGGAGGAGAATGCGTTAATTAGGGACAAGTCAGCATGGCTTTGTACAAGACAGGTCATGTCTTACTAACCCATTTGATATTTTTGAGGAAGTGATGAAAATGATCAATGAGGGTAGGGCGGTGGATGATGCCTACACAGATTTTAGTAAGGTATTTGATGAAGTCCCCCATGGTAGAATGATACAGAAAAATAAGATGCATGGGGTTAATAGTTACTTGGTTGTATGGATTCGTAACTGACTTACTGACAGAAGACAGAGGGCTGTGGTGGAAGGACAATATTCAGGCTGGTGATCTATGACCAGTGGAGTTCTACATGGATCTATGCTGGGACTCGACTGTTTGTGATTATACATATATTACAAGGACATAAACATAGACGGGTAGGTTAGTACGTTTGCAGATTATACCAAGATTGCTGGGGTCGTGGACTGTGAAGAGGGCTGTCAAGGTATATAGCAGGATATAAATCAGCAATGGAATTGGGGGGGCGAAATGGCAGATGTAGTTTAATCCTAGCAAGTGTGAAGTGTGGCACTTTGGGAAGTCATATGTAAGGGGAAAATATCCAATTAATGGCATGACCCTTAACAGCATTGATGTGCAGAGGGATCTTGGGGTCCAAGTCCATAGCTCCCTGAAAGTGGCAACACAAGTAAATAGAATGTTAAACAAGGCATATGGTATGCTTGCCTTCAGAGGTGGACACACTGAGTCAGGATATCATGATACAGCTTTATTGGACTTTGGTTAGGCCGCATTTGGATTATCGAGTCCTGTTCTGATCACCCCATTTCAGGAAGAATGTGGAGGTTTTGGAAAGGGTTCAGCGGAGGTTTACCAATATATTGCCCGGATTAGGGGGTATTAGCTACATGGAGAAGTTGGACAGACTTGGATTGTTTTCTCTGGAAGGTCGGAGGTTGCAGGGAGACCTGGTAGAAGTATAATTATGAGAGGCATAGATAGTATAGACAGTCAGAACCTTTTTCCCAGGATGGAAAAAATAAATGGTAGAGGATATACCTTTAAGGTGACTGGGGCAACATTTAAAGAACAGAGACAGAGATGACAGTGGTTTTTAAGGGGCTTTTGGATAGGCATATAGATATTCAAAAAATGGATGGATATGGATTATGCACAGATATGATTAGAGATGGTCTTGGCATCATGTTCAGTACAGACATTGTGAGCCGATGGGCCTGTTTTTGTGCTGTACTGTTCTACGTTCTAAGGTATATCCAGACATAAATTGTCTGTGTATTTTCAGAATGTTCTGTTTTTATTTCAAATTCACAGGATATGTGGAAGTTTTGATTCTCAAAAGGAAAAGCGGTCCGGGCAGATGGGTCAGGCTCTGCCGATAGGGTTTCAGCATGGGGTCGATATGAGAGGAGAGCAGGGCGAGGGGAAGGGTGTGCAGGAGAGCGATGGGAGAACAAGGAGAGTGTACCACGAGAGAAGTGAGGGTTCAGAGAGAGAGAGTGTAAAGATTTGAGGATAGAGATAGGAATGAGGGGAGAATGATTTTGTTAGCTTCGCTCTTATTCTGTCTCTCGTCTCATCTCTCCCCCCTCTCTCTCCCCCTCCCTTCTCATGATACCCTCAGTTCCGCTCTCTCCTGCTGGTTCTTCTACTGACCATGGCAGCGAGGCTTAGATCCGATCGCAGCTGCCAGGTCGGTAGCTTGTGGCAGGTGGATTCCGCCTCCGCTTCCACGCAGTCTCCAGAGAAAGCGGTGCGGGGGCGGGGAACGGGATCTGTGAGTGCCGATGTCTCTTGATGGGACCCATCGAAGTGGGGACAGAGGTCCGGACCTGGTGGGGGGTGAAGAGGGTCCTCAATAGAAAATATGACTTGCACATCTCTCCGACCCCGACCCTCTCTCATATTAGTCTGACGACCTCTGCTTTATGTCAGTGCGCTTGAGTTTAAGAAGGAACTGCAGATGCTGGAACATCGAAGGTAGACTGAAGAAGGGTTTCGAGCCGAAACGTTGCCTATTTCCTTCGCTCCATAGATGCTGCTGCACCCGCTGAATTTATCCAGCACTTTTGTCTACCTTCGTTATTAGTGACCCTATATATGCAAATATGGCTGTATTTGTTGTATACAAATTAATTCCGTATCCACGCTTACCTGCTAATCGTGCAAAAGGTAAATAACCTTTAGTGTTGGCCTTTATGTAGACCTCAGCAAACAAGTTTCAATGTGAAATAAAATCATGGTGGTGTCGTTCGTTGCAACGCCGAGAGCGCATCCGCTACTTTCCAACGTTAGAAGGCGATAGGTTAACTACTCCATGAAATATTTAGCAATAAACAAGTCCAGGAGGAATTCAACAGGCCAGGCAGCATCTGTGGAGGTAAGCGGACCGACGACGTTTGGTCGGGACCCTTCTTCAGATCCTCCATCAGTTTGAAGAAGGTCCTTACCTGAAATCTTGTCTCTTTGTGTCCTTATACAGATGTTGCCTGACCCGCTGAGTTCCTCCATCACTTTGTTTTTCTCTCTCCTCGAGATCCCAGTATCTGCAGTCTCTTGTTTGTGTGAAATATTACTGCCCCTATTTCCCTTATGGACACTGTATGGAGTTATTATAACAGGATTTGGGTATTTGGCAATTTCCATGCTGAACTTTAAAGCCAAATTCCTGATGATGGAATATATCAGCGTAAATCCATACAAAGGTGACTCCCAAGTGTATAAGCTCGATCTGAGCGTAGGGAGATTGTTGATTTAATGACACATTGTGTAGAGCACCAATCTTTTGTAGTATAATAACGCTTTGAGCTATTGCAGCAAAGACTGTAAAATCAGTATCATGAACACAACATTCGGAGAGTCCATACTTGAAAGGTCATGGCGAGGACCTGAGAGATACTGTAATTAACCTTCTCACCATCTAGAAATGCAACATCGAGGCATTAGTTTTATATTTCCAAGACTTCCATACCGTAGGACCTGGGTAAGTAACTGTCAAAGTGTTGTGACCACACTGAACAAATTTTCAAAGTGAGAAATATGTAACCCTATACTGTCTTGGTAATGGCAGTCTAAGCTAGTGGGCACCAAACTGCTCCTTAAATACTGTACATATCAGTAGAAAACCACTCCCATGAAATTTGATTTCCAGTCATTTGTTTTCTTCCTAATCCATAGCTGTCTCGCCAACCAAGAATGTCAATTGTAGTGAAATCTTAGGGATTATAACACCCAGTCCTACTAATCAATCTTATTATCTAAACTCTTTATGGAGTAAGTACATTTAGACCCTCGGACATTTCAAAACCAGAGACATCCTATATCAATGAGGTGCAAATTCTTAAATGTGGTTTACAAACTGCTTCTTCATCATATCCACTTTGGAAATAATTTCTGTGTATTACTGCATGAGTAGTAGAGGAAAGCATCAGCGCTGTTGGTCTGCAGTTTATCACCATCACCCAAGAAAGCACTATTTTAAAGTCACAAGATTTCTCAAATGCAATGCAAACCCATCTGTTTCTCTTTCATTGGGGTCAGGATCATGCAGTTAGACGGTGTCAAAATAGACCATCATTCTCCCTGTAATTGTCTAGCTGCCTGGATGCAAAGCTAGTGGAGTTGGGTACTCAAGGCAATCTCTAGTCCATCATGAAAGTCCTGACAACATGATGCGAGAGGCCCCTGGTTCTGGACTCCCCCAACATCGGGAACATGTTTCCTGCCTCTAGCGTGTCCAAACCCTTAACAATCTTATATGTTTCAATGAGATACCCTCTCATCCTTCTAAACTCCAGAGTGTACAAGCCCAGCTGCTCCATTCTCTCAGCATATAACAGTCCCGCCTTCCCGGGAATTAACCTTGTAAACCTACGCTGCACTCCCTCAATAGCAAGAATGCCCTTCCTCAAATTTGGGGACCAAAACTGCACACAATACTCCAGGTGTGGTCTCACGGGCTCTGTACAACTGCAGAAGGACCTTTTTGCTCCTATATTCGATTCCTCTTGTTATAAAGGCCAACATGCCATTCGCTTTATTCACTGCTTGCTGTACCTGCATGCTTATGATGATCTGTCAACCAAACAATATCAAGAGCTACATATAATAAGTATATAATAAGTATATAATAAGTATATAAGTACTTATATAAAGGAGTTCCCCCTGCCACAGGTACCATGTAATCACGTGCTACCTGCTCCATGGTCGGATTGTCGGCGGCTAAACCGTCTCCCCCACCTGGTTTGCCAGGTGAGGAGGGGGCTGTGTACCCCCAGCGGGACAAAAAAACAGACCTGTCAAAGGGCGGATTAACTTCTAGCAAGCCAACGGCCATCCACACTTCAGTAGAAGTTGCAATCACTGCTGTACATAGCAGTGTATGGAATGATGATGAAGCACACACATCAAAAAAATCCTATACTTCCAGTGGTGGAAGTCCGCAGGAACTGGAGGACAGAGATGTGTGGTGTGTCCGTCACCGTTCCCGTTGGAAACCAGCACCACTGCGTCGCTAATGTTTTTAACGATAAGGAATGAATGAATGGAGTCACTCAGCTTATGATAAGTTCTTTGGCCTAACATGTTTATGCTGATAATCAAATACCTGTCTGATCCCTTTCCTAGTGCTTGGTAAATAGCCTACTAAACAGTAATCTGCCTCTGTCAATTTCTCATGTGTTCTAGTCAAATCAATGGTCAATAGTTCTTTATTATTACATGTACAGACGTACAGTGACATTCTTTTTTTTTTTAGTAAAGTATCACCATTCCTAACCACAAACCCCAATTAATATAAAGTGTAGAGAAATGTCCACTGAGATGCATACAATAGTCACCAGGTTTCAGCACCATTTTCAAAGTCCAGTCTGGTCTGCACAATCGGTCTCCTGGAGTGGCGCTGGATCCAGGCCAGCCCTGGGCGGTTGCAGAACGTCAAGCTTCCATCTGGATCATCAAACAAACTAAAAACACTGTGGGTGAAAAATATTTTCCTCAGGCCCATGTTTAAACATCTTCTCTCCTTCAACCTATGCCCTCTGGCCTTGGACATAGAAACATAGAAACATAGAAAATAGGTGCAGGAGTAGGTCATTCGGCCCTTCGAGCCTGCACCGCCATTCAATATGATCATGGCTGATCTACCATTATGATCTATCACATGTCTACCATTAGAAAAAAATATATACCATCTATGCTTCTCATAATTTTGTACATCTCTACCAGTGCCCCCTCAGCCTCCTCTGCTCTAAGCAATACAAACCTGGTCTATCCTGTCTCTCCTCATCACTGAAACATTTCATACAAACGATATCTATGTGAGTCTCTTTAGCACTCCCCGTGTAACTACATCCATCCTGAGGTAGGGTGAGTTGTTTCTTCATTTTTTTAAAACATCTTTCCTTTTGACATGTCATTTGCACAGTTTTTTTTTACTTCAGAGAATTTTAGTTGGTATTTTTCCTGGAGCAAGAGTCCCCACCTACATAAGCTACTGCAGAGGTTTTGGTACCTTCGCAAGTTGTATTATATAATCCCGTTAATATACTAAGGGTAGAACCTTTTCCCACTGAGCAAGATTCGTCCAAAAGAATAAAAGTTAGAATTTTTACAGAATTCATAAACATTTCTTTGCAAAATAATTTTTAATGTTTTCACAAAGGAATCGGAATTTATGGTGACGTTGATAAGCAAGCTTTTTTTTTGTGCATCGATTAGTGCATTTTTGTTTATTTTAACGTTGCTTTAGCGTTTATTAGTTGTCATGCCGATGCTGATGGGTGAAATACAGCAATACCTTTAATGCTCGGTGCTCCCAGTCAGTCGGACATGTTGCCTGGGCAACGGCCATGGCAACAGGATCAGAGCCTGGGGCTGGCTGCCATCTCCCTCCCTCTCTCTCTCTCCACATACACACACACACGCATTTTACAGCAGTTCGTCCGTAGATGATGTGGAAGCCGCTGGAGAATAAAGAGCTCGTACTTTAAACCCAGGCAGCACCAGCGCGAAACTCTCTTCGCTTGGCAGAGAAAGAGGGGAGGGAAGACCGAAATAAACAAAAAATAAAACAGAGCAAGGGGTTTGGAGAGATTTTGTATGAGAAAAGGGGGGCTGGAGAAACCGAAGCAATGGACAGCCTGCAGGATGCTTCCCCGTGCGCCCCCGGCCAGTGGCTGGCGGCTCTGCTGCTGAGCCTCTGCTGTTTGTTGCCCACATGCCTCCCGGCAGCAGCTCAGAGCGTGGATTTCTCCTGGCCAGCTGAGGACAACGTCGTGGTGCGACAGGGGGACACGGCCATCCTCAGGTAGGGGTACAACAGCAACTTGTGACAGACATCCTGGGGAATGGGGAAGGGAGGGGGGTGCATTATTGTTTACATACTTTTGCCCCTTATTTGTCCCCTGAAACACAATAATTAGCACCTGTGTCGTGAACGTGGTGATGAACGATGCTTTAAGTTGTTCATGGTTGACCAATCTGGCGTATTCTCTGTTGTACAATAGTGTGTTTTTAATAGTTCCCAGTGGATATAGTTGGGGGCGGTAGGGAGGAGAGGTGGCTGCAGAAATACTGTGTGTTAACATACACTGCGAACGATCTGTGCCAAGCAGTGCACTGCATTGTGCAGCGATTTCACACCTCAGCCCTACGTTTCACCCCTGGTGCTCTGTTTCTCACTGGGAACAATTGAATCCATTGCAATTTATTCGCGCCCATGGCATCCATGAGTTCTCTTGTTTTGAATGAATGATAGCGTCAATAAAAGAATCTTCGGAATGAATTATACCGTCAACGGGGTCCATGCACTGTTTAAATGGCAGTGATGCTGCAACAGTGAATAACATTAACAGTTAACCTGTAGGAGTCGTATTTGAATTTACCAGACTTCAAAATGCCACACCTTTTATTTGCCAGCCTATCTACAGCCTAAAATAAATGAGAACAGATGTTATGTTATTAAGTGTCATTATTCTGACGCATACACTGTCCATCATTTCGTCTCCGTGGATGAAATAAGAACATATTTCATTTTCTTCTGAATATACAATTCTGAATATAAATTGGAACTTCTTGTGGCATAGTTCTGCATGCAGTGGAATTAAACCATATGTTCGTAACATGAATTAACTTAGAGTGGGAGCATTTTTATGAAATGCATGAAATTGCATGAAATGTAATTATCTGTATCTCTAAACTCGTTAGATCTACTGACATTATGCTAAGGTCTCGCTGTCTAACATTGTAGAATATGTGTAAGAGCATTTGACAATTTTTAGAATGATAAAACTATCAAATAATTATTTATTTCATGATCAAATTGTGAGACCAATGTAAACTATTGGTTGTGTACACTGCATTATCATCAACAGCAGAAATGTGAATTCTGAACACTGAGTGAAGATCTCAATAATTTGAATTTCCTAATGTTCAGAGTTATCAACTTTTTGTTTGGGAGCTAGATTGAACACACAAGCATGTAATCCTGGGGGAAGAGTAATTGGTGGAACCAGTCCGTGCTGGAGTAGTGCACCTCCTTTTGGCCAATCAGAGCGGCACCATTGATATATTTCCATTACCAGACTACCTCACCTCAAATGAGGTAGCAAAGTAATTCTGCCTAACCGATGGAACACAGGAGAGATTTCACTCACTTTGGAGTACACAGGTCACAAGAAATCACTGAATATTCATTGCTATTAGCTTATTTCTTGATTTTACTTGAAATGTGTCTGTCTCTGTCATTATAACATTTCTGTCTTGTTTTCATCTCTTGACTCGTTTTGAATGTGTTATTATTATGTTTTTCTTAGCTACATACAGTTGTGAGATAATAATGTTACTATGGCTGTCTTTATACAATAATATCATATTTATTGCTGGAGCCCACTAACTACACAGTAACAATAATTTGAAGAAAATGAATCTTAAAGATCATTAATTTGAGGTTGCATTTGCTTTGCTAATGAATATACAATTTATGTTGAGCAGTTTTTCAAAACTTGTGTTTACTCGTTTTGGGAACAAAATGAATATTTATAGCCGTAAATTACGGCAATCGTACATCCTGGTAACAAGCCCTTTGGCCCATTGAGCCTTTACCAATAATTATTCACTAATTTATACTAATCCAAAGCTAATCCCATTTTACTCTCCTCACATTTCCATCAATTCCCCACCCCCCAGTTGCTTTTATGTTGTACTTATCATTTAAAGACTAGTTCTCAGGTGCATCATCAAAAATGAATGCCGAAACAATAAAGCAGATATCAAGGAGGATAAATCAAAACTTGGTAAAAAAAAAAGATGGCTTTAAAAGCTGAGAGGGCATTGAATGTTCAGATATGTGCACAGAGATCCAGAGAGAAGGAGATAGTCAGTTGGAGTGTGGGCAACAATGGCATTATAAAAGGCGGTGGCTGGAATTAGAGAAAGGGACTTACAATTTTGGTCTTCGAAAAAGAATGGAGTGTGCCATTGAAAATTGGCTTAATTTAAAGTAGACTCATTTTGCACCATCTCTGCATGTTTTAGAGCCTGTTGGGATATTGTTCTAATTACATTTCTTTTGCTTTAGCACTTTACAGCAATATAGAATATCTCCAAATTATGCACAGCAGTATAGCATTAACTTATGTATCCAAAAAGCAACCAGCTTGTTGTAACTACATTTCTCCTGCAATGGCACTATTTAAAGGGGGCAACACTCAAACTACAATTTGTTTGTTCTCATGGAGATTTGTAACCTTAAACGTGACCTCATAATTGCCAGGAATGCTTGGAGGTCAAGGTCATTGTCACTTTCAGATTCCACACCGCCGGATCACTGCAGGCTCTCTGCCATAGCTCAGTCAAACACCTTAATGAAGTTCAATCAAACACCTTAATGAAGGAAAGGTGGTTGCATCTACTTTCTCCATGACTCTCTGGAGTGGTTGGCAATTTTTGCATTTTGCCTACTTCCTCAAAGTGTGGGTATTCAGAGAAGGCACCCTTGTTCTTATTGGCACCTCCTTGCCTATTCATTATCAGAAGTACTAGGCTGCAGTCCCAGAAGGTCTATATGTTTTTTCTCGGAAATAATATGTTTCCTGCAAATTAATTTATTGAGCAGCCTGACCATGATACCCAAAGCCTCTGGGAGCACATGCCTACCTCTTTCTAATAAAGCAGTATCCATTCATCTGTAGTTAATAGAGAGTTGCTTGCATTGTAGCATGTCAATTTATGAGTTGGCTTCTGAGATTGCATCTGCTGGCCAAAGCCCACTGCTGCAAAATTGGATAACACATCAATACACAACACCATGTTAAAGTTGATAACAACAGTTTCAGTGTGACGACTACTGAAAAAATTGGACAGTGCTCTTTCACGAACCACAAAATGGAAGATATTGATCTTTATACTCACCTAAGCTACTCTGATAGCTTCTCTCAAACCTCTAAAGTTTAGCACAAAGGACAAGATAACAGGTGCACAGTAACAACACTACCTGTAGGTTTCACTTGATGCCAATTAAAAACACCACATGATAAAATGCACAAGACAATAGTTTTGCCTAGTAATTACACTTTTTTATTAATTACGATTTGTGCAAACTACCCAAAGGTTCACTACATAATTTTGAACAAGATTCTTAAACTCCATTATTACACAGCTCTGTGGTTAGTTTAACAATTTCCAACAACCTAGCCAGGGTTTTATATAACATTTTTTTTCACCAAGCTACTGATTATTCTTCAATTGTTAGTCTGCAGAGTTATTGCTGCCAGTGATCCTGTGAGGTACTTTTTAATTCATTACTTTGCATACCTCCTCGAAGTTGCTTGGGTTTGATGGCTAATTTTATATCCATAAATCTCTTCCTTTCCTTATATATACTTGTTTCTTTTAATTCCTTTAAACTCCTGCTGGCTTCCTTAGTCACCTGGTCTGCAATTATCAGAATTCAAGCTTGTACAATTTACCAGACTGTCTCTGGATTTCCTCCCTGTTTGGGGCTAATGGGATGTTCTCAGGACTGTAAAGTTATCTCAGTTATGCTCCATGTCCACACTAATCAGACATTCACATGATCCTGTGTCACACAGTGCCATTTCACGCTGTTGGAGCAAAGAACTGTGGATGCTGGTCTGCACAAAAGGACACAAAATGTTGGAGTAATTCAGCGGGTCAAGCAGCATCTGTGGAGACCATGGACAGGTGATATTTTGGGTCCGGGCCTTTCTTCCTGACCCGAAACATTACTTATCCATGTTCTCTAAAAAACCTGAAAAAACGGTGACAACCTACGTCATCCTGGTGACAACCTACGACAGCAACTACATCAGGAGAAGTAGGTGCTGTTGCTCATTGGTGTCAAACCCACTGTCGGCAAAACATTTTCAACATGTTGAAAATTTAGCGGCGACTATAAAGACGCGACGACGTTTTTAAGCGACTGGTGAGACTACTGCTGGCGACCAGCGGCGAACATGTGGCGACAAACTAGTCGCCTGTAGTTGCCTATAAAATTGCCTAAGTGGAACAGGCCCATTGCTCTCTTTCCAAGGTGCATACCCTCTGCATTTAGAAATATATCGCTGGACCTTCGTTATTGCTAGGTATAAATCCTGTGCTCCCTATCAGCGGCACTAAGAATACATTGATCAGAAGAATTGTAACTGTTTAAGAAGATGATTCACTTTTTGTTTTTTGCCGATTGCTAATTATCTTCTCAAATGTAATTAGAAATTAGCAGTCAAGTCAAGTTTATTTGTCACATACACATACAAGATGTACAGTGAAATGAAAGAGGCAATGCCTGCGAGATTGTGCAAAACAACAGAACAGAACTAGTATTTACATTTTTTTTAAAAGACACAACAGTGATTACCCCCCGGTGAGATGAGAGTTTACAGTCCTGATGGCCTGTGGGAAGAAACTCCATCTCATCTTCTCCGTTTTCGCTGCATGACAGCGGAGGCTCTTGCCTGACCGTAGCAGCTGGAACAGTCTGTTGCTGGGGTGGTAGGGGTCCTTCATAATCTTGCTGGCTCTGAATCTGCACGTCCTGGTGTATAGGTCCTGCAGGGGGTGGAGTGTAGTTCCCGTGGTGCGTTCGGCGGAACGCACTACTCCCTGCAGAGCCTTCCTGTCCTGGGCAGAGCTTCTGCCAAACCAGATTGAGATGTTTCCGGTCAGGATACTTTCTACTGCACCAGAATAGAAGGACCCTCAGAGAGACTCTGAATTTCTTCAGCTACCTGAGGTGTTAAAGGCGCTGCGTTGCCTTTCTCACTAGTGCAGCAGTGTGTGTTGTCCATGCCAGATCCTCTTTGATTTGGACTCCCAGGTATTTGAAGCTGCTCACCCTATCCACAATAGTCCCATTTATCCCCAGTGGCATTTACGTCCTCAGTTGTTGTGCCCTTCTAAAGTCCACAATCGGCTCCTTCGCTTTAGTGACATTCAAGAGGAGGCTGTTGTTCTGACACCCGAGTGCCAGGTCAGTCACCTCCTCCAGGTAGGCGTTCTCATCGTTATCGATGAGAAACTCTACCTTGACAGTGATGGCCCATTCCTGAAAAGTTATTACATTAAGAAAAGTCTTCACATTTTGTGCTAGGATGATATACAATACAGTTTTAATACTATTAAGATGCAGTGATTGTGTTTGTAGATAGGTGATGTATGGGGATGGATTCTGTGGTATTGCTGCAAAGTTGCAAGGGCAAAGAGGGAGCAAACCAGGAATTAGAGAAATTTACACTTCACCGGATTGGAGAGAAATCCTTTAAACTCCAGGATTGGAATACCAGGAACTCGTATATATTGTTGAGGCCAGAAATCTGTGGTCTGGTAGAATTAAATTTACTGAAATTAAATGGGATGAGCACATGGTGGGACACAAGCCTGAATAATATTAGATAAGTTGGATCTAACAAAGGCATTGATGAGAGCTTTAGTAATAAATGTCAGAAGTTGGGGAGGAGGTGGGTGAAGTTATAAAATTATAAATTGGGGATAATTGTGTTGAAATAACTTTTGGATCAAAAGTTGATCTAGGAATTCAATCATGCTAAGAAGAAGGATTCTTGTATTAAAACAGTAGTATTTAAGTGAGGCAGCATGAAACGTCCATTTCACTGGTAGCCTGAGTTTGGTGATCTTTCACAGTTTGCTGACCAGAAGGAAAGGTGGGACGAACCATGATTCCCCTCCTGCTTACTGGATGCACAATCCCAATGATGCAAATTTGAGGAGTTTTTGAGAAGGCTTAAAATATGCTTATTGTGGCCTGTGTATCTGAACAGAACCGCCAGCTACTTACAGTAAATTGCAGACTTTTGCAGGACAGCTATACATCGAGAACAAGCTGAGTATCAGCTGTCGGTATATCTATCAAATCCCTTTGGCAAACTGACCCACACCTGATACATAGAGTAACAATTTGATTTGTAAAAACAGATCATTCTGCCATCTTTATGTTTTTTGTAGTCCAGCAACAGAGACTAAACATGTTAAGATGCCTTGCATTGACTATGTGAATGTTTGTTTCTTAGAGACTGGCTCTCATTGACTCAGGCAGGATATGTTTGCTTTCCACTTGATCAGGGAAAATACTGAGCTCAAGGTTGGATGTACAGGAGGAGGAGGAGCCATCTTGGGGAACGGCTGCTAACCAGCAGCCGTCCGTTTAATTCACTTTTTTTTGTAGTTCTGGTGAGTCCTGCGTTTTGTTTGTAGGAGAAATAGACTTTTCAATGTGGGGGGAAGGGGGAAACTATATTTCTAGGTCCCTACCTGGTCGATGAGGCAGCTTTTTCTCCGGGCTGCCCCGTTGACCCGTCCTTGCGGCCTACCAGCGGGCGTGGAGCGCCATTTCCTGGCGGGGACCGCCCAGCACCTCGGTTTCGGTGGCGGCACAGCGCTGGAGCGCTATCGCGGAGCGGAGCACGCGATGCCTTGCCTGGGTTGCCGCGCTGGATCGACGCGCTGGATCAACGCACTGGAGCTCTGGTGAGCTGGGACCGCCGAGTTTAACACCTCCGGGCTGTGGAGCGCAGCGGGCAGCGCCGACTTCAACATCGGGAGCCTGGGAGCTCCAAACCAGCGCGGCCTTGTCGGCTTCGGAAGCCGCGGTCTCCGGTAAGGAAGCGGCCGTTCCAGGTGGCCCAGCCGCTGAGAGAACTCACCCGACGCCGGGGCAACAGCACCCGGCAAGAACAGCCAGGAACACCGGGCCTCCATAGAGGCAATAGCGGAGGCCTCAATAGGCCTGACTTTGGGAGAACTGGGGATGGGGACTGGACATTGTGTCTTCCCCCACAGTGGTAACAATTGTCTTTAATTTGTGTACTGGTGATGTCTTTATTATTTATTTTACTCTGATTATATGTTTGTAGGAGAAATTTTTGTTAAATTCTGTAAGGTGTCCTTGAGACTTTTGAAAGGTGCCCACAAATAAAATTTATTATTATTATTATTGCTGCTTTGTGGAGGACAGTGAACAGTGAAATCTCCAAGAAATTCAGGTAGCTAATATAACCCCACTTTTTAAGCAAGAAGGGAGAGAGAAAACAGAGAATTGTAGACCGTAGACCAGTTAGCCTGACATCGGTAGTGGGGAAGATGCTGGAGTCGATTATTAAAGATGTAATTCTGAATACAACAAAAATTACAGGAATGAATTGACTTTCTATTTTATATATGGTTCTGAGCTATCCAGCTCAAATTTTGAATGGTTGACAGCAGATATGACAGATAGACACACAATGCTGGAGTAACTCATTGGGTCAGGCAGCGTCTCTGGAGAAAAGGAATAGGTGAAATTTTGGGTTGTGACCCTTCTTCAGACTGAGAGTCAGGGGAGAGGGAAACTAGAGGTATGAAAAGGTACAGAACAAATCTGTGCTAGCACACACATTGGTCCATTGTTGGCTGAGGAAGAGGTGAAAAGCATGTATACAAGATTATAATGGACAGTTAGACCAAAATACACAGATTGACTGGGGGAAGGAGGTTGGGGGGGGAGGGGGGAGGGTGGTGGTGGTGTGGTGGTGGGGGTGTGGTGAGGTGAGCTTGGTGCGATGGATTTCAGAAATAACTGTTTTATGCAGAGAATTATTATGATTTGGAACTCTTTGCCTGTAATGGTAGTGCAAGCAGAATCATTCTGGAATCTAGAAAGAGGATTGGATGGTCATTTGAGGGAAATATTTTGTAGGGCAATGGGGAAAGAATGGATCAATTGAACAACTTGATTGGTTTATAAAAAGCTGCCATGGACTCAATAGGTTAAATGGACTTATGCCAAAACAATATGAAAGAATAGGTGCATGGTGAGTACTATTTTTTTAAATAATATAGTTTAATGCAATTTGATTCTGATAGACACAAAATGCTGGAGTAACCCAGCTGGTCAGGCAGCATCTGGAGAGAAGGAATGATATTTTGGCTTCAACTCTTCATTGAGGTGTGGACTGGTGAGCATTGCAAGTTCCTGATTGCTTAGGAAAAATAGATTTTCAATATTTTCTTATAAGAATACTTATTATCAAACAAGTAATATTTTGACAAACAATAATGGCAAAAGTAAAAGCAGCTATACTAATCATCATTGTTTTGTCATTCTGGAAGATGGATCGGAAGAAAACAGTATTTTATGATTTCAATGCAAGTCACATTTTAACTAATTTCAGGCCAAGGAATTTAGATGTTTATTAACTTTTTTGTTAATTTGCTGTCTTAATATAAACATTGAGATTATATTTTTAATTAACTGTAAATCAATGTTAATTCTGAACCAATAAAGGCAGTGGAGGATATGTTTTCGAACTATGAAACTTTAATCATGTTGACACAGTACTGTTTTTTTGCCAAAAGAAAATTGTTATTTCAAGTGATATATAGAACTGTGATTTTGATTATTTTAGTTTATCTTTGTATTTTTCACCATCCTGTCCTGCAGATGCTATTTCATGCTCATGGTCCAGTGGCTGCGCGCTAGCCTAGCATATGTTACTCTGATAAGTTCATGCAGTCGGTGATTCAGTCAGATGACCCTTCTTCCTTACCAAAAATGCACGTCACTTTACAACATAGTAACTAGATAGTGTCAACAATAAACCCTGATTAACTTATTTCACTTTGCTGACCCAGTTATGTTAAAAACAAGGGTTGAAAGGATAGTGGAATTGGTAGAGCAAGATAGAATGACAACAACAGATGAGTTCCTAATCTCTGTATTTTAATCTGCCCCCCTCCCCCCCAAAAAAAAATCAGTAATTGTTTACTTGCTATCATTCAAAACTATTATTAAATTGCTCAGAGCCTTTATCCTTCAACCAATCAATATGATATTTATATTTGTATTTTAACCAATCAATTCTGATTAGAAGTGGTTTAAGAAGGAACTGCAAATGCTGGAAAATGGAAGGTAGACAAAAGTGCTGAAGAAACTCAGCGTGTGAGGCAGCATCTATGGAGGGAAGGAATTAGAGAACGTTTTGGGCCGAAACCAATTGTATTTAGAATACTTACAAATTATTGGGTTAATACTTTAAGATCTTCTGCCATAAAAATCAAGGAGAAAATTAAACTGTGCATTCACATTCCTTGATTATTTGTACAGGTGGCAGTATTTTAATGTCAAACAGTAAGACAATAGAAGGTACTCAGAACTTATTAACTGAAATAATTACTTGAGGGAGCTCAAGAATCTCACATTAAATCAACACTTCTAAGAGCATTTGGGTTATTTGATTTTCAGTGTTGAAAACAACAATCTATATATTTTATTTTCAAAGCAAACCTTTTGTTTATATCTAGGCCAATCTGAGTGATGCATTTTATGGCATAGTCGCTGAATTATTATTCCCTGAAACAAAAGAATATTAAGATGAAATAATGAGCAAATGTTTAATTTACAGAGGAATCTCAGGTTATTCTGCTAATTAAATGATATTTCTTATCTGGCCTTAGATTATAAAAAATGAACAAGGTAGATTAAAACAAAAATCTAAGGCACATACACAGACTGCTAATATACTACCAATCTTTCATTTTGCAAGGTCTCAACATGAAATACTGACTTGCTCATTTTGCCTCCACTGTTGCTGCTTGACCCGTGTTTCTTTTATGTTTAAAGCATATGAAGTCATAGAGTCTATCGGAATAATCTACACAAGCCGCAAGTGACTATCAAACTATAGCTACTGGTTTTATTTGCGATAAGTTGTCAGACAAGGAGACCAGTCAAGCTAGAAACTGTTCTGCATATTTAAAGCATACAGTTTTTTAATATCATTTTTGATGGTATAAAAGCAAGGTTAGTCACGTACATTTGTTTAGAGGGTTAACTACTATGATCCTGCATTCAGAAAAACAGGCTTCTGTATCTTCAAGGAAGATTGGGGTATCTTGCTGAGGCCTTGAGTTCACAAGCTTTCCTTGTGTTTAGCAGACTTGTTTCTGACTATATGCACCACTGGCACCAGGCATGCTTAACCTAGCTCTGATGGGTACATTCACTGGAGTAAAGTTTGATTCCTCCTGAAGTAAATACTGCCCATGTAGAAAGACAAAATGGAAGCACAGCTCAGTTTGTCTCGCAATTCACACAAATCATACAGCATCGAAACAGGCCCTTAGGCCCAATTTGCCAATGGCGACCAAGATGCCCCATATACATTATCCCAACCTTTCCACATTTGGACCATATTCCTCTAAACCTTTCCTATCCAGGTATATGTCCAAATGTATTTAAAATGTGTTATAGTACCAACCTCTTCTACCTCCTCTGGCAGCTTGTTCCATATACACATCACACTTTCTCGGTAAAAGACTTTATGAATTTACCCAGTCTATTCCCATGATTTTATACATCTATACAAGATCACCCCGCAGCCTCTCCCTATTGCTCAAGCCCTTGTCCTGGCAACATCCTTGTAAATCTGCACTGCACTCTTTCCAGCTTAACAACACTCTTGAAATAGCTCGGTAATCAAAACTAAACACCATGCGGCTTCATTAACATATTGTCTAACTGCAACATAACATCCTAACTGCTATATTCAATATCTCAATACTCAATATCTTGTTCAGACATCGTAACACTCCAATCAGGCTTGACGACCCTGTCCATACACATAGTCAGTTGTTAATTGAGAACCAAGTATGATGCCAATAAAGCTGCATCCGCATTATCTTTATAGAATGCTTTTCTAACAATGACAATTGTAAGTGTGAAAAAAAATCCTCTTACCTTATGACGGAGCTGCCAACTCTCATACATTGAGGGTGAGACTCGCATTTTGCCCAATTCTCACGCTCTCATGCTGATCACAGAATTTCAAAACTAATATCAACTGCATGGGCCACGGGTGTTGGAGAGCCGGGGCAGAGGGAGGGATGGAAGCAGAAGCAGTGGCGGGGGCAGATGCAGATGAGGAACCGGGGTTAGTGAGTGTTTGCGGGGCTGGCGAGTCGCTCGCTGCAGCTCCGGCCATGGAGCAGCTTCTGTGCAAGAGTTCCGGGCCGTCAGATGCTTCGGAAGCGTTGCACCGCTGCCTTGAGAGTCGCTGTTCAAAATTCGCCCTGTTGACCGGCATGGACCAGGCTGCGGCTCGGTGCATCCTGGAGGACAACCAGTGGCTGCTGGAAGTAGGTACCAAGCACTGGGTAGAAATGGTGGAAGATAGTGGCCTTCAAATGGGGGTGTTTGGAGAAAGCATCCTGCTTGCCTGCTAGATTTTCACTTACTGTAACTGCAGAAAAATGTTCCCGATGTTGGGGGAGTTCAGAACCAGGGGTCGCAGTTTAAGAATAAGGGCTAGGCCAGTTAGGACTGAGATGTGTTGTGAATCTGTGGAATTTTCTGCCACAGAAGGCAGTAGAGGACAATTCACAGGATGTTTTCAAGAGAGAGTTACATTTAGCTCTTGGGCCTAGCAAAATCAAGGGATATGAGGAAAAAACAGGAAAGAGGCACTGATTTTAGATGAACGGCCATGATCATGTTGAATGGCAGTGCTGGCTCGATCTTAGAAACATAGAAATTAGGTGCAGGAGTCGGCCATTCGGCCCTTCGAGCCTGCACCGCCATTCAATATGATCATGGCTGATCATTCAACTCAGTATCCCGTACCTGCCTTCTCTCCATACCCCCTGATCCCCTTAGCCACAAGGGCCACATCTAACTCCATCTTGACCACTTCCTGTTGTTCTGTATATTGATTCTAGAAAAAACAGCTGTGATTTTTGGCCATCTTACTCAGAGTCCCCCCTCCTCTGCACAGGTCAAGAGGATTTTTCCCATCGATGAAAAATAAAAGTTATTAGTGTTTAAAAAATGTTGAGATTCTCTCTCCTCAAGTCCCTTCCGGAGGGACTATAAAACCCGGAAGTGTTGAGTGCCTCAGTCAGTCTCTGCAAGATGGGGGAGCGAGAGGGTCACGTCTCTTGTGTGAATAACACTGAACACATGTCTACTAAACTGTGAGTGGCTTTACTGACCTGTCAGTGCCCTTAATGTGGTTTGAAAATATAGTTTGTAAATGCTAAAGCTGTGTTGCCTTCGGTTTGGAAATGCTAAAGCTGTGTCGTGTTGCCTTCTAATTAAAGTTGCCTTGCCTAATTAAAATTGCCTTGCCTAATTAAAGCCTTGTATTCTAGATAATTAAAAGTCTAATCTTGACCACTTCCTGTTTGCACTTTATATTGATTTTAGAAAAAATGCTACCACATACCGCTGTGATTTTTGGCCATCTTACTCAGAGTCCTTCTCCGTTCATCAGGTACCGAGGATTTTTTCCATTGATTAAAAATAAAAGAGTTCTAAGTGTTTTAAAAAATGTTGATACTCTCTCTCTTGTCAATCATGCCATGAAGGCCACGCCCCTTCTGATGGGAGGGGGAGGGACTATAAACCCAGAAGTGTGGGCGTGGCTCAGTCTCTGCAAGATGGAGGAGGGAGAGGTCACAACCGGCTGTCTTTAGTGGCCTTGCACCCTGTTTGAAATGGTATGAAACTGCACTTGAATTTGGTGGCCTTGCACCCTGCTTGAAGTGGTAGGAAACTGTACTTGAATTTGGTGTTCTTGCACCCTGCTTGAAATGGAATTTCAAGGAATAGCCAGCCGTGCGTCAACTGCCAGCCCACCAGCCTTGTGAGAGTGACCTGCCAGCACAACAGGCTTCAGTGACGGAGCCGGCAGCTCAAGAATCCACTTGGTCCACAATATCCATACTAGCCCTCTGGAAACAAGTCCCTTCAGCCCACAACACCCATACTAGCGCCCACCCCACCCCACCCATTGGCCACCAATAATGGAATTGGTTGTAGCCGGTGCTGACTGGTGAATCTCATAGGGGGACAAAAAAGGTAAGCAGTAGTTTTCAGAACCAAGGATAACCGACCGGTATGTTAAATGTCCACGGAGCCTCACAACTCTGTATCTCTGGCTTCTTGAAAGTTGTCTCCACTCCTCCCCCCTCTTTTAAAGGAGCTATCATACACTGTGTGTTAGCTGTCTTTTTACAGCACTAACCTTCCTGTTCATCGCGGTGTGTCTCTGTTTTACCTTGGCTTTGCACCATGTGAATTTTTTAGACAGCGCTTCCCCCCGCTTGCCCTGTCCCCCGCCTGTATAACAGGCTGGTTAAGGAAGCTGCGTGTGTGCCTGTGGCTGAAAGGCCCATAATTCAAAAGAAATAACTGAAATATCACATTTACATAAGTATTCAGACTCTTTACTCAGTACTTTGTTGTGGCAGCTTTGGCAGTGATTACAGCCTCAAGTCTTCTTGGATATGACACCACAAGCTTGGCACACCTGTATTTGGGTATCTTCTCCCATTCTTCTCTGCAGATCCTCTCAAGCTCTGTCAGGTTGGATGGGGAGCATCGATGCATAGCTATTTTCAGGTCGCTCCAGAGATGTTCGATCGGGTTCAAGTCCGGGCTCTGGCTGGGCCACTCAGAGACATTCACAGACTTGTCACAAAGCCACTCCTACATTGTTTTGGTTGTATGCCTAGGGTTGTTGGAAGGTGAACCTCTGCCCCAGACTGGGGTCCAGAACGCTCTGGAGCAGGTTTTCATCAAGGATATCTCTGTATCTTGCTTCGTTCATCTTTCCCTCGATCCTGATTACTTTCCCAGTTCCTGCCACTGATAAACATCCCCACAGCATGATGCTGCCACCACCATGCTTCACCGTAGGTATGGTATTGGCCATGTGATGAGCGGTGCCAGATTTCCCCCAGACATGATGCTTGGCATTCAGGCCAAAGAGTTCAATTTTGGTTTCATCAGACCAGAGCACCAAAGAAAACAACCCTTTTGGCAAACTCCAAGCAGGCTGTCATGTGCCTTTTACTGAGGAGCGGCTTCCGTCTGGCCACTCTACCATAAAAGCCTGATTGCTGCAGATATAGTTTTCCTTCTGGAAGGTTCTCCCATCTCTACAGAGGAACTCTGGAGCTCTGTCAGAGTGACCATCGGGTACTTGGTCACCTCTCTAACCAAGGCCCTTCTCCCCCAATTGCTCAGTTTGGCCGGGCAGCCAGCTCTACGAAAAGTCCTGGTGGTTCCAAAGTTCTTCCATTTAAGAATGACGGAGGCCACTGTGCTCTTCAGGACCTGCAATGCTGCAAAAATTGTTTTATACCCTTCCCCAGATTTGTGCCTCAACAATCCTGTCTCGGAGGTCTACATGGCTTCCGTCTTCATGGCTTAGTTTTTGCTCTGACATGCACCGTCAACTGTGGGACCTTTTACATAGACAGGTGTGTGGCTTTCCAAATCATGTCCAATCAATTTAATTTACCACACATGGACTCCAATCAAGTTGTAGAGACATCTCAAGGATAATCAATGGAAACAGGATGAACCTGAGCTCAATTTTGAGTGTCATTGCAAGGGGTCTGAATACTTATGTAAATGTGATATTTCAGTTATTTATTTTTAAGTACTTTCAAAAAATTCTAAACAGCTGTTTATCTTCTTTATTCTGGGGTATTGTGTGTAGATTGATGATAAAAAAAAAGAATTTAAGCCATTTTAAAATAAGGCTGTAATGTAACAAAATATGGAAAAAGTGAAGGGGTCTGAATACTTTCTGAATGCACTGTAGATATAGGAAAATGCAATTGAAAGTTTGAAATATAATTATATTCTTCTATGCATGGCAACCCCTCCTGCGATTATAGAACTGTAGTCCAGGAATGTCAGAAAGAAAAATGTGCATTCTGTTGGAGCCTTTCTCAAGACATGACATTCATTCATATAGTTTAATAATTATTCAATTCAAATTATTTAATTCAGATAGTATTAGTAGTATAATGATATAGTATTATTAATCGTAACAATATTAATAATCTGTATTATTCTTGATTAATATGGGTGTCAGAAGTTATGGGGAGAAGGCAGAAGAATGAGGTTTGGAGGGAGAGATAGATCAGCCACGATTGAATGGCGGAGTAGACTTCATAGGATGAATGGCCTAACTCAACTCCTATCACTTATGTTAACCCAGCACCGCATTGCTACTCCATCTCTCTAACAGGCTTCTAATGGAGCCTTGGTTAATCACCCAATCGGTGTTTTCAATGAAGTAATAATAATAATAATAATAATAAATTTTATTTATGGGTGCCCTTCAAGAGTCTCAAGGACACCTTGCGTGTTTTTCCTCTACCTGCTAAATTTTTGTAAGGGGAATGAAATAAATATTAGAGACATGACTAGTACACAAAGTAAATACAGAATTCAATACAAAGTAAGAATACTCATTCAGGAGATTGACCCATGCCTTCTCTCCAGAGATGCTACCTGTCCAGCAAGTTGTGTCTATCTTCGGTATAAGCCAGCATCTGCAGTTCCTCCCTAAACAAAGTTTAAACACTGCCGGAAATGCAGATGGGAGAATCCAGCAGAATACCGAGGGAGTTCCTAACTGGGATGATCCGTTTTGATGAATTACACATGCTGCATAGTCCAATCAGCTCCCCGAAAACAAAAGGAAATTGATTAAAAATGCATTGAATACACACTGGGTGATTCACACATACAATCATGCACAAAGCGGGAGCTGCGCGATTCTCGATGGGAGCTTTATGACAAGCTGTCTGATGCCAGGCTGCTCACGGATAACCTTATGGGAACTCTTCCCTTAGCTAGAACAGTTCCTACAAGATGATGGTGTTGATGGGAAGAGCGGGGAGCGTGGCATCCCCAATCATCGCCGGCACTGGCCTCTCTCCACTGTGACACAGCGGCTCCAGCTTGCAGCTCTGCGACCAGGAGACCACAAACTGTGATCAGGATTTACACTTCCGCAAACTGATGCTGCCAACTGTTATGCGTATAGCATCGATGTCAGAATGGAAAGTTTTTAATGACCTATCGTTGGTCATCTCATCATTCCCAGTCTTACCACTGTTGCTTTTTGTGACTTTTTAATAAAGCTGTAGTTTGCATCGAAAAGCTCCAAATATGCCAGACTCCAATCTGTGACGGATGCTGGGGAAACTATTAACGGTGCAAAGATGAATTGTGAAGATCGGCGCGACTTCTCTAGGACATGGTTGCTCATGATGTTTAACCCGAGTTATTGTGCATTATTTGCGCAAGAAAACAGCTGCTAATGGATCCGATTTCTAGTTTTCTATGGCCAGACGTGGAATAAGATCACCAACCTCCAGTAACACACAATCAGGTGGCAGTACACAACATAAACACGCCATAGTCCAGAACTGTTGAAGTAACTCATGTAGTTAGGCAAAAGAGTCAAGGAAATCTGTTTTGCTCCGTATAGTTTATAGTCATGTGTACCGAGATACAGTGAAGGGCTTTTGTTGCATGCTAACCAGTCAGCAGAAAGACTATACATGATTATAATCATGCCATCCACAGTGTACAGATACATGATAAAGGGGAAAACGTTTAGTGCAAGATAAAGTCCAGTAAAGTCTGGTTAAAGTATAAAATCATGACAGGAATAGATCGCGTAGATGCACTTGCCCAGATTAGGTGAATCGAGGACCAGAGGACATAGGTTTAAGGTGAAGGGGAAAATATTTACATAGAAAATAGGTGCAGGAGTAGGCCATTCAGCCCTTCGAGCCTGCACCGCCATTCAATATGATCATGGCTGATCATTTACTAGGAATCTGACAGGTAACTTTTTCACACAATGGGTGGCGGATGTATGGAACAAGCTGCCAAAGGAGGCAGTTGAGGCAGGGACTATCGCAACATTTAAGAAGCAGTTAGCCAGGTACACAGATAGGACAGGTTTGGAGGGATATGGATTAAATACTAGCAGGTGGGACTAGTGTAGCTGAGACATGTTGGCTGGTGTGGGTAAGTTGGGATGAACGGCCTGTTTCCACATTGTATCACTCTATGACTCTATCTGTAGAGGTTGTTGAGAGTTGTTGGGGACATACCAAACTTCCTAAGCCTTCTAAGGAAGTAGAGACATTGATGTGCCTTCTTGGCAAATGCTTTGAAATGGGTTGCCCATGACAAATTGCTGATGATATTTATTCCTAGGAACTTGAAGCTTTAAACCATCTCTACTTTAGTGCAAATCTATAACGCTTTGCTTACCGAAGTTGATCCTTATCTCCTTTGTCTTGCTGACATTGAGAGAAAGGCTGACACAAAATGCTGGACAGGCATCATCTCTGGGGAGAAGTAATGGGTGATGTTTTGGGTCGAGATAAGGGTCTTGACCTGAAACAACATCCATTCCTTCTCTCTGGAGATGCTGCCGGTCCCGTTGAGTCACTCCAGCATTTTGTGTCCATCTTCAGTTTAAACCAGCATCTATATAACCATATAACAATTACCGCACCGAAACAGGCCATCTCGGCCCTTCAAGTCCGTGCCGAACACTTATTTTCCCCTAGTTCCATCTACCTGCACTCAGACCATTCCTTTCCCGTCCATATACCTATCCAATTTATTTTTAAATGATAAAATCAAACTTGCCTCCACCACTTCCACTGGAAGCTCATTCCACACAGCTGCCACTCTCTGAGTAAAGAAGTTCCCCCCTCATGTTACCCCTAAACTTCTGTCCCTTAATTCTCAAGTCATGTCCTCTTATTTGAATCTTCCCTACTCTCATCTGCAGTTCCTACCTACACATTGAGAGAAAGGCTGACACAACTGCTGGAGTAACTCAGTGGGACAGGCAGCATCTCTGGAGAGAAGAAATGGGTGAATTTTCAGGCCGAGACACTTTTTCAGACTCAGACATGAGAGAAAGATTGTTGGTTTGACACCAGATCATGAGGTTGATTTTGTTGGAGATGGAATTTGGTGATTCTACAGGAGTTGAACTATTCAACAATATTATTAGTTACCAATTTTGTTTAAAGTTCAAGATTATTTTAGCAATTAAACACCCTGCAACTTCAACTTTTTTTTCTAAAACAACATTGTATTATTTTGTTTGTAAATCCAGAGGTATGAAAATGGATAAATGGAAATAATGCACCATTGACTATATCCCTGTGGTGATGTTTGGCATTTCACTAGTCAAACAATGTAGGCATTGCAAGACATTGCATATTGTCCATGCCCAGTAAAAGCTGGGAATTCAAAGCAGGGTTCTTTCCTCCATCATTTTTGTGAACCATTTGAATCTTAACTTTTATATATGCTCGCACATTTGAACCAAATTTCTAAGAAAAAACAATTTCAAGCTTCCACGGAGTGGTTTGAAACCCTCATGAATGTATGTGCGATGGTGAAAAGAAATAATCTGCAAAAACCAAGACATTAGTGCAAAAATACACGATTAAAAACGTCCGTGGTCGTGCTTGAAGTGGTTTGCCGAGTTCTAGGCTTCAATGTTTTTATTGGAAGCATTTGTGCAAAGAACTTGATAATTTTACAGTTCAGTGAACAGCTTCAATTTTAACACTTTCCAAAAAGGACATTAAATTTAAAAGAGAGAGAAAGGAGAAGAGAGAGAAAAAATAATAAAAAGGGGAGATATACCCGTTGACCTACCGGTACGCCCGCAAACCCAGCCCTCGGAGTAATTTCAAATTTGTGTTCAAATATTGTATTGTTCAAGAAAATCAATAAACGGTGACCATATTTTTAAAAATTGCTTCAGTTTATCATTCAAGATAAACCTAATTCTCGCTAGATGTAATGTGTCTGTCATTTCTGTAATTCACATCTTCACTGGAGGGACTTCAGCATTTTCCAGAATTTAAGTATGCTGACCATAGGCGACAAAGCGTCACTGGAAAACAGTCAAATTACTGCATGCCTCTGATATTCCCAGTTTTATCAGTTTTGAGTCTGGTTCTAATGGGATTTTCAGTATATTGGAGAGGACGCTGAATACTTCAGTCCAAAAACTTTCTATTTTTGTACAAAGTACAAAACTGTGGGTTAAAGTGGCTTCTTGGAACTGACACTTGTTGCAGAGAGAGGAAACACTGGGGAAAATGTTGGTCGTGTTCAGTTTGTTTTTTGAGTAGTATAACCTGTGCAGCACATTGAACTATATCAGGCAATGTCTGGCATTTATGGAGCAAGTATGGATACATTGTTAGCTTTCGTCCCATATCATTTGAGATTTGTTGACCCATCTCATCCACCCATGTACGCTTGTAAACCTCAGATGATAGGGTGTTGATGTTTTGAAGAACATTGTAAATGTAGGATATCAACATCTCTGTATCTGCATGTCTATTCAAACATTCATCGAGTTTATCTGGACTTGCAGTGTTGTAGTCTTGCATGTATGTTTTCACATAGTCCCTAACCTGAAGATATCTGAAAAAAAAAAATAATATTCAAATCGTATTTCTCCCGCAACTCTTGGAAGAAGGAAAAAGTCCCGTTCCAATATAGGTCTCCCACAGTGTTGATTCCTTTGTTCTTCCATTGGATGAAAACACCATCTAAAGTAGAGGGTTTGAAAGAGAGGTTGTTTGTAATAGGAAGAAGGAGAGACGTGTCTCAATTTGAGACTGAACTTCAACTGTTTCCAGATACGAATAGTACCATGTATTATAGGGTTATGACTGTATCCCTGTGGTGAGGTTTGTCTCTTTACTAGTCAAACAATTGCAAGACATTGCATATTGTCCATGCCTACTAAAAGCTGAGAATTCAAAGCAGGGTTCTTTCCTCCATCATTTTTGTGAACCAATTGAATTTTCACTTTTATTTATGTTGGCACGTTTGAACCAGGATTTTATTTCCAAATTTCTAAGAAAAATTTAATTCAAGATTGCTAGCTTCCATGGAGTGGTTAGAAACCCTCATGAATTTATTTTAGATGATGAAAAGAAATAATCTGCAAAAACCAAGACATTAGTGCAAAAAGACACAATTAAAAACAAGTCCATGGTAGTGCTTGAAGTGCAGAGTTCTATTGTTGAGGTAGGGTTAGAGTTGTGCAGGTCAGTTTAGGAACCTGATAGTTGCAAGAAAATAGCAGTTCCTGAACCTGGTGGTGTGGGACTTCAGGGTTTTGTTCTTTATGCCCATCAATAGCAATGAGAAGAGGATTTGGCCTGGATGGTGGGACCCATAATGATAAATGCCAACTTCTTTAGGCAGCTCCTCTGTAGGCGCTTTCGATATGGAAGTTGTGGATTACTTCCTTGGTTTTGTTGATGTTGCGCGAAATGTGGTTGTAGCGGCACTACTCGACCAAACGTTCTACCTCTATCCTGTACATTGATTCATCACCACCCATGATTTGGTCAACAACAATTTAGCAAATGTATAGATGGCATTGGAGCTGTGCTTGGTCACGCAGTTATATGTGTGAAGAGAGTAGATCAGGTGGCTAAGTACACAACCTTGAAGTGTACCTGCATTGATGGTTACGCTAAAGCTCAAATCCATTTTATACAACTATAATAACATTCTCTGATGCATTTTCTCACAGAGACTTGTGAGTCTGTGGAATTCTCTGCCTCAGCGGGCAGTGGAGGCCGGTTCTCTGGATACTTTCAAGAGAGAGCTAGATAGGGCTCTTGAATATAGCGGAATCAGGGGATATGAGGAGAAGGAAGGAACGGGGTACTGATTGGGGATGATCAGCCATGATCACATTGAATGGCGGTGCTGGCTCGAAGGGCCGAATGGCCTCCTCCTGCACATTGTCCATTTGTAAAAAATAAAAGAAATATTGATGGATAAGATCATCACATTTAATTAGACTAGATTCATCAATTAGGGATAGGCATATATTGCCTTTCCGGTGGGATTTAAATAATGTAAAATGGGAAAGATGCAGACTATGCTACATGAGTTACTTCTTGATGACTACATTTCAAGTAGTGAATTCATAATCAGAGTTAGGGCCACGGGATTATTCTACAGTTTGTACACATTTTTATAATCTCTGATGGTTGTTTGTTGGAGTACACCATTTAATGCCATTGTTCATGATTTGGGGAAACCCATGCCCAGTTTAACTGGCAACTTTAAAGTGACCCTTGTTGGAGCAGGCTTGTCAGATGAAAACATATTTACTGTGGGACATAAACGTTAAGTGCCTAATAACAGTTTCTGACTGTGCAGAGTCGGGAATTGATACTTGATGAGAAACAAGAGAGTAACTAATGCCTGAGGTATAACACTTAATCCAAGAGTTAATGTTATCAAGGTAGTTGAATTTTTATTTTGGAGTCATACATGACAAAAACATGGATGATCTTCATTATTTTCCAATTTTCTACTCTTTCTCTTCTCACTTCCTGAAGGTATTTATTATTGCTTTGGTAACTTCCCATAAATGCTATCGCTCTAATACATCAACCATGGACTTTTTCATATGTCGGATATTTATCAACAGTGGACTATCTAATTATGAGTTGCACATTAGTTGAGCTCAACTCTGTTTTCAATAAATGTCCAAACTAATGCATTCCAGCAGAAGTCACTGGACTGTGATCTGGTGCTAATGCCACGGGTTATCTTTTATCTCTTAACCAGACTTCAATAGACAATAGGTGCAGGAGTAGGCCATTCGGCCCTTCGAGCCAGCACCGCCATTCAATGTGATCATGGCTGATCATCCCCAATCAATACCCCATTCTTGCCTTCTCCACATATCCCCTGACTCCGCTATTTTTAAGAGCCCTATCTAGATCTCTTGAAAGCATCCAGAGAACCTGCCTCCACCGCCCTCTGAGGCAGAGAATTCCGCAGACTTCAAGTACTAAATTGTAACACTTTGAAAAATATCGGTTGACTCAGCACCTGGAACCTGACATTTTCTTCCATTATGGACACATAGTGAGTGCATTCATCCATAACCCCTCAAGCTGTTGTAAATATTTATTTCTTAAATATACTTTCTGTCTAATTATTGGCATAGCTTGTTACATTCTACGCAACTCTGATTTATAACCTATTAATCCTCTTAACCTGAATGTTTATGGTAAAATAAATGTTTCAATTATCTAGAAGTGTTGTCACATACTCTAACTTGTACATTAAATTGGGAACAATAATGAAAGAAAATTGTGCATTGGCCGTGATATCAATAAGGCTATTAACTTGAGTTAAGGAACATCCTGAACACTATCTGATATAACTGAGATTGTTTTCCTTGAAGGGAAATTTGACTGATAAAGGAAATGAGAAAAACTGACAAGACTGAATACAAATGGCCAACTACAAAAAGCTTGGGAAAATCTGAAGACCTTGGGAGGATATTCTGGGGTTGTTCATTAGATTTTTTTTAAAGCAACTCCGATGGCCATGCAAGTAAGCTTCTCCGTGAGAATTTGAAATGAATCCCCAAAAAATTGAGTAGATTTAGCGAAAAGTCAGTTTGTTACACTCGAGTTCAAAGGTGAAAGACATCAATAATTGAAATTTATTTATATATTTAAAATTGGGTGAAAACCTGTGATCATCACTAAAATGTTGAAGGATTGTAGCATCTTCTACATTGGTGGTTGTCATTTGGTGGAAAATATTATTTACTGGTGTGAAGTTTCATTATTTTGTCGCAGGTCACCATCAATGCAAAGTAAATTAGTTTTTGTGAGAAGGGGTTGCGGACTTTCCTCTGATTTATTGCTACAGGGTTCATATCCCTTCATATCTGCGTTCCCTTGTGTTTCCTTTATTGTTCACTGCTACTCCTGATCTATTGCTGGCGCTGCCAGTCTCAACCAATCCACATTACTGTCACTGCAGTACATCCATCCTGAGTTGTCAGAGACTTTCTGTTCAGTTGGTCAAAGTGTATTTTCCTTTCAATGATTCATTCCCTTCAGCTAGAGTTCAAGATGCTGTCTTTGAGGTTGTTACCAAACAATTAACTGTTGCCTGCAAGCATTGTTGCTCCAAATACTGCAGTTTGAACACGCCCTAAAGAAAAAGCACGAATATCTATAGCAAATGAAAAATATATATCATAAATATTATGTTGTTTTATCTTCACAGTGTTTCACATTTATGATATTAATCGTGGCTTTGTTCCTTTTGTATAAATATGTGTCCATACTGAAAATGGAACAAAGTGATGGAGCAGAGCCCAGAGCTTTTTCTTTGGTTTGGTTTGCATTCTTTATTTCTTGGTAGAGCATACAGTCGCTTATTCTGAGTTGTGCAAGTGTCTTTATTAATTTTGATCACTATTGCTACATAACTATAAAAAATATAAACCTACTTCAACTCGACATATTGGGACATCAATCGGCCTTGATTCATAATGAAAATTAAGTCTCCCAATTACCAATATCTCCTATACCTCCACAAGATATCTTGTGTATTGTCTTTCTGCACTGTACCTCAGTACTCGTGACAATAAACTTAACTAAACTAAACTAAACTGTTCCCTTGGAAGTGCATGCAAGCAGTTTGGAAAATTGTACAGGAGACAATAGCCTAGGGTTACCTCTGCATTCTGGCTTAATCCTCTAGTTAGTAAAACATTTTGGCAGATTGGAGCAATATCTAATAGGTCTTTAAGTAGCTGAGTCTGACTAAAATGGTTAAACAGTTGTCCAAGCTTCATGAATCTGTGTTGTTTGTGCTTTAAGATATTGGGTAGAGATGAGGGTAGTATAGACGATGGATGGGGGATAGGCAGATGTGATGTGCTGTCAAAACGATTTTGAAAGTCCAGATATAAGTGAACTTCCAGACATTTTCTTTCAGAAGTGATACAAAAAGAAATAGTTGGAAGAAGGAAAATATTCAGGTTGGTATGATGAAAGTAGTATTCTCCTCCACTTTGATTTATGATTCTTCAATAGTTTTTCCACAAAATGGACCTAATCCAGGGTTGAGTCCAGATATTTATTTTAGCAAAAGCTTGCTTAAAGGTTTGTTCCTAAGATGGCCGCAATGTGAAATGATAACTTTTCTGATATCCAAAGAATGTGTTATTGATTAACAATTTCTGGTTGTGGTGAATTTCACTTTACACCTTGGCATCGGGCATTTTTTGATCTCTTTGTCGTACTGAGAAAGGGTTTAATAACATTTTGACATGGACTCCAAGGAAATAGAGACTGTAAGAGACTGCAGGGCAGAGGTTTTTGTCCTAGTCAACAGAATGATGCAGAGAGAGACGGTTATTTTTGAGTTGGGTAAGGAATCTATTAAAGTGGACATCTTTTGGTATTTATTTTCTTATCAATCCGTGAACTGAATTTCCAAGCGACTCTTATCGTATTCTGTTCCTCTACAGTTTCTCCACTGTGGCATAAAGCAGCTTACAAATTGAACCACACTGTATCTCTCATAATGTGAACTGAGTTCACTTGCAGACATATTTAAAGTAGGCATTTGTGGACCACACAGAGTCACATGGATCACAAGGGGATTTCATTGTTGTGTATCTAGCAATATTACAAAATTTTGAGATTTTAAAAATCGTCTATTTTTCAAAGAATTATCCCATCAGACAAAGCATAAAAATAAGTTTAATATGACACCTAATTCACTTCATATCTTCAGTATTAAAAAAGTTATGGCCATTTTCATACTCGGAAATTAGCATCTTGTTCCTTATTGCTTTTCCATTGCTTGTTAAGTCAACACAAAAGCTGTGATCGAGAACAGTCAAAAGCCCATAACTTTCTTAAAAATTAAGAGAACTGAAAGAAATGTTCAATTATTTTAGATTGAAGCATTCTGAAACAAATATGAAACAATCTTACCTAGATGACTTGAAATTAAAGCATATAATGAGTTAGTTACCTAATTGTAGCTAATTACAAAATTCAATTACTAGATCTAAACATCTATCCATTTCTTAAGAATAGATTAACATTTTTAAATAGACTAAGTGTCCAAATAACATTCACACAAGAATTCACAACATAACATAATTTTTAAATCTCATTTCATGGGTTTATAGGCCAAATGGAAGAAATTTAATATTTAATACCTGTAAATTAATGGCCACTTAAATCAACTTGCGAGTGGGTTTTTCTGGAACGCGATTAATTGGAATGTTGTGGTTGTGATGGATTTAAACCCGTATCAGCAGCAAAAATACTGCCAGTTCGTACGGGGAAATTGAGAGAGCAGATGGGATAAAATCTTGGGCAAAAGATCACCTGCAATAATGCAGAAATCTCTCTACTGCAGTGAATGTAAGAGTGAATCATTGTTTCTGAAAAAGGAGATTATTAACACGTTTCACACTCTGATTCCACCAACTGAGCCACAGTTGGCAACTATACGGAAAACATTGTTACCTTCTGTCTGACAGCAATTATTGTAAATTAAAAAAGGTATTGGGTTAGTTTATTAAGATTAAGGTCTAAAATGAATTGTTGTCATATTTACAGTCGTATGTAACTTGGTCACCTGGTTTGTGCCCTTTCATTTCACAAAAACGCAGTGGAACAGACGTACAGGTATAGTGCAAATTTATACCCAATATTTTCTCCCATTTTATGATGGGAATAGCCGAATTCTCAAAAATGTGATTGAGATAACCATATATTTTTCCAAAAGTAAATATTTCTCCAATTACTACTGTTAGTTTGCTACTGGACCAACAATCCAGATATTCGGATGTATAATCCAGAGAGTCATGAGTTTAAATTCCACAGAGACATCTGGCAAATTTGAATTCTTGGAACAAAAATGTGGTGTCAGTCAATTAAACCATTGAAATCTATCTGGCTCATGAACAGAATTTTGCCTATATGTGATTTCAGACCTACAATAATACTGTAGCCTATTAACTACCCACTGAAATCACCTTCCACACCATTTCAGTCAGATGATTGTTATTATGAGCTGGTCAAATCAGCAATGATTAAATCTTATTAACAAATAAAAATGAAAAATGCTTTCTAGATTTTCCCACTAACCAGTGAAAATTCTGAATTGTTACCTTGAATCCCTTTAACTAATTGGAAATCAGATCTGCTGCCGCGATGGGCTTGTGCATTCACTTCTTGTAACTGTGAATTGTGAAAAGTAAATTACTGCAGGTAGAAGACTTTAAATGTAAACTAGACCAAGTGGGACCCGTTGTCCCGTCCCCTCAAAGCGCAGTTGGAGGGGGGGTGGGAGAGTGGGTTGGCCTGCGGCGTCACACACACATATTAACCCCACACACACACACACACACACACACACACACACACACACACACACACACACACACACACACACACACACACACACACACACACACACACACACTAACCCCCTCCCACCCACGCACACTAACCTCCCTCCCCCACACACACATTAACCCCTCCCCACACAGTAACCCCCGTAAATGCAACCTCTCCCCTATACCACCTGTATATATTATTAAGGCCTAAAATATGAATAACTTAAAATATAACAAATTATACCTCAAAAATGAGATTTATTCAGTTCAGTTGTTTCTTGTCGCGTCTCTTGCTCCCCTCTGTTTTACGTTCTTTCTTATTGATCCTCGACGCGTTCAGTTATTTCTTGTTGCGTATCGTGTTCCCTTCTGTTACACATGCCTCTGGATTCGCCTTTGCATCATTCCTTGACCATGCTGCAACTCGTTTGCTCCCTCCTCCTGAGTGGATTGTGACGTCAGTGGATTTTTAATCTCCAAAATGGGGGTGCCGTCCCTTCAACGTGCGGCTGCAGAGGGGGTGGGGGGAGGATTTGAAGACTGCTCTCTGTTTCCCTGCACATTCAAGCACAGTTTACTAATCAGGAACATTGACCTGTGGAGTAAATTTGACAATTCCAATTTTGAAAATATCCAGTGTTGAAATGTTGTAGTAAATTAGTGGCTTTGGAACAAAGTGAGCATGGGCCACTTGGAATCTTCAGCTTCAAAGGTGGATGGTGCTGCAAGGTTTCTAGTATAAGAGATCAGTTCCCCATCTGCTCATTTCCATTCACATTCTGGAACCTGGACTATGGTTCACTTCAAACTGATTTTCCATTGTATTCGCTCCTTTTCCCCATCCCACGCCCTATCCACTAACACAGAGCCCCCAACTACGCAGGCACGGCTAGAGAGGTAGAGGGAGTGTGTAGAGAGGGAGAGGGAGGTGAGGGGGGTAGAGAGGGAGGGGGAGGGGGGTAGAGAGAGAGAGAGGAGCTGAGAGGTAGGGGGTTAGAGAGGGGGAGGTAGTCGGGGGAGGGGAGTAGAGTGGGGGAGACGGAGGGGAGAGAGGGAGGGGTGTAGAGAGAGAGGGGTTTAGGAGAGGAAGTGTAGGCATTTGAACAACTCCCCCTACCCCCTCCTCTCCCTCAATCTCCACACGCTTCCTCCTCAATTCCCCAGGATTTTTCTTCTCCACTCCCCCAATATAGGTTGAAATGTGACGGGAAGATATATATATATATATATATAGATATAGATATACACACATATATACACACATACATACACACACCAAGTGGGACCGATTCGATCCCGTCCCTCAAAGCGGGGGGGGGGGGGGGGGGGGGGGGAGGGGGGGGGGGGTACGGGACGGGATCCAATGAGCGCAATATTCCACCACTCACCCATAGGTCCGAATACTCACCACTCCCTTGAGAGGGAGGGGAGAGATAGAAAGGGAGGAGAATGGGTAGAGAGAGAGGGAGGGGGTAGATGGGAGTAGAGAGGGAGGGTAGAGGGAGGTGGATGGTGGTAGAGAGGGTGAGGGTCAGAGAGGGAGGGGGTAGAGACCCTACCTCATCTCCATCCTCCTCCTCCCCCTCCCCCCTCCCCCTCCTCACCCTCATTCTCCTCCCTCACCCTCATTCTCCTCCTCCTCCCTCACTCCTCATCCTCCTCCTCCTCCTCCCTCACCCTCATTCTCCTCCTCCTCCCTCACCCTCATTCTCCTCCTCCTCCCTCCCATTCCCTGCCCCAGGACCTACCCAGGTCGTAGAGCAGCACCAGGGCCTGGTTCGTACTCTACTCGGCCCTGGCTGTAGAACCAGGCTCGTCCTTGGTTCCAGCAGCAGCCTCCCGCTCGGCCGCCACATAGGTTCCTGTGCAGGCCCAGGCCTTTCCTTGGTTCCAACGGCAGCCTCCTGCCATCAGCTCGGCCACTGCCTGGGCTCCAGTGCTGGTTCAGACATCACCATCCCTGACCCTGGACCCAGGCTTGTCCTTGGTTCCAGCGGTGGCTTCTTTATCGGCCCCAGTCACGGCCCCAACCCAAGCCCCGGGCTCGGCTCTCACTCCAGCTCGAGCACCAGGCTCGGCTCCAGCCAGGGCCCGCGGCTCCTTCCTTGCCACCAGATGTTGGGTGCCGGCAACCGCCACACGAGCGCTGGAGTGCTCCTCCATCCCGAAGTGTCCCGCCCTGCCTTGCGAGTCCCTTGTGACGTTACTCGAGTGTTTAATCCAAAATGGGTGAGTTTTCGGGCTGTTTTTAAAACTTTAAAGGATTAGGTGGGAAATATAGGTGGGAATGCGACAGGAAGACATTTATCGCCTCGAGGGGGAAAATGTGAGTAGAATGTGTGAAAATGGGAAGGCTGTGGCCTAGCATTTGTACGGAAATGAGAATCAAGCAGATTGTGCCCAGATGACACACACACACACACACACACACACACACACACACACACACACACACACACACACACACACACACACACACACACACACACACACACACACACACACACACACACACACAAACAAGATGAGAGTTTTGTTATATAGATAGAGTAAATTCTGATAATACTTAGTATATCGGATAAAATCTGCAGTGATCATCACTTCAGGTTATTGAACGAGCATCAAAACAGGTAACAGGCTTTAAAGCGATGCAAGGCAGAGCAAGTTAACCATATAACAATTACAGCACGGAAACAGGCCATCTTGGCCCTACAAGTCCGTGCCGAACAACTTTTTTTTCCTTAGTCCCACCTGCCTGCACTCATACCATAACCCTCCATTCCCTTCTCATCCATATGCTTATCCAATTTATTTTTAAATGATACCAACGAACCTGCCTCCACCACTTCCACTGGAAGCTCATTCCACACCGCTACCACTCTCTGAGTAAAGAAGTTCCCCCTCATGTTACCCCTAAACTTCTGTCCCTTAATTCTGAAGTCATGTCCTCTTGTTTCAAAAATAAGTATGGACATAGGTGATCAAATTACCTAGCTGCATAAAAGGGACAGCACACAGAGTAGTCAATTAACTCCATCCACAAGCAAGGGAAAATATCAGATGACCCAGAATTACATGGAACTGTCAAAGAATTAATCTGAGAAAACCATCTGAAAGTCTTCATTAATTAACAAATACCTACCTGAAGTTTTTTGGTCTTCCCTTCTGTTAAGTTTAGCCGGAGAACACATATAATAAGATATTTTAATAATATGTTGTGGAATCTAAACTAACGTCATCAAATTCCAATTTTTGTGCCAAAAATCCTGATGGTGTTTGTCAGTTTAATGGATTATGATGGTGAAAGCCAGCAGTGGCTCCAGTGTTATTCTACATCACCAGGGGAGGCTAAAAGCTCAGTCAGAAATTTCATGAGGGATCCTATTAGAGAGATATGGAGAGTAGTTTTTGAACAGATTTCCAGAGATTAAGGCCAAACTGATGAAGTGGAGCAAAAGGATGAGGCTCGGTGTGAAAGGCCTGAGTTGGGTAAGCCTAATTCTTGGAAATCCTTATATGCAAAAGGTGATTGAAATTGGAGATATGAGTACTGGAATGAGAATTTAATTGATGCTGTTTTGAGAATGGGAGCTGATGTAGGGTTTAAATTAGGAGGTGACTAAGGGCAGAGCTGAGCAGGCTGAGGGCCGAGCATCAAAAATGTGTCTAGAAATCGATTTTCGTGACCCACATCACGGAACTACATGAAATTTTCCATATGTCTATGAATATATATGAGGTTTTTTTAATGACACTGTCGCAGAGATCCTGCTCCTGAAACAGCCTAATTAATGGGTGAGGGCAGTTCTTGTGGGTTCCTCCCTTTACTGAACCCCACTGAGATAGAAATATAGAGATATGCCATTTATTGTCACTATACATGTACAATGAGATTAAAAGCAGCTCGTACTCGGTGCATACATATAATTTAGTACAAGAAACAAGAAACAGAAAACAAAAACAAAAGGGAGAGGGGGGGGATAGGTGCACAATTCTGCGGCGCTATATACATATCTATAAAGGCAAAATGGTGAAGGATGAATAGGTAGTATTCTTAGGCAGATGTTTAAAGCTTATATTAAATATTAAAAATGTTTTTAGAAAATGTTAAAATTACAGTTACAATACACATTACAGTTCCAAATTTCAGTATGTGGATATAATAGATGGAAGTCCGGGTGTTGGGCTGTGAAGTCAGTGCATGTGTGAATTAAGAGTAGTTATGACTTTCGGAAAACAACTATTCCTGAGTCTATTTATCCTAGATTTGATGCACCTATAGCACCTTCCAGAGGGCAGCAGGTCGAACAGACCAAACGCAGGATGGGAGCTGTCCTTGATGATATTCTTTGCCCTGCTAAGGCAGCGGGAGGTGTAAATATCCATCAGGTAGGGGATAGGGCAACCAATGATCTTCTGTGCTGTCCTAGTTACCCTCTGAAGCCTCGCCCTGTCTGCCATGGTGCAGCTGCCGTACCATGCTGTAATGCAGTATGTCATCAGGCTCTCGATGGACGAGCGGTAGAAGGTCTGACTGCCAGTGTGCAGAGTGGGGGTCACGGCTATAGTGAGACTGGGGCAGTTCCAGGCTGGGGGACAGTCCTGCAAGGCATCTTCCAGTCGCTTTAATAGGAAATGTAATGAGACTGCAGCAGAGGTCCCAGGTTTTAAGGGCTCATGAACCTGCCTAATTGAAGGGTTAGGACGGATCCTCTGGGTTCCCCCATTTACTGAACCCCACTGACTGCCATAGTGGGGAGAGTGGGGGTAACGGCCATAGTGGGACTGGGGCAGTGCCAGGCTGGGTAGCAGATCTGTAAGGGACCTGTTTTCTGATTTAAATGTCACATCCTGACCAAGAATCAAATGCTCTGATGTTTACTCAATGAGTATTCATTTAAAGCTACAATTAGCCTATATTTATGTTAGAGATGGTGCCTTTGCAATTGAGAGCTATTGCTTTTAACCTAAAATAACCCTAAAAGTGTTACTCTGTGTGTGTGTGTGTGTGTGTGTGCAAAAGCATGGAAGTGTGCATACGGATGGTTGTGTGTGTGGATATGTGTATGTAGGTGTGGATGGGTGGGTGGACTGTTGCACCAGCATTCACCAGCATGCCATTATCATAAGTAATTCACTCATTGTTTAAATAATTTGACAAAATAACCAGTGAAACGATCGACATTAAAAAAAACTTTATATAATCATTTATTTCCCCAATATATTTGTTTACATTACATCTGATTTTCATCTGAATATTCTTCATCAGATTCCAAGTCTTTTTATAAGTTTTGATGTCCATTGACAAGTTAGTTCAAGTTTAAGTGGAGGGTCAGGCAGAGGCTACAAAAAAAAAACCACACCATAGTCATTAAGTCTACATGGACCTCAATTCATAAAATTTCAACCTCTTCTTAATGTTAATGAGAATAACACTGTTACTACCATAGATAAATTAGTTCAAGTTCACATACACCAATTCATTTCTACATAAACATCAGCCATTTCTGCCCAGGAAGCCTATAAAGTGCAATGAATATTCCTCCATTTTTCTCCCGTGGTCGGGGCCTGGAAACGGCCGCTATGGATGGCACTATGTACAGCTCCCCCCCCCCCCCCCCCCCCCCCCCCCGCGGATCCAAACACACTCCTCGACTCCGTGTTCGCGAATCGGCCGCTTCTTAATTGAGATCGCGGCTTCACTATGTTAAGTACATAGGCCCCGCGTTCGAAGCACTTTTACTCTGTAAGTGATCGCAGGCAGCTCCGAGATTAGATGTTAAAGACTTATTAGACAACAACAAGCTGGCATTCGTGAAAATGTTCAATTTACCTTGTTATGGATACACATAGTTTAGGCCCTCAACTTCATGATTGAGTGAATGAATGAATGAATGAATGAATGAATGAATGATTGAGTAAATGTACAGCCTCCAAATCTATTTTTTTCACATTATAAAAGGGTGCAATTAAATTAATTAAAGTCTATACAGATTAATTTTCATAAATTCGGACTTTAGATCTTACCTTTCAGTTCCAGTTGTTTCACTGGTTTCACGACTTGGCTGCCCTCATTGTGTTACAGAACCTCAGCAGCGACTTTGCTTTCAAGACTTTCTTCCACTTTTATCCACTTAGCTGCACATTCTTCAGACTTCTTAATGCTTTTCTCACTAAATTCAATTACCCTGCTGCAAGTTTCCACGACATGTATTCCACAGAACTAGAAAGAACCTTCATCGGAATCTCCAGTAAAACAGGCATCCGTAGAAGCACTCTCAGCCATGATGTGTGCTCCCTGCCTAGCTAGCTTGGAACAAAGTGCGTGATTGGCCAACTGCCGTCCATCACAATGTTAAACGTGCTTTGATTGGACTAAAAATACCCAAACATTTTCCGTTTTTTCTCTAATTTAATTAAAATGTGCAAGTTTTGTTCTTGATGAGTTTCAGGGATGATTTATATAATATTTTTACACAATATGTGAACATTTCTAATAGTTCCGTGAGTTGGGTCATGAAACTGCACAGAAAAGCTCCTCGGCCCACAGAGATAATTTATTTCTGGCCAGCATGAATGTAATTGGCAAAGCAGGCCTTCCCCTGGGCTGAAAATTGTTATGACTGTGTACACAGATGTAGACGTTAACAGTTATTGCAATTGACAGGATATGGGGTAAGAAATTCAACTTATGGACTGGTAGAATGCCAAAGTAATGAACCGGAAAAAAAGATCTTGATTTAATTTGAATGCTGCTACCAAGCTGACACTTGAAAATTATTCACCCATTGTAGGGGATTGGAGAATGACAAGTTCTCACGAATCATGTGCAATCACAGAGACACTATCAAAGAAAATCAATAGTCTCTGGAACTAGTTCTGAGAACTACAATTTTGGACACTCAGTCCTTGAGTCAATTTGAAGAGACGTCAGACATGAACAGATTCCTGTTAATTTTACTTAAAATTGCAATTAGGAATCTACAACTAGCACAGAATCCCACTTCATATATTTATATTACCTGCCACCTGTTTCACATTGCTTGCTCACATAAAGAACATCTTTGAAATGTCACACAGACCTTGAATATAATTTGTGTATTTTTTCTTTAAAGTATTTCCCCTCCAGGTTCAGTTTTCAGTTGCTAATTATTCAACTCCTCAGGCAAAATAAAGGCAGTTAATAGCTGACGATCACCCCCATTACTCAAAGGGATAATGGCTGGTTAAATTCTACCAGAGTAGGAAAAGCAAGCTGTAGATTTGTTCCAAGTAGCATTGCACATGTAAGTGCACAGGTAGCTGATGTAACCCCACTTTTAAAAAAGGGAGGGAGAGAGAAAACGGGGAATTACAGACCAGTTAGTCTAACATCGGTAGTGGAGCAAATGCTAGAGTCAGTTAATAAAGATGGGATAGCAGCACATTTGGAAAGTGGTGAAATCATTGGACAAAGTCCGCATGGATTTATGAAAGATAAATCATTTCTGATGAATCTTATAGAATTTTTCGAGGATGTAACTAGTAGAGTGGATAATGAAAACCAGTGAATGTGTTATATCTGGACTTTCAGAAGGCTTTTGACAAGATCCCACATAAGAGATTATGCAAACGGAATGGGTGTTCAGTGTTGATGTGGATAGAGAACTGGCTGGCAGACAGGAAGCAACGAGTAGGAGTAAAAGGGTCCTTTTCAGAATGGCAGGCAGTGACTAGTGGGGTACCGCAAGGCTTAGTGCTGGGACCCCAGCTATTTACAATATATATTAATGATTTGGACGAGGGAATTGAATGCAACATCTCCAAGTTTGTGGATGACACAAAGCTGGGGGGGCAGTGTTAGCTGTGAGGTGGATGCTAGGAGGCTGCAAGGTGACTTGGGTAGGTTGGGTGAGTGGGCAAATGCATGGCAGATGCAGTATAATGTGGATAAATGTGAGGTTATCCACTTTGGTGGCAAGAACAGGAAAGTACTCTATTATCTGAATGGTGGCCGATTAGGAAAAGGGGAGATGCAACGAGACCTGGGTGTCATGGTACACCAGTCATTGAAAGTAAGCATGCAGGTGCAGCAGGCAGTGAAGAAAGTGAATGGTATGTTAGCATTCATAGCAAAAGGATTTGAGTATAGGAGCAGGGAGGTTCTACTGCAGTTGTACAGTGAGACCACACCTGGAGTATTGTGTACAGTTTTGGTCTCCTAATCTGAGGAAATACATTCTTGCCATAGAGGGAGTACAGAGAAGGTTCACCAGACTGATTCCTGGGATGGCAGGACTTTCATGTGAAGAAAGACTGGATAGACTCGGCTTGTACTCGCTAGAATTTAGAAGATTGAGGGGGGGGATCTTATGGAAACTTACAAAATTCTTAAGGGGTTGGACAGGCTAGATGCAGGAAGATTGTTCCCGATGTTGGGGAAGCCCAGAACACGGGGTCACAGTTTAAGGATAAGGGGGAAGTCTTTTAGGACCGAGATGAGAAAAACAATTTTCACACAGAGAGTGGTGAATCTGTGGAATTCTCTGCCACAGAAGGTAGTTGAAGCCAGTTCATTGGCTATATTTAAGAGGGAGTTAGATGTGGCCCTTGTGGCTAAAGGGATCGGGGGTTATGGAGAGAAGGCAGGTACAGGATACTGAGTTGGATGATCAGCCATGATCACATTGAATGGCAGTGCAGGCTCGAAGGGCTGAATGGCCTATTCCTGCTCCTATTTTCTATGTTTCTACATTATTGTTTAAGTGAAATCGGTGATCTTGGTGGCTGGATGGCCTTTAGATTTCTTGAATTTCTTATATTTTAATTGCTTCTACATCCCTGTGCTATAAGTTCTGGCCAAAAAAAACATTCACTATCCAGTGTACGCTCATTGATAGGGGCTACTTGAATGAGTTACTTGGAGGTAGCATGGACATATGCACAGTGTAATTTATGGTTCAAGAGTTTACATTGTTGTGAAAGGCAGTTACTTTAAAGATTGTGTCATTTGGTCCATTTCTGTCAGAAACTATCATAATTTAAATACATGTAACACTTATGGAGTCATAGAGTAATACATAGAAGAACACTTTTATATCTAAAACTACATTTTCCTTCCAATAACATTTATAATTTTACCTTAATTATCATACGATGGATTTTTTTTTAACTTGAATTGGTTTTGTGTGGAAAGCTTTCAACGTTTCATTAATTGTGCCAAGTTTAAAATAGCTCAATTTTTGGTATCAATTCCTTTCAAAATGAATCATATTAATGGTGTACCTTTGATTCTGTTTAGTAGTACTAAATAATTGAGAAGACCCTGGAGGCAATTATTAGTAAGTGGAAACAGAAAAAGCAGAACAAATTGATATCTTGGAACCAAGACTTTCTGTCCTCTGGGAGTTGGCCTCAGTGACAAAATGTTCATGCGTGTCTGAGACTATCAGCTTGCTGATTTGTGGTGGAAATTTACGTAATAAGAATTTCCAATTTATAAATCTAATACTTTTCAGAAAATTGATAAAACCTGTCTGCAAAAATGTGCACATAGCTGTTTTTTCTATTTTGAATGACTGAATTTTTAGATTTTTCTTGGAATTTCATACTGTATCCTTGTTTGGTTAAAGGAGAAATAGGTAGGCTCGTAAGAGGCTTTCATGTGCTGTATAAATATATGTTATATTACTCACAAGCAGGTCAGTGCAGAACATCCTGTTGCAGTTGTATTAAAAAAAAAAAAGCATTGGTTAGATCAGAACAAATATTAGGCACAATTCTAGTTATCGAATTACCAGGAAGGATGTGGTAGCAGTAAAGAGCGTGGAGAAAAGATTCACCAGGAAGTTGCTTAGAGGGGAGAGCCGTTATAAAGACCAGTTGTAAGGAGCAGTTATAAAGATAAATCAGTTATGAAGCGAAAGCTGGGTTTATTCTCTTCAGACTTTAGATTTTAGCGATACAACATGGAAACAGGCCCTTTGGCCCACTGAGTTCACGCCGACCAATAATCGTCCCATACATCAGCACTATCCAGCACACTAGGGACAATTTACAATTTTACCAAAGCCAATTAAGCTACAAACCTACACATCTTTGGAATGTGGGAGGAAACCAGAGAACCCGGAAAAAAACGCATGGTCACAGAGAGAACGTACAAACAGTCAGTATCTCTATGGACAGCATCTCTAGTTAGGATTGAATCTGGGTCTCTGATGCTGTGAGGCAGCAACTCTGCTGCTGCCCCATCATCTCTGAAATGTTCACTAAAATGTTGGAGGCTGAGGGGTGACTGTAATGAAGTTGATGGGTATGGATGAAGAGCATTATTGTGAATAATTACCCATGAGAGGAGATTGCAGGGATCTGGGCGATGTGCTGTTTCTTCTCTAGTCAGAGGCAAGATCCCAGACAATTAGTTCCTTTTAGAAGGAGGGTAGAGATAGTCAAGGGGATAACAGGGTGGTGAGCCTCACATCAGTGGTAGGGAAACAATTGGAGGAGTTAAAATGGTCAGGTGACAGGCGATCCAGTAGGCCTTGGTAGACTGAGCATATGTTTTTGTCGAATGATTGCTGAGTCTACTCTTGGTCTCGCCAATGCACAGGAGGCTACGTTGGGAAATCTGGATGCAGCGGAGGTATTTATACTCCTAGACTCTCCTGTTCTACAAAACTTCTCAGAGCCCAGCTATTCACTGTGAAAGTCTTGCCCTGGATTGACTTCCCAAAATGCAGCAACGTACTTTTCTGTATTAAACTCCATTAACTATCCCCAGCCACATGCCAAACATATCAACATCCTGTTGTATTTTTGATAATCATCTTTGCTATCTATAATATCACCCTCTTTAGTGTCATCTGCAAACTTACTAATCATGCCCTGTACATTCTCATCCAAATCAGTGATATAAACCACGGACAGCAATGGGCCCAGCAATGACCCTTGAGGCACAGGCCTCCAGTCAGAAAAATAACATTCCACCATCACCCTCTGCTTCCTCCCATGAATCCTTGAGAGGTTGGACAAATCTGGATTGTTTTTTCTGAAACATCGGAGGTTGAGGGAGACCTAATAGAAGAAGAATATATATTAATGAGATATATGGAGGCGTTAAAGGTCAAAACCTTCTTCCCAGGGTGGAAATGTCAAAGATGAAAGGGCATGCTCCAAAGATATGCAGGGCAATTTTTTTTTATACAGAGTGTGGTGGGTGCCTGGAATGTGCTGCCAGCGATGGCAGTGGAAGCAGATGTGACTAGCATTTAAAAGGCTTTGAGATAGATGCATGGCATGTAGGAAATGGAGGGAAATGGATCATGTGGAGGAGATTAGTTTTAACTTGCCATCATGTTCAGCATGGATATTAAGAGCTGAAGAGGTCAGTTCCTGTTCTATGTTCAGTAAAGTTTAAAGTGAAGGGGGGAAATTAAATGGAAATCTAAGGGATAAGTTTTTCCACACACTGGGTGGTGAATATCTGGAACGAGCTACCAAAAGGTGTTTTGACAGATAAATAGAAAGGAAAGGTTTTAAGGAATATGAGTATTGGCAGGCACTTGGGATTAACTTGGATATGCATCTCTGGCAGCAGGGCCATGGTAGGTCAGAAGGACATTTCTATGATTATTATTCAATCAGGCATTGAGCATTAATAATTACTACATTGCCATATGTGGTTTAGAGTCATGCACATGAAAAGTAACCCACATTCACTCAGTATTGAATTATCTATTATTTCTCGCCTGATGATAGCATTGCAGGTGCAGCTGTGGACCAAAATAGAGATCATTCAACGTGTTTTCTTATTGCTCAATGTTAAGTATTGACTGTGTGTGGGAATACCCAAATTTCCAAATGCAAGATGAAATTAGTTGAAGTTTGATGTAAATGTTTATACCTTATATTTGAGAAAGCACCTGGAAACAAAGTCCCGCGAATCACAACGTTAAAGAGAGAAAGAAGAAACAAAAATATAAATTTTGAAAATGAACAGGAAAGCAACAATAAACTGCTTTGACAAACTACTATTGATTTCATATTTCTGGTGTTGTTTTGTGGAATTCCCAGAATTACTCTCAGTTGAACATAATTGTTTGAAATGACCCACTGCAATGCAGTCCATTCTTGCTAGGGTAACTGTCAGCGTGTGGCAGTCCCTGGGGGTTAGGCCACTCCTTGGGTCACCCCCCTCGGCTCTTGAGGGGCAGGTATGTGGGTCTGCCACTGAGTTTCCCAGGTCCTGCTCACTGGTGTGTGTGTTCTCGCTGCTGAATAAAATGACTTCTGAACCTGCCTGACGTCTGGCCTTTTCCCGACCTCGTCCAGGCCGCTACAACTGGTCACTCCGACGTTCATCACACATCGTGATGGATAACAACGCCGTTGCTGTTAAACTCCCTACTCTTTGGACCGAAGAGCCTGATATCTGGTTCCAGCAGGCAGAGGCAAAGTTTGGTCTGTGAGGGGTAACTGTTGACGAAACAAAATACTTTTACGTGGTCAGCTCGCTTGACCAGGCGATTGCAAGGCGGGTTAAGCCTTACCTCAGCAATCCCCCGGTAGCTAACAAGTATAGTGGCCTTAAGGACCTCCTTATCAGGAGGTTTGGCCTTAGCAAATCTGAGCGGGCAGCTTGGATTCTCCGAATGGACGGTCTGGGCGACTGACAGCCGTCGACCCTCCAGGAGGACTTGGCCTCCTCCTTTGCCGAGTTGGTGTGTGGGTCCCCATTGATGGTGCCCGGGGAGTTCATCCCACCGGCACGGGGCCAGGTGGAGCAGCCTTCGGACGCTCTGCAACATCTTCGGCAGACAGTGGGCAAGTTGGCGCCGGTGCCCACGTCTCGTCATGGGTCCTTCCGTCCGCATGTTTCCTCCACTCCGGAGAACTGCCTTCGTCTTCCTTCGTAGGAATGCTCATCGGACACCCCTCCAGTGGCTGTACGAGGGTCCCTTCTGAGTCCTAGAGCATAGCTCATCTACATTCGTCCTGGACATGGGGGGGTCGGCATGAGACTGTTTGGGTTGCGCGGCTGAAGCCGGCGCATATTGACATTGATGTGCTGGTAGCGTGGCCCCGTAAGCAAGGGTGCCCTCTGCCTAGGGTACCTCCTCCAGTGGCTACTCCATCCTCTGCACCTGTTGGTCAGTTGCCCATTCCTGTACCGGGCAAGGCGCGCACCCGGGCTGGCCGCTGTGTGCGACCTCCTGTCCGTTTCGTGCTTCGGGTTCTTGGGGGGGATCCTGTGGCAGTCCCTGGGGATTAGGCCACTCCTTGGGTGACCCCTCTCGGCTCCTGAGGGACAGGTACGTGGGTCTGCCATGGGGTTTCCCAGGTCCTGCTCACTGGTGTGCGTGTTATCGCTGCTGAATAAAACTACTTCTGAACCTGCCTTTTCCTGACCTCGTCCAAGCCGCTACAAGAGTGTGCATTTGCTTTAAATGGATAAGTCTTATTTATTAAGGGTATTGACAGCAATTTCAGATATCAGTTATTTGTTAAAAGTATTAGTTCATCTGTTGTATTTATACAGCAGGGCAAAACTGGTCCTTATTGATATTGTGACACTTGCTTATTTTCATTCGTGCAAGAATAAGGAACAAGTACACTTATGTCAGTTCTGTAACCACTCACTTAGTAATATATTGTGGAGGATTGATTCAATATTTCACAATTGATTAAATAATGATAGAAGTGATGAATTGTTAGCTCAATCCAATTGGTTATTGTGCCTCCAGTACTTCCTGCTTTCCTGTTGTGATGTTTGTCACTCTCTTATTAGAGAATAGAAATCTGTTTGACATATACACATTGCAAAAAAATCTGAATACAGATACATATGTATCCTGCAAGATAAACTATGCCAAATTAGAATTTGCGTGATCATTTTTAAAAAGGGAACCAATATGGGAAAAGTGAATGGGATGAATTATTACAGCCTTTTCATTTATGCACAGATGATTCCATAGAGCAGACTATACCATTTGTATATCTGACACCAGACTTCCGAAACACACTCTTTGGCATTGTGTCAAGGGAAGAGGTTATCAGGTCCGTGGAGGAATAGTTTTGAGGATGTTGTTAAGAACTCTTGGATAAAGTGCAACATACCCTCTGACTCCTGGCAGTCCCTGGCTCATGATCACTTAGCATAAAGAAGAATCATTTAGGATGGCATTGAAGACCTTAAGCTCATCCCAAAGCCCAGCATAAATGGCAGTAGGAATGCCCCACCCCACAAACTACCCACCCACCAGTTCACTCAGCCATCTCCTGTGCTATTTCTGGAATAGTCTGAAAGTACTACATTAATCCTATTGGTTATCTCAGAACTGGCAAAGGCACAATTTGAGCAAGTCGTCTTAAAACTAGAAAGAGTATATATACCAAACTATATATACCAAAATATTTAAAAAAAAAATTAGACTCTAACATTACAAATTATATTTGGGACTATAAATCACATAGAATCACAAAAAAACACTTATGTAAACCAAAAGAGGTCGGGGGACTTTCACTTCCGAATTTTATGTATTATTACTGGGCAGTGCATATTAAGAATATGATTTATTGGTTGGATAGTTCTACACAACAGACAGAATGGATAAAAATGGAGAAGGAGGATTGTCATCCTTGTAATATAGGAACGATCCTCTTTTCCCCCAAAAAACTGAATAACACAATATATAAGAAGAACCCAATTATATATGGTACAATATGAATTTGGAAACAAATAAAATTCTTTAAAATTAAGAAATCTATCACTGTTAATGCCAATTGCGAATAACCCTTTATTTAAACCATCTCTTATTGATAAGACATATAACCAATGGGAAAGTCTCGGAATTAGAAGGATCAGGGATATGTACGAAATAGGAAACCTACTATCATTCCAACAACTACAATTAAAATTTAAATTGAAAAACAACCAATATTTTAAATATCTTCAGATTTGCGACTTTGTGAAAAAATATATACAAGGATATCAAAAAGTAACTCCTGACTTATTGGAAGAAGCAATGAATATTGAAGCTGACTCACAAAAATTAATATCCTATTTATATAATAGTATTCTAAATATAGACCTACCATCGACAGAGGTACTTAGAGAAGAGTGGGAACGGGAATTAATGATAAAAATTACGAAGGTTAAATGGGAAAAATACCTGATATATATTCACAAATGTTCAATTAATGTAAGACATAATCTAATACAATTTAAAATTGTACATAGATTATACTATTCAAAAACAAGATTGAACAAATTTTATCCAAATATATCTGCCACTTGTGATAAATGTCTAGCCCAAAAGGCAACTATAACACACTCCTTAGTTTCCTGCTTAAAACTTTATAGATTTTGGAATGATATTTTTGAAATACTTACAAAATTATTCAAGACAAGAATGGAACCTAATACTGAAATGATTATATTTGGTGTAATGGAAGATGGGAATAAATTGAACGCATCTCAAAATCTATTCCTTAATTATGGTTTAATAATAGCAAAAAAATTAATACTTAAATTTTGGAAGGGTACATCAATACCAACGCTTAAAATGTGGATTGCAAGTATGTTGGACACCGCTCATCTTGAGGAAATGCGATTCCTCCTAATAGATAAATCAGACCAATTCATAACGAGTTGGTCTCCATTCGTCGTTTTTTTGGAATCATATGGTGCAACACAATTGTAAAAAATAACTGTTTCAGGACTGGACGAGGGTTGGTCAAGACTATAAATAATGATCTCCTTTTCTTTTCACTATTTTCTCTCTCAACTTTCTTCATTTACTCGTTTTCTTTCTTCACACACTATATATTTCACATTTTTCTATCCTTTACTATCTAACTTCTTTTTCTTATTCTCATCTTTTTTTCAATGTAACAAAAAAAAAAGAAGTTGTACATAAAATGAAAAAAAAAAAAAAAAAAAAAAAAAAAAAAAAAAAAAAAAAAACTAGAAAGAGAAGATAGACACAAAAAGCTGGAGTAACTCGGCAGGACAGGCAGCATCTCTGGATAGAAGGAATGGGTGACATTTCGGGTCAAGACCCTTCTTCAGAATTAAAACTAGAAAGACTGCCACTACGAAGGACAGTACAGCCCATCATCCATATGAAGCATTAAATTAAATGACGGCTGGACTTTCAAGTGAAGAATGACTTGTCTTTGAAACGTGTCTGAGACACATACACAGGAAAATATACTTCTGCACCAATGGGTGCGCACAGGAGAACTGTTATTGAAGGAATTGAAAATCTAATTGCAGAATAGATATGCTTAATGGTGCATAGCTAAAATGTCACTGCAGGCAGGTGTGACCTACTGCATTTGTGTGGGGGGAGCTTATACAGAAAAATATCACATAATAAAAATCAAACATTATCTTTGTGGTGCAGTATAAAAAGAGTCATGATTAGTCATGGTCAATCAATGGGAATAATTTCACACTGTGAAAATAACATAGAAAGAAAAAGTGCTGATTGTTTGAAATAAAATCACAAAATGCTTTAAATGCACAGTAGATGATGAATTGTAATTAGAAGTGAAAAACCTTCACAGCATTCTTGCTTTATCTTTAAACTAGACCAAGTGGGACCCATTGGGCCCCATTACCCCAACGCAATATTCCACCACTTACCTATTCCCCAACGCAACCCATTCCCCCAATGGAATATTCAACCACTCACTGAATATATATCAGTGCCAACTGCGCAGGTGCGGCTCATTTCCCCTTATCCCCCAGCACTCCCACCCCCTCTTCACCCTCCCTCTTCTTTCCTCTCTTCTCCTCCCCTCCCCACTCCCTCTCTCACCTCACCCTCCCTCTCCTTTCCCCTACCCTCAGTCACTCCCTCCCTCCATACCCCCTCTTCTCTTCCTACCTCCCTCCTCTCCCTCTATCTATTTAAATCTCCCAACGCCAATTTTGCTCAAACAATTGTTGCTCATTTATTCAAGTTCTTTGAGTTTAGTTCTCTGAAGCTCAGAAAACGATTGGATACTTTTCCACTCCACTAAAATTAGAGCTTAGTATTTAAGGATTATTTTCCTTTTCTTGAAGCAGCTCAGAACCAGAATATTTATCCTTGTTCCAAACGTACAGTGGCACCATCCTCCAACTCTTTCACCACAACATCAATGACTACATCTGGGCTGCCTCCTGCACCTGTTTAAAACTTGTTAATTTTATTAACTTTTCCACTAACTTCCGCCCGCATATTCACCTGGACTAACGCTGACACCTCCCACTCTTGATCTCTCTATCTCCATCACATGGGACAGACTATTGACTGACGTCTATGATAAATCAACCGACTCCCACAGTTATCCGGACTACACATTTTCTCACCCTGCCTCTTGCAAGAACGCCATCCCCTATTCTCAATGTTTCTGTCTCCATCGCACCTGTACTTAAGGTGAGGCTTTCCACTCTCAGACATCTAAGATGTCCTCTTTCTTTAGTAAATATTATTTTCCCCCCCTGCTGTTGTAGATGGATCCCTCACTCCTATGTGTTTTGCTCTTGGTCCCCCTCTCCCTGGATGGAACAAGGATAGAGTTGACATGTTCCATACCTTTCACCAAACAGTCTCTGCATTCAACACTTCATTCTCCAATATTTATGCTAACTTCAACGCAATCACACCACCAGTCACATCTTCCATCCCCACAGAGATCTTCCTCTCTGCAATTCCTTGGTTCACTCATCCCTTCCCCACCAAATGTACCCAGGTACTTTTCCCCCGCAACTGCAGCAGATGTAAAATCTGTCCCTACACCTTCTCGTTCTCATCCATCCAGAGACCCCAGCAACCCTTCCAGGTGAGACAGAGGTTCCCAAGTACCTCCAACCTCATCACCTGCATTCTGTATGTGACCTTCTTTACGCCAGCGAGACCAAGCATAGACTAGCTGCTGGAACTGCTGCCGGCAAAACATTTTAACTCCCTTTTCCATTCCCATTCCGTCCCTCGCCCTCCTCTCTTCCCAATGTCCCCATCTGGATACACACCCATTTCTCCCACTATCTTGCACCCGTTTCTCAATCTCCCTTTCCCATTACTATATATGTACATTTTGCACCTCTTCTCACAGGCTTTTGTCCTTTTATCTCGTGCCTTTGTCCATCCGTCAGCCAATCAATTCTACCTCATTTGTATCCACCTACCACTTGTCTGGATTTAATCCACCTCGCCTCTCTTTCAGTTTTCTCCCCACTACTGCAATCAGTCCGAAGGAGCGTCCAAAACATTCCCTTTCCATGCCCTCCAAAGATGCTCCATAACCCACTGAGTTACTCCAGCACTTTGAGTCTTTATTTATCTGGTCCTATTAACATGCAAATATATAACAAGACGATTCAAAAAAGCATCAACTAAATTTGAAATAAACCACATGAGATAATAGGATTGAAATTAAAAAATGTGTTTAAAATCTATTTCACAAAGATAGTGAACTTTCAAGGAGCAGCAGAGGCTGTGAATTGCCTGTTGAAGGCACAGCTGTCAGTAGTACAATGATTAGATTCTGGAATGCAGCAAAGACTTGATTTAGAGGAGGCAATGGTAACATTCCAAGTAATCCATGAAGATTGGCAGTCTTTCTCGTGCTTTCATACTAAAGCACTGTGATGAAAGAGGCTGGTAATAGGTTATGACCAAGACCACCCGGGGCTACTTGTTTCTGCCCAATCTGGTCTTGGACACTCATCTCTCATAGATTGTGTTAGATGCAAAAAGGATAGAACCTTTGGCAATAAGGCACTCCTGGACTGACAAATGTACAGCTTACCAGTCACCAGACAGCCACTAGCCTAAATCAAAGGACAGCAGGGAAGCCTTGATCGTGGGAACAGCCTAAATACCTGCAACGAGATTTTAAAACCTATTTTGGCCTCTTAGAAATTAAGCTGAAAGAGGCAATCTATTATTTTGCCTTTTACTCCTCCCGACTCAATATTGTTCCAAGTGTGATAATTCCAAGCATTTTTTTCAGAAAGTTAATGGGCGATGTTTAGTTCTGTGAGCCTTGATGTCCAGTACTCAAATATAATCACAACTGAAATGGATTTCCTCAGTACCCAGTGACCACACATGCATTTTAAGCAATGTCACTGGACAGAGCATTAGGCAATTTTTTTTAATGCAACGATCACAGTTTTGGCTAGGGTCGCTGTGTTTAGTTGTAATTCTTCTACTGCCATTCTGGTTGATATGTGTTGACTGGTGACTGCTAAGTTTCAGACTTAGGACAATAATGATCTGTGCTACTGAGGTCCATATTAGGTGGTGTATTGGCTTACTGAATCGGGGAACTGGTTTTTGCAATTACAGCTTATGTGCTGTGCCTGGCAGAGAGATTGCAAAATGTGACAAGAAATTTTCAGCAGAAATTGCTGCAGAATTAGCAGAATCCACATTGACATCCGAGTTGAAAGTGCATTCACCCGATTGATCGTGAAATATGAAAAATAATTTGCCCACTCATTCAGTGTGGATTGCCTTTGCTCATAGATAATTGATGGTAATTGAAATGTAGCAATATTTTAGATGCTTATTTTTTTCTAAAGGTGTACAATTTAATCATACTGTTTCCATAATCTCCCTATGATTCGAGTGTTGCAAATTTAGAAATGAAAACTGCCTTGTAAATATCCATGAACTAAAACTTTGAACAAATGGGATTAGGCTGTTAATTGGAAATTTCAAGACTGGTACAGTAGATATTAAGCATATTACTAGGGTGTAAATTATATATGGCTTAATGTTCTGCATTCTATTCGTTACACATTCTGTGAGATGATATTTAAAGTGTAGCTTAAAGGTGCTGTAATTACAGAGCTGTCAAAGCTAAATGCATGACATAAGGGTCAGAAAAAAATCCTCATTATTCCACTATCTCTGTGATTTCAGGTTGGTTACAGTAAACCCTTTTTTCTTCATTAAAATTGCTTTCAGCTGGAGTAATTGTATATGCTGCTTGCAGCATATTTATAGGAACAAATTTTGATAAAAATCAATAGGTTTTCATAATTAGCCATAGAGATTTGGCCACACTTAACACAACAAGATCACAGTATTCTTTTGGCATTACCAACAATTTGGAGGAAGTGAAACAATTGATCAGAGGTGAACAGTTTTTACCCTCATTTCCCTATCATTTCTCTGCATTTGATCAAATATATTCGTGGGCAATATAGTGCCAATTGAATTAACCCCTATATGAGATCAATTGAAAATTATGAGTATAGTAAAACTGAACAAGATCCTGTCTTCTCAACTATAAAAACATGCTTAACTCAACTTCCTAAGTAATAAGTTGGAAAGAGAACTCTGGGTGAATCGTCTCTTCTCTGTTTTTCCAAATTCATCAGTAATTACCCAAGAGGCATTGGTCTTTAGTGTATGGAAAGATAATACTTGGACCTTCCATTCCAAATTTGATCATTTCTAGAGCAGTCCAAAAATAATTTATGTAGATCCCCAGCAATTTCTTTCCTAGCTTGGAATAATGATTTAGACAATGGACAATAGGTACAGGAGTAGGCCAATCGGCCCTTTGAGCCAGCACCGCCATTTAATGTGATCATGGCTGATCATCCCCAATCAATATCCCGTTCCTGCCTTCTCCCCATATCTCCTTCCTCCGCTATCTTTAAGAGCCCTATCTAGCTCTCTTTGAAACTATCCAGAGAACCTGCCTCCACCGCCCTCTGAGGCAGAGAATTCCACAGGCTCAAAACTCTCTGTGAGAAAAAGTGTTTCCTCGTCTCCGTTCTAAATGGCTTACCCCTTAATCTTAAACTGTAGCTCCTGGTTCTGGACTCCCACAACATCGGGAACATGTTTCTTGCCTCTAGCGTGTCCAAACCCTTAATAATCTGATATGTTTCAATAAGATCCTCTCTCATCCTTCTAAACTCCAGAGTATACAAGCCCAGCCGCCCATTCTCTCAGCATATGATAGACCCGCCATCCGGGAATTAACCTTCTAAACCTATGCTGCACTACATCAATAGCAAGAATGTCCTTCCTCAAATTATGGGACCAAAACTGCGCACAATACTCCAGGTGTGGTCTCACGAGGGCCCTATATAATTGCAGAAGGACCTATTTGCTCCTATACTCAACTCCTCGTGTTATAAAGGCCAACATGCCATTCACTTTCTTCACTGCCTGCTGTACCTGCATGTTTACTTTCATTGAAGGATGAACAAGTACTCCCAGATCCCATTGTACTTCCCCTTTTCCCACTTGACACCATTTAGATAGTAATCTGCCTTCAAGCTTTTGCTACTAAAATGGATAACCTCACATTTATCCACATTAAATTGCATCTGCCATGCATCTGCACATTCAACCACCTGTCCAAGTCACCCTACGTTCTCATATCATCCTCCTCACAGTTCACAATGCCACCCAGCTTTGTGCCATCTGCAAATTTGCAAGTTACTTTGAATCCTTTCATCTAAATCATTGATGTATATTGTAAATAGCTGCGGTCCCAGCACTGAGCCTTGCGACACCCCACTAGTCACTGCCTGCCATTCTGAAAAGGACCCGTTAATCCCTACTCTTTGTTTCCAATCTGCCAACCAATTTTCTATCCACGTCAGCACTCTGCCCCCAATACCATGTGCCCTAATTTTGCCCACTAATCTCCTATGTGGGACCTTATCAAATGCTTTCTGAAAGTCCAGGTACACTACATCCACTGGCTCTCACGTCCATTTTCCTAGTTACATCCTCAAAAAATTCCAGAAGATTAGTCAAGCATGAATTCCCCTTTGTAAATCCATGCGGACTTGAACCGATCCTGTTACTGCTATCCATATGTTCTGCTATCTCATCTTTTATAATCGACTCCAGCATCTTCCCCACCACCGATGTTGGGCTAACTGGTGTATAATTCCTTGTTTTCTCCCTCTCGCCTTTCTTAAAATGTGGGATATCATTAGCTACCCTCCAATCCACAGGAACTGATCCTGAATCTATAGACCATTGGACAATTATCACCAATGCATCCACAATTTCTAGAGCCATTTCCTTAAGTACCCTGGGATGCAGACCATCAGTCCCTGGGGATTTATCAGCCTTCAATCCCATCAGTCTACCCAACATCATTTCCTGCCTAATGTGGATTTGCTTCAGTTCCTCCATCATCAGGAAGATTGTTTGTGTCCTCCTTAGTGAAGACTGATCCAAAGTACCTGCTCAACTCATCTGCCATTTCGTTCTGCATAATGAATTTACCTTTTACAGTCGTCAAGGGTCCAACTTTGGTCTTAACTATTTTTTTCCTCTTCACATACCTGAAGAAGCTTTTACTATCCCTGTGGAGGCACCTAGTGGTTCAGCCATTCTTGCTATGAGAATCCTCGGCAGTCATGGGAAAGAGTCACAGGATATGGGTGTGCCCTAGTACATAAGAACTGATCTTCCCTCTCTAGCTCTCTTGCTCTTCCGCTTCCTCTCACTTCATGGGAGTCAATCAATCCCACGAGGCAACAGCCTCTCAGCAACAACAATGACAACTGTGTTAGAGTGCTAAACGTGCATGTATTTCTAACCTACAATGCCTGAATAAAGAATCCATTTATTGCCTCTATATCCTCCTTTATATTCTTGGCTAGCTTACCTTCGTACATCATCTTTTCTCCCCATATTGCCTTTTAGTTCTCTTCTGTTACTCTTTAAACATTACCCAATCTTCTTGCTTCCAACTCATCTTTGCTATGTTGTACATCTTCTCTTTGATTTTTACTCTGTCCCTGACGTCCCTTGTCAGTCACGGTTGCCCCTTACTCCCCTTGGAATCTTTCTTCCTCTTTGGAATGAACTGATCCTGCACCTTCTGTATTATTCCCAGCAATACCTGCCACTTTTGTTCCACTGTCATCCCTGCTAGGGTATCTTTCCAGTCAACTTTGGCCAGCTCCTCCCTCACAACTCCATAGTCCTTTATTCAACTGTAACACTGACACCTCCGATTTATCCTTCTCCCTCTCCAATTATCCACTTTTATACTCGCAAAGCCATCTAATAAAATTTTTCTTGGAAATTTATTCTGGAATTGCATCTTTCCTCCTCCACTCGCCCCATGTACCACAAATTCTCCAACTATAAAGCTCTCAAACTATGAATTCTCCCAATTGAATATACTGTAGATAAGTATTCATTTAAGTCTTTACCTACATTCTTAGCTCCAGGCAAATAATGCCACATTGCCTTACATTTCCTTTGGTTACTCTTTGGCCCTGAATATAACATTGTGATTTTCCTTACTTTGCCTGCCAATATCCCCTCATGCCCCCCTCTTCACCTTCCTCATTGCTTTTTTTTAAGTAACTCCCTAATGTCTTGTATGACTTAACATTTTGCACCAAAACACTTGTCACTTTCATCTGTTATTGACTACCATTGGTGGTATGCAGACTTAATTTCAAGTAGCTGCTCTGGCCACTTTTGACAAGGTCTGTCTTATCATATTGCAATTTGCTATCCCTCCATCAGGGGACTTTGATTTCTGCTCCATCTTTATCCTTCTCAATTACCTTAAAATTTACAGAATTACAGTGGGTGCCTCTGAAATACTCTCCCACTGACACTCCCATGGTTTGACAGGCTATATTCCCAATTATTATGCCCAGTATTGCTCCCTCTCTTGTGGGATAATCTATATACTGGAACAAAACTCTTCTGAATGCACTGCAATAATTGCTCCCCCTCTTGGCTTCTCACACAAATGTGGGCCCAGTTATCAGGGAAATCTGAAATTCACTGATACTTTTCATATAATTTTTCGAGTTCTCCTTGATCTCCTTTCAGATCTTTCTCTCCCACTGATTTGTTAGAGGTCTACACTACATCCCCAGCAAAGTGATCATTCTTTTTATTCCAAAGCTCTACTCGTATGGTCTCATTTGAAGTACCTTCCAGGAAATCCTCCCACCTAATTGTAGTAATTGACTTCTTAATAAATATTGCAATACCAGCCGCTTTTAAGGTAATTAGGAATGGCTGCTAAATGCTACCCATGCCAATAATTCCCACTTCCTTGTAACTTGTAGATGGTATAAAGGTTTGCAATAGTCAAGAGATGCCCTCAACTGAGCTCCTTGCTTGCTGTGCCTGAAATATCTACTTGCTATTTACTTTGACAAACTATCTCAATCACACCCCCGTGGCAAAGCATTCCATGTTTTGAAACTCTGCAAAATGAATTTTATCCAAACATTTTTTTAAGCCTAAGAAATGGTGTTTCTTCCATTCACATCATCATCATTTTTCATAGTTTCAATAAAATACACTCTGTTCAGGCACACTTTTGGTGAAAATTATTCTCAGGATCAGATTGACTGAGATTCTCATCATTTTGTACATTGCAGTTTTAATTTATTTTCTATAATATACCCACTAGTAAAAAAAAAATCATAACATATATTTCACATGAGTAAACTCAATAAAACCTAATTGATTCAATGGAATATTATTGGCACTTTAAGGGAATTATTACCCTGAAATTAGATTTTACCCATACTAGGTACACTGAGGAGGTGATTTGTTTGGTAGATACAAGAAACTGCCGATGTCGGTTTACAAAAGAAGCAGGCACAAAGTGCTGGCGTATTTCAGCGGTCAGGAAGCATCCATGGGGGTGGGTAGAGAAAGCTAGAAGAGACGAGGGGGAGGACAGCTTGGCCGGTAATAGGTGAACTCGAGGGAGCGAGGGGTTGATATGCAGATTACTAAATAAAGAGGACATCTGAGATAGAATATTAAGCCTCATTTTGGGAGCAGATGCAGCGGAAAGGGGGGAATCAAAAGTAGGGAATAGCTTGTTTGACAGGAAATGTAGTTCAGTTAACTGTGGGAGTTGGTAGATTTGTAGTAGACGTCAGAGGAGCTAAGTTTAAAAGAGATATGCAGGCCAAGTCATTTAAAAAGGGAAAGATTGATGTCTGGAACATGCTACCAGGGATGGTGGTGGATGCAAATGAGACAGTGACATTTAAGAAACTTTTGGGAAGGCACGTGGATATACAGGGAATTAAGGGGTATAGGTTATGTGCAAGAAGTTAAGAGTTTGTCTGGTTTGGTATTTGGCACAGACATTTTGGACTGAAGGGTTTGTTCCTATGTTGTACTTTTCTATAAATAGACACAAAAAGCTGGGGTAACTCAGCGGGACAGGTAGCATCTCTGGAGAGAAGGAATGGGTGACATTTTGGGTCGAGACCCTTGTTTTCTATGTTCTGTGACCACTTAATGCATGAAGAAGGACAAGGGGCAGTAGGTGAATGGGAACACTACCACCTTAGCTTAAAGCCTTAGCCATCTTAGTCAGCCACCATCCTCACTTGGAAACATCATTGTTCCTATTTTATGGCAGGATTTAAATCCTGATATTCCAGCAGTGTCGGAGTATCTCCATCAGAGGGATAACAATGTTCCACGAAGGTGGCAAACCACCAGCTATTTACGTTGGGCAATAAATCCAGGCGTTGTGTGCTATACCCTTGCCCTCAAGCATGAATAAAGGGGAAAAAATTAACATATTCTACATAGGAAACAATATTATGGATGTTGAGGCTGAGGATAATGCCATGAATGCATAGAACAATGTGATATGTGAATGTTATAAAGCAATACTGACAGAGATTGAACTTCTGACAGACAAATCTGTATGTGTTAACCAAGTTGATGGATGCTGTTTCATAAAATGTAATGCGGAAACCTGAAGCTTACTTTGACCCAAAATAGTGTAAAGCAATTAATTTAGAACAAAGAACCAGAAGCAGATTCAGATGGTGAATATCTGGTTTCATTTAAAATAACTTTTTCCTTTTTTGCAATTTTGATACAATTTTTGATTAGGCTTTTTTTGACATTTACGCATGTATGTGGACAGGACTGGTAGATGAACAATCAAGGCTGTTGAGTATGTGACGCTTACACTGGCAAAACCCGATAATTCTCTCCTGCAGTAACACTAAATAATTGAATGCAGAAATTTTGAACATGGCACCGTTTCGGATACTGTTGTGACTACCGTGTGAGAACTCTGATGGCAGAATTGAGGATGGGAAACTACACATTAAATATCATTGATAAAGACTAACTGAAATCACAGACAAGGTTAAAAAAAAAAACTCCAATGATAAATTGCTAAGAACAGGATAGGCAGAATATGACCAATGTGCAGATGTGGACCTAAAACCATTCTACAATTGTGGCAATGAGTTCGCATTTGAGTAGTGAGGCATCGAGTGGGTTCATAGAGTGACAATGTGTACAATGTGAGAAAACATTTTGTCTGAACATAATGATCAGGATGAAAGCAATCACATGATTTGTTGTTTAGGTCGTAAGACACAGGAGCAGAATTAGGCTATTCGGCCCATCGAGTCTGCATTCAATCGTGGGAATATTCTATTTTTTCCTCTCAATTCTATTCGCCTGAGTTTTCCCATAATATTTGATGCCCTTACTAATCAAGAATCTATCAATCTCCACTCTAAAAATACCCAATGGTCCGGTCTCCACAGCCATCTGTGGCAATAAATTCCACAGACTCACCACCTCCTGGTGAAAGAAATCCCCCCATCTCTATTCTAAAGGAACATCCTTTTATTCTGAGGCTCTGCCCTCTGGTCCTAGAAGCTCCCACTACAAAAAACATCCTCTCCACATCCACTCTATCTATGCTTTTCATTATTCAGTAGGGATCAATGAGATGGCCCCTCATCCTTCTAAACTCTAGCAAGTATATGCCCAGAGACATCAAACATTCCTCAAAAATTAACCCAATCATCCTTGGGATCATGTCCCCTCTTCAATGGCATCATGTTGTTCCTCGCACTCTACCTGCGCCTCTTCGTATCTTCGTATCATCCGAAGCCATCAATTCCATCATCCAGATGGAATCCCGCTAATCTTTGCCATACTATATGCCTTCTATTTTGCTTTTATGTTGCCTTAGACTTCCTTCGTCAGATAATCTGTTTTTTGTGAGGTAAACAAAATTGTGTGGCTCCCACTATTATATTTGCAGGCCACTTTGTAATAGGTGCCAAAGACAGATTTCGGAGAGACCATAATGTCTCTAGAAACAAGAATAATATTAAACAGAGATTAGGGACTGGGATATTATTTTAAATAAAATTTTAAAAACGAAGAAAAGTTTGTGAATGAAATGTGCTGGAGCATATTAAAATGAGTTTAAATGAAGTACATTTAATTGTATTGTTTACCTATGGAATTTGATATAGCTTGTTAATTAGTATGTGTGGTCTCGGGTAGTTTTCCAAGCAGCAAATAATACAGAGAATGGAAGGAGAACAGTCTTCTTCAATGATTGTACTTTTCTATTAAACAGCCTATGCTCTTGGACATGTTTTACTTTGCTCCCTATCTGTTTGCAGGCAAGAAGCTCAGCCAGCTACCAAAATTTGCTGGAGTCTTCCCTCTTCAGTTCAGTTCAGTTTATTGTCACGCATATCGAGGTACAGTGGAATGCTCTTGCCCCAATAAAACATCAGTAGCCTTCATTTGATGTCTCCTTCCCTGAAGTACAGCAAGAACCTGCAAATATTTAAAAGTAAATCATAACTTCCATATGTCTTGCACCATATCCTTTATTCTTATGTTTTTTGCAGATTATTGAAACTGACAAGCTCAGAATTAGAAAGCTCAATGACACAGACACTTGATTGCATAGTTTTAGCACCTTGCAATTGATTTGAAGAACACAATTGAGTGCAAAATATGATTCGCACTGTCTTGTGTGCAGACTATTGTGAAATAAAGCCTCTGGTCCCTGTGCCATAGAGGGAACTGTGATGATACCTATGGGCACATGGTACATGTTTTTAGCAGGGATAAGTTAAATCTTTGGTCAGAAGCAGATTCCCATCCAGAGTCATCGAGAATATGAAAGATGAAGATACTTGGGACAATTTTTACATTTACCAAGCTAATTAACCTGCAAACCTGTACGTCTTTGGAGTGTGGAGGAAACCGAAGATCTCGGTGAAAACCCACGCAGGTCACGGGGAGAACGTACAAACTCCATACAGACAGAACCCGTAGTCGGGATCAAACCCGGATCTCTAGCGCTGCATTCACTATGAGTCAGCAACTCTACCGTTGCTCCACCGTCACAGCCCTGGAACATTCTAGACAATGGTCAGAGATATATACTACATATCATTTTGCAGCTCACAGGTACCATCTACTTGAAAGGAAAAAATATCTCTCCTTGAACAAAGTAGTAGACACCTTGGGCTCATGAAATTGTCAGGCATGTAGGTTTCCTAAAGGTTTGTGGACTGAAAGACTTAACTTATGCTGCTCTGAGCTTCTCATATCAACCTGGAACTCTTCATGATCATTCTATCATTCCATGAGAAAATCCTTTTAATCTATGCCAGATATTCAGAGAATGTACATTAAATTTATTTCACAAGGCTGACTGAATTTTCAGCTGTTGTGCTGGACAAGCCAAGCAAAGGGAAGGTGGGGCTGTTTGGTCCGCGTGGCTATTCATCCCAGCTCGGGCTTCTCTTGTGCTGGACGGTGTAAATATAATCACAGTCACTGGGCCATCAGTTGGCTTGATGAAGCTTGAGGTGAGATTCTGCTGGCTGAACTCCCATGGAAACCTCTGGGGCTGTGATTTGAGGGAGTTTCATATTTGACATCAACAGCTGCATCTTTTCTGATCTGGCTGTCATGAAGATACATTCTGCTCATTGTGCAGCAGAAGAGGAAGGCAATAGGCATCAACATGAAGAAAGCCTCTCTGGACATGCTCTCAGGACATGCATTATAACCTTTTCATTCACCTGAGCAAAATGCTATGCTTCATTCACAGTATGTTGTCTGCTGTTATCAGCATCACCCTGAGCTTTCACTCCTCTCCTGTAAGAGATACAATTTCATAGCTGAATAACAACTAGGTCAGTATTGATTTGTATGACCCAGAAAGGCCAGGGTAGCTGTCACCTGACTAATTTAACACGGGCAATGTGAACTCTCAGTCATACATCCTTATCTCTTGGAAATGTATCTTCTTTTTCCTGTACTATTTTACCTTTACATCTACACTTATTTTACCTTTTTTCCAACACAGTGATGTTACAACTTCTTCACCCCAGATGGTCAACAAGCATGTCTGCGTTGGTCTCCGTAGCAGATTGTCATGGCCAACCACTGCAGGCACCCTAGCAATTCTCACCTATTCCTTCTTTCCAGATATGCTGTCTGTCCAACTGAGTTACTCCAGCAATTTGAGTCTATCTTTGGTGGAAACCAGCATATGCAGTTCCTTCCTGTACATAAGTAAAGTCTTCTTGATCTATCTTGTACCATTCTACCCATTACTAAAGTATCTGTTCAACTATTAAGGAAAGCAGCTTACAACAGCCTTCGCTACAGTAGTTAGGGATGGGAAATTAATGTTGACCTTGCCAGCAATGGCCACAACGTGAGAATGAGTAAACAAATATTCAAATCAATTTTAATGTAGTTTGAGATTATGTACTTTGACAGGAGGAATGACAAAGTCTTGACAGGAACATAGAAACATAGAAAATAGGTGCAGGAGTAGGCCATTCGGCCCTTCGAGCCTGCACCGCCATTCAATATGATCATGGCTGATCATCCAACTCAGTATCCTGTTCCTGCCTTCTCTCCATACCCCCTGATCCCTTTAGCCACAAGGGCCACATCTAACTCCCTCTTAAATATTGCCAATGAACTGGCCTCAACTACCTTCTGCGGCAGAGAATTCCAGAGATTCACCACTCTCTGTGTGAAAAAAGTTTTCCTCATCTCGGTCCTAAAAGATTTCCCCCTTATCCTTAAACTATGACCCCTTGTTCTGGACTTCCCCAACATCGGGAACAATCTTCCTGCATCTAGCCTGTCCAACCCCTTAAGAATTTTGTAAGTTTCTATAAGATACCCCCTCAATCTTCTAAATTCTAGCGAGTACAAACTGAGTCTATCCAGTCTTTCTTCATATGAAAGTCCTGACATCCCAGGAATCAGTCTGGTGAACCTTCTCTGTACTCCCTCTATGGCAAGAATGTCTTTCCTCAGATTAGGAGACCAAAACTGTACGCAATACTCCAGGTGTGGTCTCACCAAGACCCTGTACAATTGCAGTAGAACCTCCCTGCTCCTATACTCAAATCCTTTTGCTATGAATGCTAACATACCATTCGCCTTCTTCACTGCCTGCTGCACCTGCATGCCTACTTTTAATGACTGGTGTACCATGACACCCAGGTCTCGTTGCATCTCCCCCTTTCCTAATCGGCCACCATTCAGATAATAATCTACTTTCCTGTTTTTGCCACCAGTGGATAACCTCACATTTATCCACATTATACTGCATCTGCCATGCATTTGCCCACTCACCCAGCCTATCCAAGTCACCTTGCAGCCTCCTAGCATCCTCCTCACAGCTAACACTGTCCCCCAGCTTCGTGTCATCCGCAAACTTGGAGATGTTGCATTCAATTCCCTCGTCCAAATCATTAATATATATCGTAAATAGCTGGGGTCCCAGAACTGAGCCTTGCGGTACCCCACTAGTCACTGCCTGCCATTGTGCAAAGGACCCGTTCACTGCTACTCTTTGCTTCCTGTCTGCCAACCAGTTCTCTATCCACATCAATACTGAACCCCCAATACCGTGTGCTTTAAGTTTGTATACTAATCTCTTATGTGGGACCTTGTCGAATGCCTACTGAAAGTCCAGATATAACACATCCACTGGTTCTCCCTTATCCACTCTACTAGATACATCCTCGAAAAATTCTATAAGATTCGTCAGACATGATTTACCTTTCATAAATCCATGCTGACTTTGTCCAATGATTTCACCACTTTCCAAATGTGCTGCTATCCCATCTTTAATAACTGATTCTAGCAGTTTCCCCACTACCGACGTTAGACTAACTGGTCTGTAATTCCCCGTTTTCTCTCTCCCTCCCTTTTTAAAAAGTGGGGTTACATTAGCTACCCTCCAATCCTCAGTAACTATTCCAGCATCTGAAGAGTTTTGAAAAATTATCACTAATGCATCCACTATTTCTGGGGCTACTTCCTTAAGTACTCTGGGATGCAGCCTATCTGGCCCTGGGGATTTATCGGCCTTTAATCCATTCAATTTACCTAACACCACTTCCCGGGTAACCTGGATTTCACTCAGTTCCTCCATCTAATTTGACCCCCGGTCCCCTGCTATTTCTGGCAGATTATTTATGTCTTCCTTAGTGAAGACAGAACCAAAGTAGTTATTCAATTGGTCTGCCATGTCCTTGTTCCACATGATCAATTCACCCTTTTCTGACTGCAAGGGACCTACATTTGTTTTAACTAATCTTTTTCTCTTCACATATCTATAAAAGCTTTTGCAGTCAGTTTTTATGTTCCCTGCCAGTTCCCTGCCATAATCTATTTTCCCTTTCCTAATTAAGCCCTTTGTCCTCCTCTGCTGGTCTCTGAATTTTTCCCAGTCCTCGGGTAGGCTGCTTTTTCTGGCTACGATGGGTTCTACATGTAAAATAGAAACGGAAAACACTGGAAATACTCTGCAGGTCAGGAAGCATCTATGGAATGCTTCAAACTGAATACCATTTATCAGAACAAATCATTAAAGGTGTGACGCATGCTAACCAGGCAACAAAATATGCCAACAAACTGATCAAGTTCAGCAGGAGAGAGGAGACATTTAAAATATTACAATAATTAATGTTAGACTGTGTCAGACTGTGACATAATGTTAAACAATGTGCATGGCTTTAGTTTTCTTATTTCAAGGACTAAGAGGTAGCGGAGAAGATGGCAAAATGAATTATATGGATGATATCAGGACAGGGATTATAAACAATCAGGAGAGGCTGAAAGCGATAAGGCTAGGACTTACTGTGAGAATGTTTACATTGTAAAGGAATTTGAGTGTTGAAAAACACGTTTCCATTTATTGCAGAGCTAAAAATGATTTTAAAAAATGGGCCCTCTCCAGGTTACGAGCACCTGTTGAGTGAGCTGCAACAGTTGAGGGCTGGGTCAAGCTGAGCCAACTCACTGAGAAAGTGAGGCCAGCGGGCAGCCACTGCTCCAGTGCCTGCTCACTCTCCCGCCACAGCTGTGCCTGTAATCCTCTCCCATACACGGATTTTGTTCATTTCTGACATGAAAAATGGATTCTGAGGAACAGAATATTTTCATAATCCTAGTAGGGTGGTTACTAATGAACATAAAGTACTTGGGGAAACAAATCTTTATTTGGAGCAATGATAGTATAAAACTTGCGACCACATATTTATGTACTAACTGAAATGTATACCAGGAAAAGACAGATAGCAACATGGTGAAGCAACACAGGAGGACGAGTCTCCTGTGGATCATAAACATTGATTGACTTGTTGGCTTGAATAAGTTCGCAAGAGACTGAAGATGCCGGAACATTGAGCGTGAACAATTTGCTTCTTTGGTGTAAATACTGTGTCATATGGGGTGATGTAACTGACATGTAATTTGCTATGTTTTATCAAGTACTCAGTTACTTGGCTGCACTGCTTGGTCTCTTTGCACAAAAACTACTGCAATTTATTTCAGTTCGTTGTAATTTCTCTGGAAGCAATAATGGCTTTTGTTTTGTGCAGAAATACATTGTGTGCATGAGCAGTGAAACATTTTAGCTCTTTATGTGCATTTTGTATACTTTACATTATGTGAGTTAATAGAGCATTAAAACATTTAAATGTAAACCTGTCCTAACGTGAATGAAAATGACAATGGAGCATCTAAAAAAAAAATTCAATTTGCTTTTGTGATGCAAAAATGTAATTAAATTCAAACTGGTTTAAAAAAACAACTAAATAGTTCCAAATGAATATTCCAGAATATATAAAGAATAGGATAGAAAGTGAAGAGCAATGCAGGTAAGAGTAAAGTAAGAGGCACTGGAAGACTGGTGGCAAATATGTGCCCCTATTTAAGAAGGGCTGAAAAAGAAAAAAAAGAGAACTGTAGACCAGTAAGCCTAACTAACATCTGTAGAAAAGTTACTGGAGAGGATTCTGAATAATAAGGTATATAATAATTTAGAAAGACTGGAGTTGATTAGCGATAGTCAGCATAGATTTGTGCTTTGAGGATCATGTCCCCCAAAGTTGATTGAGTTTTTTGAAGAAGTAGCTAAGAAGGTTGATGAGGGCAATTCCTAGACATGGTCTACATGGACTTTAAAAGGTTCTACACGGTTGGCTGCTTTGGAAGATTAGACTGCATAGCATCCAGGGAAATGGTTACAGGATTTGCTTCATGATTGGAAACGGAAGGTGTGGTGGATGGTTGCTCCTTGGAATGAAGGGCTGAGACGAGTGATGTGCCTCAGGGATCAGTGCTAGACCCATTTTTTTTTGTTATCCATATTAATGATTTGGATGAAAATGTACAAGGCACGATCAATATGTTTGCTGATGACATTAAGGCAGGTGCTTTCAAACACAGTGAAGATGGTTATTAAGAATTGAAGTGGGATCTTGATCAGCTGGGCAAATGGGCCAAGGAATGGTTCATGGAATTTAATAAGTGTGAGGTGTTGCACTTTGAGAAGTTAAACCAAGTCAGGACCTCCACAGTGAACAGAAGGTTCCTGGGGTGTATTGTAGAGCAGATCTACGTGTACAAGTGCATAGTTCCCTGAAAGTGTTATCACAGATAGATAGGGTGATGAAGAAGGCTTTCTGTATGCTGGCCTTCATCAGTCAGGGAATTGATTATAGAAGTTGGGGTGTTATGTTACAGTTGTACAAGGTGCTATTAATGCCACACTTGGGGTATTGTTCTGTTTCGGTCACTCTGCCACAGGAAATATGACATTATGCTGGAAAGAGTGCACAGAAGAGGGTCTGAGCTACAGGGAGAGATTGTGCAGGATAGGAATTTAATCCTTGGAGGGATGATCTAGTAGGGATATATAAAATCATGAGAATAGATAGGATGAATCCACAGAGTCTTTTCCCAGGATGAGAGAATTAAGAACTAGGGGGCACGCATTTGTCATCAAGTTTATTTGTCACATACAAATACAAAATGTACAGTGAAATGAAAGTGGCAATGCCTGCGGAATTGTGCAAAACACAGAACAACAGAACAGAACAGAACCAGTATTTACATTTTTTTTAAAAGACGCAAAAGTAATTGCGCCCCAGTGAGATCTGAGTTTACAGACCTGATGGCCTGTGGGAAGAAACTCCGCCTTATCCTCTCTGTTTTTGTAGGGAGACAGTGGAGGTGCTTGCCTGACCATAGCAGCTGAAACAATCCATTGCTGGGGTGGTAGGGGTCCTTCATGATCTTGCTGGCTCTGGATCTGCACCTCCTGGTCTATAGATCCTGCAGGGGGTGGAGTGAAGTTCCCATAGTGCATTCAGCTGAATGCACTACTCTCTGCAGAGCCTTCCTGTCCTGGGCAGAGCTGTTCCCAAACCAGATTGCGATGTTTCCAGTCAGGATACTTTCTACAGCACCAGAGTAGAAGGATTGAAGGATCCTCAGAGAGACTCTGAATTTTCTCAGCTGCCTGAAGTGGTAAAGGCCTTTCTTACCAGTGCAGCAGTGTGTGTTGGCCATGTCAGATCCTCTGTGATGTGGACTCCCATGTATTTAAAGCTGCTCGCCCTATCCGCAGTAGTCCCATTTATCCTCAGTGGCGCGTACGTCCTCGGTCGTTAAGGTAAGAGTGAAATTATTTAATAGGAATCTGGGGCAATTTTTTCACACAGTAGGTGGTGGATATATGGAATGAGCTCAGACAATTTTATTGAGGCTAATACAGTACAATAACATTTAAAAGACATTTGGATACCACATGGAAAGGAAAGGTTTAGAGACATATGGGCTAAATGTGGGCAAATGGGACCAGTTTAGATGGGGAATGTTGGTTGACATGAACGAGTTTGGTGAAGGGCCTACTTTCATGCTGTCTGACTATGACTTCAGATTCAGATTCAATTTTAATTGTCATTGTCAGTGTACAGTACAGAGACAACGAAATGCATTAATCTTCAGACTTCATCACCCCCTTCCCTCCATGCTTTAATGGGAAAATTAAGTGACGTGTGATGGATCTGCCAGTAAGCAATGTTGTTCTACCATGATGTAGAGGAAGATTTGTTTCTCTTCATGGCCAGAGGTAATTCAGAGGCAATAATATGCCTCTTTACATGCGTAATGTCATATGTATTTCTGAAGGTAACAGAATGTTTACAAGGTTATAGAAGCAGAAGCACTGAAAATATTTAGCAGTTCTGTGGAAGAGAAATGAATTGAACATTTTGAGTCTTTAGGGCTTCACTTGGGATTGGCCCTTCAGGTCTAATAAAGGGTCTTCCAACCTGAAATGTTGGCTCGTTTCCCTTCCCACTGATTTAAGTACAAGCTCAAGTTACATTTATTGTCAAGTGCACCAATTGGTACAGTGAAATTTTGAGTTACCATACAGCCATACGAATAAAATACACAATACATGATAGAATTTAACATGAACATCCCCACACAGCAGAATCAACGTTTCCCACTGTGAGGAAGGCAATTGTTCAGTCAGCTTCCTCTTTGTTCACCCGTGGTCGGGGTCTTTCAGCCCTCCGCAGACGCCGCTACGGGTGGCCTGATGTTCAGGCCCTCTCGCCAGGATGATCGGAGCTCCGGCATCAGAATGGAAGAACCCACTCAGTGGTTTGGAGTTTCCGAATCGGCCGCTTCCTGCAGTAGACCCCGAAGTTCACAGGCCGAGCTGGGCAGAGATTCAACACTGATGACTCTCGGCAAAGCAACGATTGGAACTGCGACTGGATTCATACTGGAGCATCCACGATGCTGAGAAAATCGTGGGTAGCACGTACAGCGAGTTGGTCACACCGCAGGTAAAAGGAAAGAGGACATAAAGGGAACGGGTGGCCAATAGCCAGCAAAGCAGTAGGCAGGTAGTGCAGGAGTCCCCTGCGATCATCTCCCTCCTAAACAGGCATACCATTTTGGATACTGTTGAGGGAGATGGCTCATCAGGGGAATGCAGCAGCAGCCAAGTTCATGGCACCATGGGTGGCTCTGCGGCACATGAGGGGGGGGTAAAGAGTGGAAGGGCAATAGTAATAGGGGATTCAATTGTCAGGGGAATAGATAGGCATTTCTGCGGCCGCAAACGAGACTCCAGGATGGTATTTTGCCTCCCTGGTGCAAGGGTCAGGGATGTCACTGAACGGCTGCAGAACATTCTGGAGGGGGAGGGTGAATAGCCAGTTGTCGTGGTGCATATTGGCACCAACGATATAGGTTAAAAAAAAAGGATGAGGTCCTACAAGATGAATTTAGGGAGCTAGGAGATAAACTTAAAAGTAGGACCTCAAAGGTAATAATCTCTGGATTACTACCAGTACCACGGGCCAGTCAGAGTAGAAATAGGAGGATATTGCAGATAAATACGTGGCTTGGAAAATGGTGCAAGGGGGAGGGATTCAAATTTTTAGGGCATTGGAACCAGTTCTGGGGGAGGTGGGACCAGTACAAACAGGACGGTCTGCACCTGGGTTGGAATGGAACCAATGTCCTTGGGGGAGTGTTTGCTAGTGCTGTCGAGGAGGATTTAAACTAATGTGGCAGGGGGATGGGTACAAGAGCAGAGAGGCAGGGGGGTGTAAAATGAGGGTAGAAGCAATAGGTAGCAAGGTGAAAAGTAAAAGTAGCAGGCAGACAAAACCAGGGCAAAAATCAAAAAGGGCCACTTTTCAACATAATTGTATAAGGGGTAAGAGCGTTGTAAAAACAAGCCTGAAGGCTTTGTGTCTCAATGCAAGGAGTATTCGTAATAAGGTGGATGAGTTGAACGTGCAGATAGCCATTAATGATTATGATATAGTTGGGATCACGGAGACATGGTTCCAGGGTGACCAAGGCTGGGAGCTGAACATCCAGGGATATTCAATATTCAGGAGGGATAGAGAGAAAGGAAAAGGAGGTGGGGTAGCGTTGCTGGTTAGAGAGGAGATTAACGCAATGGAAAGGAAGGACATTAGTTTGGAGGATGTGGAATCAGGTATGGGTGGAGCTGCGAAACACTAAGGGGCAGAAAACGCTGGTGGGTGTTGTGTACAGGCCACCTAACAATAGTAGTGAAGTTGAAGATGGTATCAAACAGGAAATTAGAAATGCGTGCGACAAACGCAAAACAGTTATAATGGGTGACTTCAATCTACATATAGATTGGATGAATCAAATTGGCAGGGGTGCTGAGGAAGACGATTTCTTGGAATGTATGCGGGATAGTTATCTAAATCCAACATGTAGAGGAACCAACGAGAGAGCAGGCTATTTTAGACTGGGTATTGAGTAATGAGGAACGGTTAGTTAGCAGTCTTGTTGTACGTGCCCCCTTGGGCAAAAGTGACCATAATATGGTTGAGTTCTTCATTAGGGTGGAGAGTGACATTGTTAATTCAGAAACAATGGTTCTGAACTTAAAGAAAGGTAACTTTGAGGGTATGAGACGTGAATTGGCCAAGATTAACTGGCAATTAATTCTAAAAGGGTTGACGGTGGATATACAATGGAAGACATTTAAAGACTGCATGGATGAACTACAAAAATTGTTCATCCCAGTTTGGCAAAAGAATAAATCAGGGAAGGTAGTGCATCCGTGGATAACAAGGGAAATCAGGGACAGTATCAAAGCGAAGGATGATGCGTACTAATTAGCCAGAAAAAGCAGCATACCAAAGGACTGGGAGAAATTCAGAGACCAGCAGAGGAGGACAAAGGGCTTAATTAGGAAAGGAAAAAATAGATTATGAAAGAAAACTGGCAGGGAACATAAAAACTGACTGCAAAAATATTTACAGATATGTGAAAAGAAAGAGATTAGTTAAAACAAATGTAGGTCCCTTGCAGTCAGAAACAGGTGAGTTGATCATGGGGAACAAGGATATGGCGGACCAATTGAATAACTGCTTTGGTTCCGTCTTCACTAAGGAAGACATAAATAATCTGCCGGAAATAGCAGGGGACCGCGGGTCAAAGAAGTTGGAGGAATTGAGTGAAATCCAGGTTAGTCGGGAAGTGGTGTTGGGTAAATTGAATGGATTAAAGGCTGATAAATCCCCAGGGCCAGATAGGCTGCATCCCAGAGTACTTAAGGAAGTAGCTCCAGAAATAGTGGATGCATTAGTAATAATCTTTCTAAACTCTTTAGATTCTGGAGTTGTTCCTGAGGATTGGCGGGTAGCAAACATAACCCCACTTTTTAAGAAGGGAGGGAGAGAGAAAACGGGGAATTACAGACCAGTTAGTCTAACATCGGTAGTGGGGAAACTGCTAGAGTCAGTTATTAAAGATGGGATAGCAGCACATTTGGAAAGTGGTGAAATCATTGGACAAAGTCAGCATGGATTTACAAAAGGTAAATCATGTCTGACGAATCTTATAGAATTTTTCGAGGTTGTAACTAGTAACGTGAATAGGGGAGAACCAGTGGATGTGGTGTATCTGGACTTCCAGAAGGCTTTCGACAAGGTCCCACATAAGAGATTAGTATACAAACTTAAAGCACACGGCATTGGGGGTTCAGTATTGATGTGGATAGAGAACTGGCTGGCAAACAGGAAGCAAAGAGTAGGAGTAAATGGGTCCTTTTCACAATGGCGGGCAGTGACTAGTGGGGTACCGCAAGGCTCAGTGCTGGGACCTCAGCTATTTACAATATATATTAATGATTGGATGAGGGAATTGAAGGCAATATCTCCAAGTTTGCGGATGACACTAAGCTGGGGGGCAGTGTTAGCTGTGAGGAGGATGCTAGGAGACTGCAAGGTGACTTTGATAGGCTGGGTGAGTGAGCAAATGTTTGGCAGATGCAGTATAATGTGGATAAATGTTAGGTTATCCATTTTGGTGGCAAAAACAGGATAGCAGACTATTATCTAAATGGTGGCCGATTAGGAAAAGGGGAGATGCAGCGAGACCTGGGTGTCATGGTACACCAGTCATTGAAAGTAGGCATGCAGGTGCAGCAGGCAGTGAAGAAAGGTATGTTAGCATTCATAGCAAAAGGATTTGAGTATAGGAGCAGGGAGGTTCTACTGCAGTTGTACAGGGTCTTGGTGAGTCCACACCTGGAGTATTGCGTACAGTTTTGGTCTCCAAATCTGAGGAAGGACATTATTGCCATAGAGGGAGTGCAGACTGATTCCTGGGATGTCAGGATTGTCTTATGAAGAAAGACTGGATAGACTTGGTTTATACTCTCTAGAATTTAGGAGATTGAGAGGGGATCTTATAGAAACTTACAAAATTCTTAAGGGGTTGGACAGGCTAGATGCAGCAAGATCGTTCCCGATGTTGGGGAAGTCAGGGACAAGGGGTCACAGCTTAAGGATAAGGGGGAAATCCTTTAAAACTGAGATGAAAAAAACTTTTTTCACACAGAATGGTGAATCTCTGGAACTCTCTGCCACAGAGGGTAGTTGAGGCCAGTTCATTGGCTATATTTAAGAGAGAGTTAGATGTGGCCCTTGTGGCTAAAGGGATCAGAGGGTATGGAGAGAAGGCAGGTATGGGATACTGAGTTGGATGATCAGCCATGATCATATTGCAGGTCGCATGCTCGTGGGACAGGCCCTTTACAGTGTAACATCATCTATTCCTTCTCTCCAGAGATGCTGCCTGTCCCGATGAGTTACTCCAGCATTTTGTGTCTATCACAGTTCCTGTGCCTTCATTCTTTTTTGAAATTCACTGAACTTGCCAACCTATTCTCTTGTCATCAGAAGTAAGTACAGATAGATATGAGGCTACAGTGTTAGAAACTATTATTCACAGGAAATATAAAAGGGTAAAAAATGATCAGTTTGGCCATGTATGGGGGCCAAATATTTGCGCATAATGGCAACTTTCAGCCATCAGGACCCATGGTTTGTGTACAAAACCTTATATATCCTGATAATCTAACAGCTACTATGCATAACTCAGAAAACTGTTCTTCTCGAGAATTTTTGGGACTGGGTGCAGCCATTCAAGTGGTTGCCACAAAAAACAAGAATTCTATGATATAGACTGACCTGCTGCACCTTCCTTTTTTCATCAGTTCATTTTTGACAGGAAATCTGTGGCGTAATTCATGAGAAGCTTGATCCCATTGCTTATACTACCTGCTTTGTGGTCATGTTGTTTTACGACTGCAGTGTAATGTCCTCACAAAACGTAATGGAAAATTTGCGAGACAACGCACTAAAAACAACTTGCATGTTGCGACTTTAAGCTGTTCCTGCAAATTAAATGTTCCAAACATCACACGACTTTCTTGTTCAATAGGACGATAACATAAAAATACATGTGATATGGAGAGAACAGAATGTTCACCTGAAAAGATAAACTATAAAGAGTGGTCAGAGGAGTTTCGATCTCTTAGACTCTAGTATAATTGGAAAGCTTCATGCTAGTAGGCTGGAATTATGAACAAACAATGTATTTCTTTTTAATAAACTTGTCCTCTTGATGTGAATAAATGTGTGCTTTGTATTTGGAATCACAAGTATGCCGTTTAATAATTTAGCTAACGTAATTTCAGACAAGTAAATGCATGCTCAAATAAGGAAGCAATTGCTCCTTAATGTTATCAACGTGTATTTCAATATCTATATTTATATGCAGCTCAAAATGCAGTTCAAAGCTCAAAACAAGAAACAGTTCAAACTAATTTGTTGGAGTGAATTTATTGATTTTGTCAGAAAGAATTGATGATGTTAACAAGTTGAACAATTTATCTCAATTTTGTTGTTCCTCACTGGCACTGAGTGAATTCAACCATTTTTAACGGAATGAATTCAACCACTCATGTTTAATTGATTGTAACTTCAATAACTGAACTGCTAATATATATATACTCGCTCGTCTTTACAATATGGTACTTGAATTGTGATATTAAGAATGATAGCTTAGAAAGTGCATCACACGATGATCAATTTAATGGCATGATGCAGTGCACACTATTAGACTGGAGAAGAAATTTAAGCTCATGGTGTGCACAGCTAATAATTTTTTTGTATCATATAGGGGTGAAAAATAGCTGGGGCATGTTGTTTCAGATGTTCACCTGTATGTGTTCATATCAGTATTCCATTGTAGTTGATGTTGGGATTGGAAGCTCATGCCAAGTCTTCAGTTAAAGAGACAATGGTATAGCAAAAGGGAGCATCATATTTACTTTAATAATGGTTTCACTATCATTTGATTTAATTAAATTTTCTCCAGAGATGCTGAGTTTCCAGAATTATTATGAGGAATTACTGGAAATCAGGAGTACTTTGCTGGTATCTTTGCATTGTTTTTCCTGGTCAAAGCATTTACTGGTGCCAGCGTTGATGTTCTTCATTCTATGAGTATTCAGGTCACTCTCCAAAGTACTATTTGTGAGACCAGAGCACGTGAAATGGATCCTTAAGTAAGTTCTTGGACTGGTGAAGATTTTTATCTTATTACACTAATAACACTACAGAAGAACAAACAGATTCTGGACAGTCTAACCTGTTTGCCATATATGCTTGGTAACGGAGTGATCAGCTGGAAGGCACATAAATGGCAAAGTTGTAGTGTGGTATTGCGGAAAGAAAACTCATTTTTGCATTTAGTATTAGGTTATTATTATCATGTGTTTCGAGATAGGGTGGAAAACATTGTTTTGTGTTCAATCCAGGAAGATAAGTCAAATTTGAATACAATCAAGCCTTGCAGAATATAGTGTAGAGTGCAGATACAAGAAAGAATGCAAGGAATCTACTAGGTAGAATGGGTGATTATGAATACTTTAATTAAATAACTCTCTCCAAATGCTTTCACAATAGCTGGCATACTACCAATGGCTGAGAGAACTTTAATTTTAAAAAGACCATTTATACTCTGTAACAATTGTTCCACGAGTAATGCCACTGCTCCACAGTACCATAGTCCTGGCACTGATCTTGGGTGCTGTCTGAATGGAGTTTGCATGTTCTCCTTATGACTGTGGGTTTCTTCTGAGTGCTCTGTGTCAGATCTTTGCCTCAATCCAATAACAATAAATGTACATTTAACACCACTGAATACAAACATGCTGGTAATTCATTGGATGTTTTCAAGAGAGAGTTAGATGTAGCTGTTTGGGCTAAAGGAATCAAGGAATATGGGGAAAAGCTGGAAAGTGGTACTGATTTTGGATGATTAGCCATGATCATATTGAATGACGGTGCTGGCTCAAAGAGCCAAATAGCCTACTCATGCACCTATCTTCTATGTTTCTATATTTATACGTTTTATTCTGCCATTCTGTAATCTCCCCCAACATGGGTTGGGCTTTTGGATCATATTATCCCAAAGTATGGGCACTCATCAAAACTGTTACAATTTCTGTAACACAGCTGTTTGTTCTGGACCAAGCACTCTTTGTTCTTCCTTGGCTACCTTCTCAGCAGTTCTCCTATAGTAGCCAGGTTTGGAATACATTTTGCACAAAAATTCTCCAAACTTAGGAAACTCCTCACTTCACTTGCATTTCTTGGGTCTCGAACTTCTGCCACAGTTTCAATCTTGCCCTCAGCTGGATTGATGCCATCACTGGACAACTTGCGGCAGCCCATAAGGACCAATTCTGAGACACCAGCAAACATTTGGCTGCCTTCACTGTCAATCCAACAGCCTTGAACCAAGTTGGTGCCTGCCTGAGTCTCTCATCATGTTCCTCATGAGTGGTACCATGAATGATAATGTAATCTGAGATGTTTGCAGTTCCTGGAATTCCTTGAATTACATTGAAACACTCTACCTTTGCACATTAGACATGCCCCTTCACTGTCCATTTTCAAAAATAGTCTTAAAACCCTTTTTTATTCCTTGGCTTTCGACCCTGCATGAGACTTTGCTCCTGTTTTAGTGTTTCTATTGTTTTTTATTGTTTTTACTCTTTTAATGTTTTTATTGTTTTGTTTTATGTTTATGATTAGTCATGTGCAGCACTTTGTTGCAACAATGGTTGTTTTTAAAGTGCTCTATAAATAAAGTTCAGTTCAGTTCAGTACATTGAGAATTTCATATTGGTAAATCTTGGGTGCTGCATTGACTCTGAACAGCAACCTATTATATCGTTAGAGTCCACTATCTCTGGAAGCATCTTTAATGTCTCTTCAACTGAAGTTCCAAGACAGTACAATAGCAATTCTCTGCATCGTGTGAGCTACACCAGCGTTGCACCATCCACAAACATTCTCAGGCTGTCCACAGAGGCATCAAATCCTCTGACCATGCCTCTCAACGCACACTTATTACACTCGCTTCCCCACTCTAGTTGAATGGATTCAATCTCTAATTCCAGATGCTTCAACACCACTAAATGCCATGTCTGCCTGAAACGTTAAGATGCACAATTGCTAATCCCATCCTCGGCATCAATGTGAGATCTTTGCCTCGATCCGAAAACAATAAATGCACATTTAGCATCACTGAATACAAATGTGCCGTATTTTATTCCACCATTTAGTTATCTTCCCCAACTTGTGCTACCTTACTTTTTTGTTATGTTTTGTGAGATCTGTGACTAAGTGTAACATATGAAACATTGCAATACACCATCAGTTACCATTGCACTGATGTGTAATGTTGTAGCTTAATTAGTCTTGTAATTTTCCTTAGTGTGTAGGTATTTGGTAAAATGTGGAGGAAGCTGAAGAGAATATGGGAAGGGAAGAAACATAGAATTAATACAGGATTAGATTAGAATGGGTGGTTGATGGTCAGTGTAGACTCGACACTGTGTCATAAGGTATATTTTCATGTCTATATGTCTCCATCGGTTTCTTTGACATTCACTAATTGGTAGTTCAAGTACAGAAAGCTCCTCACCTTTATTTATCTCTCCATTTCATTTTCTTTCTCAACATAATGTGGTTCCTGAAGTCTTGCAACAAAAACTATAATGTATGTCGGTGTGTTCTTCCTTCCCCTCATTCTTTTATGAGAAAATATTATATTTTAGAGAAAGATTCAAATATATCTGAGATAAATTAGACTTTTGTACTTTATTAATTTTTCTGAAGATTTTGTGCTAAATACAGAAAGAAATTTCTGACCTGAAGGAAAATAATTTGGCAGTCCAATTGGTGAAATGGGTTGGTTTCATTTTTGGAACAGTATGCAGTGCACCTACTTGGAATGAACACTGAATTCATCCAGCGGGTCACTGCTGCTTGTAAAACTATCATGTTGGAAATTTTAAATCATATTTTTATCACAGATCTTTCACTTGCTGAGAAAAAAAGTGGGAATAATGGCCGCAACGAGTTGAATTATAGTACAATAGGACATCAGGTCCAGTGGACAAGTTAATATAGAATCTGTCCAAAAGATTGGATACGATGAAATTACCCCGATATTTTTCACTTGACTAGTAATATAAAAATTCACAGTTGTAAGAAGGCTGGTAGTTGGATTTTGTCAAGCACGTAAGCACTTTATTGAATAGTTTCTGGAATTCAGCTGAAGAGCCCAGACTCAAAATTGGACAGGCTTATTGAAAGGAGTCTAGCTGTATCTAGCACAATGGAAAACAGTCCCTGGGAAGCTGTAATTGTAAACCAGTTCAACTAATATCACAGAATAAATTGGTTAAAGGAATAAATGAATTCAAACATCGTGGGTGTAAACTACCCAAGCAAAATATGAGATGTTGCTCCTCCAATATACAGTAGGCCTCTGGCCACGGAGGAGGCCCAGGACAGGAAGGTCGGATTCGGAATGGGAGGGGGAGTTGAGGTGCTGAGCCACCGAGAGATCAGGTTGGTTATTGCGGACCGAGCGGAGGTGTTGGGCGAAGCGATCGCCAGGCCTAAGCTTGGTCTCACCGATGTAGAGCAGCTGAATTCTAGATCAGCAGATGCAGTAGATGAGGTTGGAGGAGGTGCAGGTGAACCTCTGCCACACCTGGAAAGACTACTTGGGTCCTTGGATGGAGTCAAGGGGGAAGGTAAAGCGACAAGTGTTACATTTCCAGCGGTTGCAAGGGAAAGTGCCAGGAGAGGGGGTGGTTTGGGTGGGAAGGGACGAATTGACCAAGGAGTTACAGAGGGAGTGGTATCTGCGTAAACAGTTTATTTGTGCAGATAAGTTCCTTTACCCTTGATTTCATAGCATTGCCCTCTCTCCCAGAGTAGATGTTCCCTGGCTTGCTGCTCCTTGTGAAAGGATAGAACATGCCTGAACTGTACTGCTCCTGGCAGGGAGAGGAAATGTCATTACCTGGGGCTTGACACACAGTCCTTTGCACAGATGTTATTGACCAGTTGTGTTTGAGGGGTTGCCTGCTTGAAGATGCCACTGGATGTGGTTGTTCATTCAAAGCTGGATCATTTGCAAATTCCAAAGATAAAGGGGTAGAAATAACAAAAATACACCATCAGAGCCACTGGAAAACTGACCCAGATTTAATTTGTTTTATTAAAGGAAAAGACCAGCTGCCTGCCATGCATTCATAAGCAGGGACTGCCTTTCATAAAGATGAATGTTGTAATATTTGGTTTGCAACAGTGGCTTGAAGGTCTGCCCTGCAAAGATGAGAAATTGGGGATTTCAGACCACTGCAGTCTCTATAGCAGTCTGAAAAAGAACACAACGGAACTGTACATTTCATTTATCTGCCTGGTCACGGGTCAATCTGAGCTGATAAAGGATAGTTTGGTGAGCACAAAAGTCTCCAAAATACCTGATCATCAAGGTTTTGTTGTATTGAGAGATTGTTTTATCATGCTGACCTTTTTACGTTGAATTACTCCTTTAGTTTCTATATTAAGGGTGCATGTACAATTGACAGTGAATGGAAATCTGATAAACACATCATATGTGGACAGTATCCAAGCGATTTTTCACCATCCTGTTTTGTTTGGAGTTAGATTATTAATTGGGCAATAGTCTGTGGTTTGTACAGAACCATTTAATATCCCGGAAAAGACTACGGCAAGATGTTGAGTATTCGTATGTTATTCTTACTCGGAGGATCTCAAAGGAATTGATGGATAGGAAAAGATGTATTTAATTAATGACATCTTTCTTCCCCTTTCTAGTTCTAACATTAATTATAGCACTCTTATTACTGTCCTGGTTGAGGTTGCTATGTCAGCACTCAGGATTACTCCTGGGTTATTGTTATCTTATGTGATATTACTACAGCAGCACAGCGAGTGCTACATGCCAATTTTAATTGTCATATTCATCCAGTCTTTTATTTATAAATCTTGGAGAATCTCTTTTCAAGATGTATAATGGAAGAAATATTAATAGAAGAAAGCTATAGTACAAGGTGAAAGGAGAGGTTATTAATAAAATACATCTGAAGGATGCAGTCAGATAATTAAAAGCCATAGTTAATAAAACCTTCCTGGTTTAACACGCCAACCTGCTGAAGATGACATCTTGAGAAGAGTTCTTATTTTGTTACACATTGAGATCTAACTTGCAACTGCTGTCAGCTACGAACAGTTAGTTATCACCCTATTCTTCAAAAGTGTGATAACCTTACACTAATGTTGAAATTCACTGAAAATTGAATTATATCCAGGTACAGTAACAACAGCAAAGATTATTTTAAGGAACCGAACTTTACACTGATGTAATGGAAATCACTGCGATTCCTTTAAGTGGTCTTCTCTGATACCGATTATCTCTTTTCAGCCCTGAACCAAGCTGGAAAGGGTACAGAGAAGATTTTCGAGGATGTTGCCAGGACTAGATGGTCTGAGCTATAGTGAGAGGTTGAGTAGGCTAGGACTCTATTCCTTGGAGCGCAGGAGGGTGAGGGTTGGTCTTATAGAGGTGTATAAAATCATGAGAGGAATAGATCGAGTCTCGTGCCCAGAGTCGTTGAATCAAGGGCCAGAGGACATTGGTTTAAGGTGAAGGGAAAAAGATTTAATAGGGTTCTGAGTAACTTTTTCATACAAATGTATGGAACAAGCTGCCAGGGAAGGTAGTTGAGGCAGGGACTATATTAAGAAACAGTTAGACAAGTACATGGATAGGATAGATTTGGAGGGATATAGACCAAATGCGGGCAGGTGGGACTAGTGTAACTTGGACATGTTGGCCGATGTGGGCGTTGGGCCAAAGGGCCTGTTTCCATGCTATATCACTCTATGACTCTATGTGGGGTAAAACTAGCCATGACTCAAGTAGCACAACCTAGAACTCTAAAGGTTTATGGAAACTGATAAATGCTTATTTATAAAATGTAAAACATTGTAAATTACATAATACAGATCATTACAAGAAACTATAAAATAATTATCATTTAGTATTATTTGATGAATGGTGTAAGATAATAAAATATGAATTGCTGCAGCCTTTGTGCTTTGACCTCGCATGGTTTTTAACCCTTAACTCTTATTTCAACTCCCATGCAATTATCTCTAAAATCTCACTGTAGATGTAAGTTACCCTAATACTGCTTTTTGTCTGTACAAATTAAATGGACAGTTATTGGCACAAAACTTCTCCATTTATAATTGTCCCTCCCATGCCCATTTATCCCCTATAAGGCCATGAACCTTAACCTCATTTGGACATCGTCAACTTTCATGAAAATATTGTATTAATAGTGGTAGCTATAAATTTATTTGTACCTTGTTAAGTTCTTATTCCACTGAAATTCCACAGAAAATATAAATGGAATTGCAGGGTTAAGTCTGAAGAAGGGCCCTGACCCAAATGGTCACCTGTTTCACTCCAGAGATGTTGCCTGACATGTTAAGGAAAGAAAATAGCTTTCCCTACGGCTTTGCTCAGCTTGTCTGTTTTTTTTTTAAAAAGATGCTTTATAACTACCATGGTCACTCATAGCTTGCTGAGTATCATTTTAGCCAATTTCGATCAATGTTAGTCAACCAGTAATTAAATGCATGCATTCCCAAAGGTAGCTTCTTATGATCAAGTTAATCAATACATCTGTGGATTATCAAGGTTTTAGTTTACAGAGATTTGGTCCTGTTATGACTTGTGTATATCTGGAAATTGATTTTGATCTATCCAAAAAGAAAAGGTCACTGCTACAGTTATTTCTTGACTGAAAGTTAAATTATCGTGGCATCAAATCCTACTCCCTCCTCTGGCCTAATTTCTTCCAAGCTAGAATTAGAAGTCTATTGTGGTAAATATGGTAGAAAAAAAAGTATTGTTATGCATTTGATCCTACTTTGAGGATGCTATCTGCACAAAGCAGTAGGTCCAGCAGCACTGAATTACAGTTTTGATGGCACAAAATACAGAATTAGAGCCAGGGAAAGCAGTTATTAACATGCGTGCAAGCCTTTGTCTCTAAGTGTCATCAAAGGCCATTACAATTTAGCAGAATGCTGAAACTGCAGTTAGAATTTTGACAACATAAAACAAATTAGAGACCAAGTTTGAACACTTTCCATGTCTGATATACTTCCTGCAACTAATTAAAAGTCACATGTGGCATTCTTATGTGATTATCTTGGAGTAGCATACGATTGAAATGATATGAGAGCAGTTTACTTCCTTCTGGTGATCTTATGTTGCTCTGAAATGTGCTCTGTTTACAGCAGTATGGCTCTGAAACCATTATGGATTGGTGTGAAATGTTCAATATAACCCCGTTATTTCCCTTAATACTTAAATTATACTTAAATGGACCAGGGATTCAAAAGATATCAGGCAAGCAAAACATTCTGAATTTAAATATCCTGGTTTTTCAATGGTTTACTACAACCTTCATTCTTTGAACATGTTCACTAGATTTAATTAATGTGAGATTAAATCTGGAGAATTAGAAACTGAGAAAATTGTTCAGACAAAGGACAAGTCTCACCTTTGCTGCAGAATGTTTTGTGCTGCAATTAAATTGAGATGAAAATCAATTGCAATAATTTTTTATGGTGATGTAAGTCACATTTGTGAATGTTTGTCCCAGACAATTTAAAGCTTTGTGATACACAACCATATATTTGTTTCCATTATGACTAATTGCAATTTGGCATGCTGGATTGGTTTTTCATCCAAGGATCTGAGTTTTACTCCAGCTGGAATGACTAGAGAAACCCTGTCTCCATTTGGACTTGATCATTCTTAATCTATTTTGAGTCCACAGAGTAACACTTTCCTCAAAAAACTCAGCACAGATAGCAATGAATTTGTCCTTCAGATGCACTATAAAGCTGTTGATGCACTCCTGACAGGATATAAGGTGTTTACTAACTGGCATGAGTCTTTACTTTAGAGATTCAGCACGGAAACAGGCCCTTCGGTCCACACAATCCTACACACTAGGGATAATTGACAATTTTACCAAAGCCAATTAACCAACAAACCTGTACGTCTTTGGTGATTAGGAGGAAACCGGAGCACATAGAGAAAAGCCTGCGGTCAAGGGGAGAACATATAACCTCCACACAGACAGCACCCATCGTCAGGATTGAACCCAGGTGTCTGGTGCTGTAAGGCAGCAGCTCAACTGTTATGCCACTTGCCACCCAATCTTGCTGCCTAAGTATTTGTATGTACTCCTTGGCATTGATGTAGATATTTTTTCAGAATGGCCCAACCAATTGGAAAGAACATTTGTAATGATAGACACAAAAAACTAGAGATGGAGTCTAACCCGTTGAATTACGCCACCTTTTTGTGTCTATCTTCGGTTTAAACCAGCATCTGCAATTCATCCCTACACATTTGGAATGTTGCTGGGCACAAATATGTTTTAAATTATTTGGCTTCTCAGAGGGCATGCTTAGATGCAGAATTACACTGCAGCTTTTATGTTGTTCATTCTACACACCTGCAGAAAATATCAAAATAGTAGAATAATAGTATAATGCAGATAATCTAGTGAAAGTTGTATTGTATATATGTTCTGTCGGCATCAGGCCATGATCACAAAAAAGTATATTTTGGCTTGTTCCTTGGCATTGTAAATCTTTTATTTGTCAAATGCAGTAATCCCAATGTACAACATTCAGAGAAGCTCATACATCAAAAAATTGATATCAACCTCAAAAAAAGTAGCTCCAAAAATAAAGAGAAACTTTGAAAATAACTGAATAGGACTTGGACCTTCAATGTAACTTAAGTGACATTTTTATTTCATAATATTTCAGTGCTACTGCTATTTTCTTAAAGATTTTTCACAATCTCGGTCATTTTTCTGTAAAAAATTTAAACTTAGCAGCTTCACAGATGATCTACTTTCTTGAAATCCTTGAATCTGTTGTCATCGCCCAAATTAATGGCTATCTTAAATTCTAAATTTGTATCTGTCCAGCCACATTTATGCCCCTGCTATAGAATTATGATCAAAGCAAATTTATGTCGAGGTAGTCATTAAACCCATAGTGTCAATGCCAGTCAAATAATTGCTGGCTCGTCTATTTTCACCTGACAACTTCAGGCTTTTACCACTATTAATGTTCTATGTAACTTATCATGCTATACTCTCTTCATGCTGTTCACTCACACTCCAAACTCCGGTATTGTGGGTAGTGTTTTCCTTCACAACCATTCCTTTATGATTCAACTAATTTTGACTGCTTTTGCCTGATTACATTCATATTTGTTTCTAATGGTATCCAAGAAATCTCCAATGGTGGCTTCTCTTTCTTCTCCTGGATATTGACTTCTGTTTTTATCCCAAGAATCTATTCTGCATCCTCCGCTACTTCACAGCAACTGCTTGTCTGGTAACATCACCCATAAGCACAACATTAGCTTCCAAATGCATACAGAGGACGACTGACTCTAACCACCATCACATTATTAGCACCTCCATTGTCTCTAGTTTGTCTTATTGTTTTTTTGGACATCCATTATTGGGTGAACAGAAATTTCCTTCCATCAAATATTGAGAATACCAAAGCCAAGGTCTTCAATCCTGACCACGAACTCTGTTCGTGAGCCACCAACCCAGTAGCGTGACAATTTATATTTATAATCTTATGGTAGAGATTAAGAGTGTATTCAGTCACAATTCTTGCTCCTGGCTTGTCAGTATTGTCTCCTCCACTCTCTGTCAGAAAGTACTGATCCATAGATAATTAAACATCTGAGTTCTCCATTGTTGCTCTCAGGATTCCTTTATGCACTTGTTATAATGGAAAGAGAATGGCATTCTTCTAAATTAATCATTACTTTATATCCAGCCTTGCATTGATCATTTATTGATGAAACATGTAAACAAGGCACAAGTGCATATTCTGGCCTTGAAGCTTTTTCCTTGTAGCAATTGTTTTGTTACGAACCCCTAGCCTGTCTTAGGAGGATGGTCTTAATGCTTCTCTATCTTGAAGAGTTATGACATATTTGATATTTAATCATTCAAATGAAGGCACTAGTCTGCAAAGATAACAACTGGTCAGAAGCTGGATTGAAAGTTGAAATTGCGGCAATTTTCTAGTGTTCAATAAAAAATGAGCTTTTAATTCAGCTAGAATTTTACCTACTTCACATTTACCAAACAAAAACTTTTCATATATATGCTGTGGAACCTCGGTATAATATGTCTCATTATGTTGCTGTTTCAGATATCATGGATATTACCATGGCACCAGGGATGGAAATTGGGTACATTTTATTGCCACCTATGATATTGGTTGCATATAATTAACCATTAGAGAGACAAAAGAATAGAAAAAATGAGGATTCTCCTCACTCACTCTGGCAACTCTTTGGTTTTGCAACTTTAGAGCTGCATTTGACCCTACAATGCAGTTATGCTCCATTCCAAGAGTGCATATTCACACTAATTAGGTTTTCAGACAAACCCTTGTGGCCTATTAACATTTATTATTCCATCTAAACCATGTGCTGAATTAATAAAACAGTCTGAAGAAGGGTCCCGACCCGAAATATCACCTATCCATGTTCTCTAGAGAACATGCCTGACCTGTTGAGTTACTCCAGCACTCTGTGCCCTTTTTTTGTAAACCAGCATCTGCAGTTCATAGTTTCTACAATACAAATGTGTTTAACTGATGCAGAATATAGTGCTTAAGTGTGTGATGTGGTGCAACTACAATGTGTTATAATGTATACATGGCCAACAATATAGCTATTTATTTCTTCATACAATATATAACAGGTTCTTATTTTCCAGGAAATCTCATTTTCTATGCTTCTGAATTAATTCCAAAAAATAGGAGAACTGTAGGAGTCTATTTTATGTTTATTAGATAGTCAAATCTCTTGAGGAAGTATGTCATCAATATGTAATCAGTGTGAGCTTACTCCTGTGTCAGCGCGAGTATCCTCAATTGGTCCCTTGTTCGCGCTGACACAAGAGTAAGCTCCACCGCCCGCTATTCTGTTATCCATCGCCCGCAGACCCGCTCAGCTCTATGATCTTTGCTCTTGAGCTGGTCCCCTCACTGTTCAGACGGAGAGCACTGTCAGAGGTGAGCGGGCCGGCAGAAAGGCACTGAGTTCCCGGCGGCCACTCGCAGTCACCCGAGCTACTTCCCTCCCTGGCCACAATGCGGTGGGTCCGCGCCCGGAGCGCTGCAGCAGCGGTGAGTGATTGGGTTACTGGCATGATCCCCGATACCCTCATTCTCAACACTCCTGCCCTCCCCACAACTTTACCCCTGGCCAGACTCCCCACACGCTGTGAAAGGAACTCTCCCTCCAATTGGACTATTATTGTCATTCAATAAGATCACAACTGATTCAACTTGTCCCGGTGTGCTCCCGTTTTTCCCACCATCTCTCGACCTGCCATCACCCTCCACCCCCCACCCATTTAATAATTCAGTATTAAGGAGATTTGGAAGGCTTGGGCAAATTGAATTGTTACTTTCTTTATTTTTATTTTATTTTTTTTGAGCGTGAGAAATTCTATGTCCCGCCAGCCTGCTTTCAAAATTTAGCAACTCAAAATGGGGGTGCGGCTTCGATGCAGGTGGGAAATACGGTACTTTATTAAGCGATATGGCTTTTGAAGAATTTATGAAAGTCGACTGACAGCTTATGGAGAGGAGAACAATCTGCACATGCGCGGTTTAAGAGTTTTTAAAAGCCGACTGACTGCCTACCCGGAGTAATTACTCACGGCACGTGCCTGAAAGGAATGTACTGCAATTCCCTTTTTACACCAGGGACAAGCATTCCCTCTGGCATTTGACAAGTTTGGTAAACACTTGTAAGCCGCAAAATATCAGTTTTCTTTTGAGAAACAGAGGTCTCCATCTTATTGGAAAAGCAGAAAAATGATATGATAAAATTGGAATTTGCCCTTTTCCACAAGCCAGCAAGACTTGAAATGTGTCTATGTGCTTCTTAACAACTACTAAGGGATCAGAATCCAAGGATGATCCTGCAAAAAAAATCCAAAGGGGGAAAACTGCTTTCACATCTCTCTTGAATGACAAGTGAAATAAAGTAGACAACAGTCAGTCTATGATGTAGGAATTAAATTAAACAAATAATCAAAATATTAAAAAAGATCTTGGTGGTTTCAGTAACAAAGGGACAATACAGCCCATATTTGATTTGTGAATACATTGCATTACCTCTTCATAACTAACATGCAGGGCAACAATTGAAAACAGGTGAAAATGTATCACTGGTAGAAGGTTTGGTCGTTTGGTGACAGGAGATGTGCTTGAAATCATCTTCTACGATAAAGGTCACATGCAGTTTCAGACCAAGAAGATGGAATGAACTAAATTTGTTTCACAAATGCAAGTTGGTATTTTATGTATAGATTTGAGAAGAGAGAAGGAAAAATAAATTAACTGAGCAGAAAGCAGGACATAGTGACTTGCTTATTTACTGTGGTATTGATAAACTCCATTTGTAATATTTAATATTACAATTAATATTTGTAACATTTAATGAAGTGGTATTAGCATTGTTCAATTTTGGTGTTGGGGTGAAAGACATTATTAATTTACAAAATCGCAATAATTTTGATAAAGCCTGAATTAAACACCAGGTGCTTCCACAAAAGGAAAGCAATAATCACATTCTCCATGAGATAGAATTCATGAATGTTAAACAAAACAATATTAATAAAAAGAGGAAAGAATGATCTCTTATGTTAAAAATAGAACTGCATCAGCATGATTGCTCTAAGTGGATTTGATGATTTTCTTATGCCATTGAGAGAACTATTCACCCCAAAGGAAAGACACTGAAAATAACAGACATTCAAATACATGATTGTCAATCAATGATTCTCATCCTTATCCAAATAAAAATCAAACAGCGAAAATGTGTAAACAAACATCATACCACAACCTCTTTTCCCTTGGATTCTAATCAGGACACAGTCACATTCACCCAAGTAACCAGAAACAACAATCCTTCAGCATCACATTCCTGACAATGACAGATGCCAGCTGGAGGCACAGAGAAAGGAGTTGTCCCATGTGCTTTGCCTGTATTCCACATCTGGTAGTGAGAAAGGAAAAAACACCCTGCAGATTTAATATTGAGCGAAAGGCTTTAAAAAAATATTCAAAATAAATCTCTAGCAACAGAAGTCACAATCAGTCCATTCTTCAAATGGAATAAATCAATCAATTTAAAAATATGTCCTTCAGATATATCATTAAAATGCAGAGATTGCACAGTGGTATTACAATATAGCAAAAAAAAAGAAACCTTTTAATAGCAGAGCTTGTATAAGCTGTCAATTAAAACAGGTATCATGGTTGTCACTGGACTAACAATGCAGAAATTGAGAGTTGAAATCCCACCATGGGTTTGACAATATGAAAGGATAAAATATTACATTCCAAAGTATAGATATCAATTTGTTTCAGTAAAAAATAAATATTGAATGAAAAACTGATGATTACATCACCAATAATTGGGGAGATAATGGTGCAGTAGTATAATCACAATTAATAATCTTTGGGATCCATGTTCAAATTCCCTGACATAAGATAGTGATAAATTCAAATTTGAACTTTGAATGTAAGAGCCTAGTGGGTGGCATTCGTCTTCTAATGATGACCATGAAAATCATAGTTAATTGTTGTAAATACTTATCTGGCTCACAAATGTCCTTTAAGAGAGGAAATATGACATCCTATATGATCTTGCCTGCAGGTAGACAAAAATGCCGGAGAAACTCAGCGTCTATGAGGCAGCACCTATGGAGCGAAGGAAATAGACAACATTTTAGGTCGAAACCCTTCTTCAAACCCATCTAGCCTGCACGTGTCCAGATCCATAGAAATGTGGTTGACTTTTAACTGCCCTCTTAAATGGCCAAGTTAGCTATTCAGTTGTAATAAACCGCTAGAAACCCTCAAAGAAACAGATCACACGTAAGCAACAACAGCAAAATCTACCTTTCTGTCCCTGTATAATCCTCCTTACCAACATCTGACAACTTGTGCCAACATGGGGAGAGCTGCTTCACAGACTAGCCTAGCAATAGCCTGATATAGTCATGCTCATAGAATCATACATTGGAGTCATTGTCCCAGATTTCATCTGTTTCCATCCCTGGGTGTGTCCTGTCAGACCAGTCGATCAGAAGCAGTGACACAGAGGTATGCAGTCAGGAGGGAATTGTCCTGGCAGTATTCAACATCAACTCCAGATCCCATGAAATCTCATGGCATCAGGTTAAAGTAGGGCAAAGAAACCTTCTGCTATCAATACTACTCAATCACTTGGAGAAATCACAAAGAGTGACAAAAGTATACATAGAATGTACTCTGGGTGAGAGATTTGAACATTAACATTAAGTGGCTCAGTAGCAATACTTCTGACTGAGTTATCCAAGTGCTAGGGACATACTGCTAGATTTGGTCTGCAGCTAGTGGTGAGGGAACCACCAAGAGGGTGAACATGCTTGATCTTATCTATTTATCAGTTTATCTATTGCTGATACTTTGCCAATTTGAGGGATATCCCTTTCTTAACCTACCAGCAGATACTTTGCCAATCACATGAAAATTCAGTTTCATGAGTTTCACCCATGCCAAATGAGGCAGACTGTGAACAGATCTAACAATTCAGGACTGGGCATACATGAGGTGCGGCAGGCCATCAGCAGCAGCAGAATTATACTCAACCACATTGAGTAAACTTATGGCCAGCATAGCCCATGTTCTACCCATTACATAAACAGCATGCAAGGGACAGAGCTTAGCGATCCCACATTCAACAGATCTAATCTAAGGTCTGCCACTTCCGATTGTCCACCTCCCATTCCGATATCTAACTTAACGGTATGCAACTAGTATGCAATACCAGTCCTGTTACCTCTCTGCAATTCTCAGAGACTCCAAAAACTATTTCAAGATGAAACAGCAATTAGTAATTTTTTCATTGCAATGTGCATCCTGAAATACTGCTCACAATGTGTTTTCTGTTATGTTAGAGAGATGACATGCAGATTGAAAGAGCACCTTGTGGCATTCCACCATTCAGTCTTAATCATTTAGTCTTCAATTTTAATTCACTATCATTCTGACTTCAGCCTCATACATTTTCCCAATGAAATCTATCTACACTTGAAAAACCACATTTCTCCTTTCATTTCGGCCTCCCTAACTCAAACTTAGAATTTAGTGAGGACTCTTCTGATTTTATTTCAGAATCCAAGTGCTGGTAATAATTCTCAGATTTTTACATGCATTTTCATTATCTCCATATCGTGTATCATCATATCCTGGTTTTATCCCCTTTTGCTTATACAATCATCTTTTCCTTTGTCGTTTAATCCTTCCTGTCTTCTACTCTTCTTTCCTCTCCTCGCCATTTTCTTGAGATATATTAATTTTCTGCTCAGATTCTACACAGGACAGCTAACGTGGTTGCAGTTAGAATACATTGGTGAAAAGGCGTTGATATTTATTCCTGTTTTATCTTCATGCCCAGAGTGATTACCTCAAAGCAATTCCTCTTCCCTACTTCACCCCACCAATAACTTTTACTTCTTGCCAGTGTCCTTCATGGCCCCTTGAATCTCTCGTTAGCATCCTCTGTTTTTTATTTGACTTCCATCTCCCTAACCTCCTCACTATACTCTCATTGGCTTTCCATTCTGATGTTTGTTGTGATCTTCTACCTGGCTTATATCCCAGATTCCCTCATCAATTTAGCATTCCTTTAATTACTCCCAACCCTTCAAAAGCCTCAAAGCCGCATTGATCTTGTGGGGCATAGGTGTCACAAAGGTTATCTTTTGCATTCTAAGATCTAATGAACAACAGCATTGCACTACAAGGCTCAATGGTATGTGTAGTATTGAGTGGATTGCATGAAACTAAAAGGATTGTCAAAACATAGTATATGAGCTAATCACACCCAGCTTGTCCCCTCTAGTGCTGTCCTGTCTTATCTAAGTCTTAAGATTGCCCTGAGGAAAAGCAACATTTCCCATTTTGGTTGTTGTAATTGAACTAACAGATTGACACAAGAAACTTGTGTTAATCACAGCTGGAAATAAGAAAAAACTGCTCACCCAAAATTGCTAGAAAATCCCCCAAAATACAGAAAAGAAAATACAAATACAGCTATTTAAAGCAATCGTTCTAAACATCTATATGAAAAAATAGTATTTATTCCTAGAATTTATAGTTTTTAGTTTTAGTTTTAGTTTAGAGATACAGTGCGGAGTCCGTGCCGACCAGCGATCACCCGATAAACTAGTTCTACCCTACGCACTAGGGACAATTTACAATTTTACCAAAGCCAATTAACCTACAAACCTGTACATCTTTGGAGAGGGAGGAAACAGGAGCACCCGGAGAAAACACATGCAGGTCATGGGGAGAACGTACAAACTCCGTACAGACAGCACCCATAGTTAGGATCGAACCCGGGTCTCTGGCGCTGTAATGCAGTAACTCTACCATTGCGCCACCATGCCACCCTCTGCTGAATCTGTTTCAAATAAACAAACTGGAACTTTTGGTGTGAAGGTCATTAAATTGAGTAAGCGACCTGTGTGTGCACCAATCTACCCCTGAATCTCCAGATTGTCTCTGATATGCATTTTCTCCCCTTGATCAGTAAGTGTCTTTCACTATTTCTAAATTGATTTGGCAAATAACTCTTCAAATGTTTTCTGGACTACTTTGAATTTCTAATCCCATCATTTCAGTCTGGATCCTTACATCCGTCATCTTTTTTGTGTAGATGCTACCAGCAAGATTCATTCATCAAAGCTGACAATTCTGCATTAGATTCTGTGTATAATGATGGAAGTCATAATATAAATGTTATGATACTTATTTTTAAAAGATATGCACTCATTGTGAACCCTTTGCATAATTCTGCACAGGATTATTAATGTAGGATAGGATCTTCAACACATAATAAACACAGAATTGCACGTGGAATGAACTGCAAATTATTCATGTCCTTTTGAGACATTGGGAAGTCACAATACAATTTATACATAATTAAATATTTTTGCAAAATAGTCATCATTTGTAATGTAGGAACGTGGCAGCCAATTTGCACATAGCAAAGTCTTACAAACCGCAATGACATATATAACCAAATAATTCAATGTTTCAATTCCGTGAGTGGATAGATAAATATTATTTTAGACAACAAGAGACTACTGTTGCCCTTGAAATAATCCAATGGGATCCAAGGACCTACTTGATAATATATTGGATTAACATTTCATTCAGCAGGCAGCATCTCTAATAATGCAACTCTCCCTTAGAATAGGATTGATGTTTTAGCTTGGATTGTATGTTCAAATCTCTGGAGTGTGTGCTGATGACATGACATTTTGACTCAGGCAAGAGTTCCACCATTGATTGGCCATAGCCAATTTTGCATTTGAACTTAATCTCATAAACAAGCCAATTTCAGAGCAATTAAATTTAAATTGAGGGGCAACAGGATATTATTACATTTTTGAAAACAATTTATGTGGACTTAACAAGTGAATTTGACTTTAATTATAGATACAGTTAACATTTGGATAGATGATATGCAAGATGATATGATCTGTAAAAAATCTGTAACCATTAATGAATATTTATAAAGCCAGAAACCATATCAATAATGGCATTACAATTGACCCCTGCCCATGTTTGCAAAATATTTAGACATTTTCAATGTTAAAAAGGCCAAATTTGACCACAATTAAAGGAATGGACTAATAAAAGGTTTGAAATGCTAGGGATTTAAGTATATTATTATTGTGAAGCACTATAGAATAACTACTGTTGTTGGATGTCAAAAATTCATAGTGATTTAGAAGAATTTCACATTAAACTCCAGAAAAAGATTAAATGGTGCAAATGCTGAAACAAAATAAAAAATGTTGGAACTACTCAGCATATCAGTCTGCAAAGCTGAAAAGTAAACTACGTTAACTTTTCATTATGAAGACTTTTCCACAGAGGTGATAATGAAATATCATAAACCTGGACGTTCATTCATGTTTCTCTTGCCACAGGTACAGCTTGACGGCAGAAAACTTCCAGAAATTTTAAATTTATTCCTCATGTTCATATGTGATAGGAGCTGAATTAGGCCATTCGGCTCATCATGTCTACTCTGCCATTCAAGCATGACTGATCTATCTCTCCCTCCCAACCCCATTCTCCTGCCTTCTCCCCATAACCCCTGACACCAGTACTAATCAAGAATCTATCTATCTTTGACTTAAATATATCCATTGATGGCCTCCACACCTTTCTGTGGCAATGAATTCCACAGATTCACCTCCTTCTGAATAAAGAAATTCAAGTCGTCAAGTCAAGTTAAGAGAGTTGTCAGGTGTCCCAGATAGGACAATGAAATTCTTGCTTGCTGCAGCTCAACCGAGTAAACATAAATACAGAAGAGTTCAGTATGTCTATAAAGCATAGACCATATATATATATATATATATACACATAAATAAAAATATAAAGTGCAATAGGCCGTTATAGTTCAGAGTTTGTTTGATGGCGAGTTTAATAGTCTGATGGCTGTGGGGAAGAAGCTGTTCCTGAACCTGGATGTACCAGATTTCAGACTCCTGTACCTTCTACTTGATGGTAGCAGAGAGATGAGTGTGTGGCCAGGATAGTGTGAGTCCTTAATGATGTTGGCTGCCTTTTTGAAGCAGCGACTGCGATAGATTCCTTCAATGGTGGGGAGGTCAGAGCCGATGATGGACTGGGCAGAGGTCACAACTTTCTGCATTCTTTTCCGCTCCTGGACACTCAAGTTGCCGAACCAAGCCACGATGCAACCAGTCAGCATGCTCTCTACTGTGCACCTGTAGAAGTTCAAGAGAGTCCTCTTTGACATACCGACTCTCTGTAATCTTCTCAGGAAGTAGAGGCCCTGATGTGCTTTCTTTATAATTGCATCAGTGTGCTGGGACCAGGAAAGATCTTCGGAAATATGCACACCCAGGAATTTGAAGTTCTTGACCCTTTCCACCATTATCCCTATCCTACCCCTTCCAAAGTCCACAATCAGTTCCTTGGTTTTGCTGGTGTTGAGAGCCAGGTTATTGTGCTGGCACCATTTGGTCAATCGGTCGATCTCACTTCTATACTCTGACTCGTCACCATCAGTGATTCGTCCCACAACAATGGTGTTGTCGGCGAACTTGATGATGGAGTTTGCACTATGTCCAGCTACAAAGTCATGAGTATAGAGTGAGTACAGCAGGGGCTGAGCACGCAGCCTTGAGGTGCTCCTGCGCTGATTGTTATCGAGGATGACACATTTCCACCAATACGACAGACTGGGGTTTGTTGATGAGGAAGTCGAGGATCCACTTGCAGAGGAATGTGCAGAGACCCAGATCTGGGAGCTTGGTAACCCGCTTGGAGGGCTGCTCATCTCCTTCTTAAAGGAACGTCCTTTTATTCTGAGGCTATGACATCTGGTCCTAGACTCTTCCAGTAGTGGAACATCCTGTTCACATACACTCTATCCAGGCCTCCTCCCCCTCTGTGATACCTCTCTATCGCCTTTCTTTCCTCTACTCCATTAATCTGGTAGGGTCCTGACCCAAAACGTAATTTGTCCATTCCCTCCACAAATGTTGCATTACCCACTGAGTTCTTCCAGCAGTTTGTTTTTTATTCAAGATTCTAGTTTGCAGTCTCTTGTGTCTCCTGCATTTAATTTCCTGGCAGGTGCAAAACCATTCAAAAATGTAAGGAAAATTCCTTTCTTCTAGGTTGAGCTGCTTTTCAATCGGACTCCGCCATTTTAGAGTTGTGAAAATAAATGTAATGATTAACTTGTTTGTTAAGCATCTTTCTCTCTGATTTTTGTCCCTTATCAAGCATTATGATGATTTGTTTCCAAATGACTAATGGCATTTAGATTGTCATTAAGCTGCAGGCAGCAAGTTTATACTAATTCAATAGCCGATAATGTATCTTCAATACTACAGAGATGAACAGTGTTCCCATTAGTATTCTCAGAGCTTATTTATTCAGCATCTTGAATAGGTACTACTAATTAGGACTGACATGAATATAATGTAGAAATGGGAGCATGTTGTGCATTTCAGACAGCAATCCTTTCAATGCTCCCGTATGATTGTGAAATTGTTTTATTTGTTTTGAAGTCCAAATGGCTAAGCGTTTGTTGGGTGAACTGCAATCTTCTTTTCCTTATCTGGATTAACTCATTTTATTTAATTCGCTCATATCTATCCAATCCATTTGTATCAAAAAGGGGCGGTAACATTTGTGGGATTGGTAGTCAATTTTTTTAATCTTAAAAAATATACCCTTTTTTTTAATCATTTGTTTACAGCCAATGAATGATTGGACTAAATTTGCTGGAAATGAAGTCCTTAACATCCCAATAGATATTTTTCAGTGAATCTTGAAATGCACTCCAATGTTAGAAATGTTATACTATTTGAAGAGTTCAGGTTCAGAACAGTTACAATAATATTTCATTGCTTTTGGTGTGGTCATATAACAAGCTAAAGAACACTAAAAACATACATTTAACACATACTATTAAAACAACGAAGAAGGAAGGGACAGACAGACTATTGGCGAGGCAGCCATTGCTGGCGCCACTTGCTGGAGTTTAGAAGAACGATGGGGGACCACATTGAAACTTACTGAATAGGGAAAAGCCTGGATAGAGTGGATGTGGAGAGGATGTTTCCACCAGTGGGAGAGTCTAGGACCAGAGGCCACAGCCTCTTTAGAGAGGAGATGAGGAGGAATTTCTTTAGTAGGAAGGTAGTGAATCTGTGGAATTCATTGCCACAGATGGCTGTTGAACCCAAGTCATTGGTATTTCTAAAGCTGAGATTGACAGGTTCGTGGCTAGTAAGAGGGTCAAAGTTTAAAGTTTACGGGGAGTAGGCAGGAGAATTAGGTTGGAAGGGAAAGATGGATCAGCCGTGATTGAGAAGACTTGATGAAACAAATGGTTTAATTCTGCTGCTATGTCTTATAAACATTACTTATCCCTATGTACAATCTGCACGGGGATAAATCAGTTACAAGACCCCTGAGTGGAGTGAAACATATGAAGATTTTATTTCTGCTTGTTTTTTCAGTGTTTTAATAGTTTCAGAATGTATTGGTTGACAGTCACTTCAAGCATTGTTCCTTACTTCGAAGCACATCGGAAAATATTTTCCAGTACATTTTTTGTGGAAGTCATCATGTTGATGACTTCCTCCCTACCACTCCTTCTACTCCTGACAAGTTGTCTGCTGTCCGCTTTCTCCTTTTTTTCTGAATTACACTCAACTGAAGGAGTCAGTAAAGACTGCTTGTCTGAGGAGCAACTTGTCCTGAAGACAAGAAGATAGAACACAATAAATCATATCCCATGGTAGACAAAAGTGCTGGAGAAACTCAGCGGGTGCAGCAGCATCTATGGAGTCTCCATGGCCAGAGTGAGCACCACCGGAAATTGGAGGAACAGCACCTCATATTCCGCGTGGGCAGTCTGCATCCTGGTGGTATAAACATTAAATTCTCCCAATTCCGTTAGCCCTTGCTGTCTCCTCCCCTTCCTAGCTCTCCCTCAGCCCTCGGGCTCCTCCTCCTCCTCTTTCCATTCTTCTCCCCCCCCCTCCCTCCATCAGTCTGAAGAAGGGTTTTGGCCCGAAACGTTGCCTATTTCCCTCGCTCCATAGATGCTGCTGCACCCGCTGAGTTTCTCCAGCACTTTTGTCTACCTTCGATTTTCCAGCATCTGCAGTTCCTTCTTAAACAAATCATATCTCACGCTTCCCCATAAATGGCGTGGCGCAATGCACGCTCTAGGCGTACGCGGTCAAGACGCTGCGTATAACGTTGAGATGCTGCGTACGCCTGTCGAGACTCTGCGTACGCCCTCAATGCGCGTGCGGGCCGACAGGCCGTTGATGCGCGGGATTTTCAGAGAGTGCTAGCCAGCGAGGACGGTGAAAAGCAGCGGGGGGAGCAGGCGATCTTTGGCTTCGGCCAGCATGACAGAGCCGGGCCGGGGGGGAAGTGGAGGAAGTGAAATCGCTAGCGAAATGGGAAAAATGTCGGTCGCAAGCGATATGGGAAAAATGTCAGCGTTTTTGGAGGAGAGCTGGGCGGCAGCAGCCGTTATGGTCGCTGGCCAGCGGGAGGCGAAAAAATTAGTGAGTTTGGGGGGGGAAGGATTTTATTAACAATGTGTACAGAAAAATGATGAAATTTGATGAGGAGTGGATGAGCGAATGTAAAAGTGAAATCGCAAGCGAAATGGTAAAATTCTCGGCGTTTTTGCGTGTGCTTTTGGCGGAGTAACGAATCAAAGGACAAAAAAATGACAAAGGGCAAAAAAATGACATACACACACACATAGTTTTAAAAGTATATAGATTTTCTCCATCCTATATGTCATGTGACAGATGGAAGCTACCTTATCAAGGCCAAGTCTTAAAGCATTGAAACTAGTACTGCATAACCATTGACACGACAATCTTCCCATTATAGATGATTATGCTGTGCTTAAATGCTGCAGATACCATTCTTCTTACCAATATTAACATGGTGTATATCTGGAAACAAATCACAATAGGCTGGACATCAGTGACGCAGCGTTAGAGTTTCTGTTTTACAGCGCCAGAGAACCCGGGTTTGATGCTGAGTACGAGTGCTGTCTGTACGGTGTTTGTACATTCTCCCCGTGATCTGTGTGGGTTTTCTCCGAGATCTCGGTTTCTTTCCACAAACATACAGGTTTGTAGGTTAATTAGCTTGGTATAATTGGAAATTGTCCCAAGAGTTTGTAGGATAGTGTTAATGTGCGGGGATCACTGGTCGTCGTGGACTCGGTGGGCCGAAGGACTTTTTACCGCGCTGTATCTCTAAACTAAACTAAATTAATGAGAGGCATAATCTTTCGCTATTACTAAAATGGTAATTGACGTGTGTTGTGCTGTGAATCTCTGATCTCACATGATGCAGAAAAATAAAAACAAGTTACAACAGAGCCAAGCATAATTGCCATGATCATTTTTTAGGTTAAAATTGGCATGATTAGTGAACAAGTAATGTTTTTGATATTTGTTCCAATGGGTCTACAAATATCAGAATTTTTGTTATCGTGAGTTGAAGCAAAATAATCTAAACTATGAAAAATGATCAAATATGCTACATATAGACCAATGCAAAGTGTGATTTTTAAATATTTAATATTTTTTAATGAATGTAAATTTTCAGTGCGAGAAATTGAAATTTGTTCCTTCTGGCAACTTCCATTCAACAACCATGTATAATTATTTTTTCATGCAGTTTGCTTACTTTACAATTGTTTAATATAAAGTGACACAAATGCTGGAGTAACTAGGTGGGTCAGGTTGCATCTCTGGAGAACATGGATAGGGACCCTCCTTCAGTGATTATAGCGGAAAGGGGAAAGAGGTGGGACAAATGTAGCGATACTGGATACTGATGAGGGCATATGGGAGGGGAAATATAGAAGTGGGTGCACATCCTGGTGGGGCATAGGGAAGAGAGGAAAAAAAATCTTGTTCTGTCTGGGAGAAGGGGGAGCGAGAGCAGAACTTCAGAACACAGAAAAGACACGGGTGAGGGAGAAATCTTTTATAGAAGGGAAAAAACCACATTTAGTAAAGAAAGAGGAATCCTGAATGTCCTAGAATGGCAAGCATCGCCTTGGGAGCAGATGCAGATGAGACAGATAGAGTTTGCCTGGTCCTTACCTTTCACCCACCAGCCTCCACATCCTGCACATCATTCTCTGACTGCTGCCACCATCAGTGTGATTCCACCACCAGCCACATCTTCCAATCCCAACTTTTATCCACTTTCTGCAGACACCGCTCCCTCCACAACTTATTGGTTCAATCATCCATAACCATCGAAACAAATCCCCTCCCCAACTATTTCCCCTGGCAACTGCAGGAAATGTAACACCTGTCCCTATATCTCCTCTCCCATATCTATCCAGGGACTATAGCAGTCCATCCAGGCGAAACAAAGGTTCATGTGTACCTTCTCTAACCTCATCTACTACATTCAGTGCATCCGATGTAGCCTACTTTACATTGGTGAGACCAAGCATAGACTAGTCGATGGTTTTGCCAAACACTTGCACTCGATTCACCAAGGCCTGCTGGATCCCCTGGTTAATAACTTTTTAAATTCCCATTACTCTACTAGCATTTCTGTCCTGGGTCTTGCCCATTGTCAGAGTGAGGCCATGCACAAACTGGAGGAACAGCACCTTCCCTATTGAGATTCAGCTCTAATTCAAGTATTTTATGTTATATGATCTTTGAATGGTCTTGATGGTGGACCACCTTCTTGGTTCTTGCATTCTTTATGACACCATTGAGCTCTTAATTATACAAAATAGGGAAATTGAAATAATCACCCAAGCATATCGAGCTGCTCTTCTGAAAATGAAAATATCCTCATCTTAATTTTATTAATTCAGATATCTTAATATGTTAAATATATGTTTAGATGGAATCCATTTCCTAGATATCTATCATTCCATTGACACATCTAAAAGTGATTATTTAATGTTAAACACATTTGTAATAACTCTTTTCCTGTATCTCAGTTTATCCATCTACCATTTTTCAAGCCAGCAATATAGTGGCTACAATTATTGCTGTGATTATATTGGTTTTATTTCATGTCTACTCATATATAGGTAATATTAAGCAGCATATAGCAGTCTAGAAGAAGTAAAATCCATCAGAGGTACTCATTCTATTTGCATTTATGAGATCAGCTGGTACAAGCATTCGACACAGTGCATTTGGTCAAAGAGTTTAAAATTAGAGAGGATAATGTGGACATGGGAAAATCATAAAGTTGTCTCCTGATATTATAGTTAATTTCCTGGTCTCTAATTAGAATCATTGTAAATATTGCATTGTATTCTTTTAAGAATTAAGTAAATATGTATAAGCTCAAAACAGGCTGCCTTCACAGCATAATTACAGGCCAACTTACTGGCTAACGGAGGGAAACTTGCAAAAGTGGCACATTCTGTGGCTTAAGAAAAGCAGAGATTAAGGGGAAGCAAAATACTTCAGGAGTTGAATATAGAATAAGAATAGTAAGCTTGCAGATGACACAAAAGTGGGTGGTATTATAGATAATAATCTACCTGTGGGACCAGCATTCTGGCAGGCAGGTTTGCCACTGCTACACGGGTGGCTTTAAACTGAATAAGGGGGGTGGGGTGTCGAATGGGATAGTGGAGGATGGAGTTAAAGGGAAAGGGTTTCTTAAATGTGTGAGCGTAGAGACCGAGGGGTGTAAAATGAGGGTAGAAGAAATAGGTAGCAAGGTGAAAAGTAAAAGTGGCAGGCAGACAAAACCAGGGCAAAAATCAAAAAGGGCCACTTTTCAACATAATTGTATAAGGGGTAAGAGTGTTGTAAAAACAAGCCTGAAGGCTTTGTGTCTCAATGCAAGGAGCATTCGTAATAAGGTGGATGAGTTGAATGTGCAGATAGCTATTAATGACTATGATATAGTTGGGATCACGGAGACATGGTTCCAGGGTGAACAAGGCTGGGAGCTGAACATCCAGGGATATTCAATATTCAGGAGGGATAGACAGAAAGGAAAAGGAGGTGGGGTAGCGTTACTGATTAGAGAGGGGATTAATGCAATGGAAAGGAAGGACATTAGTTTGGAGGATGTGGAATCGGTATGGGTAGAGCTGCAAAACACTAAGGGGCAGAAAACGCTGGTGGGTGTTGTGTACAGGCCACCTAACAGTAGTAGTGAAGTTGGAGATGGTATCAAACAGGAAATTAGAAATGCGTGCGACAAAGGCAAAACGGTTATAATGGGTGACTTCAATCTACATATAGATTGGGTGAATCAAATTGGCAGGGGTGCTGAGGAAGAGGATTTCTTGGAATGTATGCGGGATAGTTATCTAAATCAACATGTAGAGGAACCAACGAGAGAGCAGGCTATTTTAGACTGGGTATTGAGTAATGAGGAAGGGTTAGTTAGCAATCTTGTTGTACGTGCCCCCTTGGGCTAGAGTGACCATAATATGGTTGAGTTCTTCATTAGGATGGAGAGTGACATTGTTAATTCAGAAACAATGGTTCTGAACTTAAAGAAAGGTAACTTTGAGGATATGAGACGTGAATTGGCCAAGATTGACTGGCAATTAATTCTAAAAGGGTTGACGGTGGATATGCAATGGAAGACATTTAAAGACTGCATGGATGAACTACAAAAATTGTTCATCCCAGTTTGGCAAAAGAATAAATCAGGGAAGGTAGTACATCCATGGATAACAAGGGAAATCAGGGATAGTATCAAAGCGAAGGATGATGCGTACAAATTAGCCAGAAAAAGCAGCATACCGGAGGACTGGGAGAAATTCAAAGACAAGCAGAGGAGGACAAAGGGCTTAATTAGGAAAGGAAAAATAGATTATGAAAGAAAACTGGCAGGGAACATAAAAACTGACTGCAAAAGTTTTTATAGATATGTGAAAAGAAAGAGATTAGTTAAAACAAATGTAGGTCCCTTGCAGTCAGCAACAGGTGAGTTGATCATGGGGAACAAGGATATGGCGGACCAATTAAATAACTACTTTGGTTCCGTCTTCACTAAGGAAGACATAAATAATTTGCCGGAAATAGCAGGGGACCGCGGGTCAAAGGAGTTGGAGGAATTGAGTGAAATCCAGGTTAGCCGGGAAGTGGTGTTGGATAAATTGAATGGATTAAAGGCCGATAAATCCCCAGGGCCAGATAGGCTGCATCCCAGAGTACTTAAGGAAGTAGCTCCAGAAATAGTGGATGCATTAGTAATAATCTTTCAAAGCTCTTTAGATTCTGGAGTAGTTCCTGAAGATTGGCAGGTAGCAAACGTAACCCCACTTTTTAAGAAGGGAGGGAGAGAGAAAATGGGGAATTACAGACCAGTTAGTCTAACATCGGTAGTGGGGAAAACTGCTAGAGTCAGTTATTAAAGATGGGATAGCAGCACATTTGGAAAGTGGTGAAATCATTGGACAAAGTCAGCATGGATTTACGAAAGGTAAATCATGTCTGACGAATCTTATAGAATTTTTCGAGGATGTAACTAGTAGCGTGGATAGGGGAGAACCAGTGGATGTGGTGTATCTGGACTTCCAGAAGGCTTTCGACAAGGTCCCACATAAGAGATTAGTATACAAACTTAAAGCACAAGGCATTGGGGGTTCAGTATTGATGTGGATAGAGAACTGGCTGGCAAACAGGAAGCAAAGAGTAGGAGTAAACGGGTCCTTTTCACAATGGCAGGCACTGACTAGTGGGGGGTACCGCAAGGCTCAGTGTGGGGACACGAGTCATTTAAAATATATATGAATGATCTGCATGAGGGAAGTGAAGGCAATAGCTCCAAGTTTGCGGATGACACTAAGCTGGGGGAGCAGTGTTAGCTGTGAGGAGGATGCTAGGAGACTGCAAGGTGACTTGGATAGGCTGGGTGAGTGGGCAGTGGGAAAGCAGACTATTATCTAAATGGTGGCCGATTGGGAAAGGGGGAGATGCAGCGAGACCTGGGTGTCATGGTACACCAGTCATTGAAGGTAGGCATGCAGGTGCAGCAGGCAGTAAAGAAAGCGAATGGTATGTTAGCTTTCATTGCAAAAGGATTTGAGTATAGGAGCAGGGAGGTTCTACTGCAGTTGTACAGGGTCTTGGTGAGACCACACCTGGAGTATTGCGTACAGCTTTGGTCTCCAAACCTGAGGAAGGACATTATTGCCATAGAAGGAGTGCAGAGACGGTTCACCAGCATGATTCCTGGGATGTCAGGACTGTCTTACGAAGAAAGACTGGATAGACTTGGTTTATACTCTCTCGAATTTAGAAGATTGAGAGGGGATCTTATAGAAACTTACAAAATTCTTAAGGGGTTGGACAGGCTAGATGCAGGAAGATTGTTCCCGATGTTAGGGAAGTCCAGGACAAGGGGTCACAGCTTAAGGACAAGGGGGGAATCCTTTAAAACCGAGATGAGAAGAACCTTTTTCACACAGAGAGTGGTGAATCTCTGGAACTCTCTGCCACAGAGGGTAGTTGAGGCCAGTTCATTGGCTATATTTAAGAGGGAGTTAGATGTGGCCCTTGTGGCTAAGGGGATCAGGGGGTATGGAGAGAAGGCAGGTACGGGATACTGAGTTGGATGATCAGCCATGATCATATTGAATGGCGGTGCAGGCTCGAAGGGCCGAATGGCCTACTCCTGCACCTAATTTCTATGTTTCTATGATTCTATAACGAAGATGGTTATCAAAAATTACTCTAGGATCTTGATCAGGTGGGCAAGTGTGCTCAGGGGTAGTTAATGGTGTTTAATGGAAATAAGTGTGAGGTGTTATATTTTGGGAAGTCAACACAGGCAGGACCATCACAGTGAATGGCTGAGGAGTGTTGTAGAGTGGAGGGATTCAGGAATGAAGGTATATAGTTCTGTCAAAGTGGCATCAAAGGTAGACAGGGTGCTTAAGAAGGTTTTCGGTACATCCAATTTCATCAGTCAGGGTACTGAGTATAGAAGTTGGAACATTATGTTATTGTGGTACAAGATATTTGTGAGGTCGTTTTTGGAGTAATGTGTTCAGTTTTGGTCACCCTGCTGTAGGAACAATGCTGTTAATCTGGAAAAAGTGCAGAAATGATTTACGAGGCTGTTGCCAGGACTTGAGGGTCTGTGCTGTGGGGAGAGTCTGGGCAGGCTAGGACTTTATTCCTTAGAGTGCAAGAGTCTGAGGGGTGATCTTATAGATGCATAAGATCATGTGGCGAATAGATATGGTGAATGCAAAGGGGGTTTTACCCAGAGTTGGGGAGTCACGAGCCAGAGGACATAGGTTTCAGATGAGAGAGCAAAGATTTAATAGGAACCTAAGGGGCAATTTATTTGCACAGAGTGTGGTAGGCATACAGAACGAGGTGTCAGAGGAGGTGGCTGAGGCTGGTACTACAACAAAATGTAAAATATATTTGGACATATAAATGGATAGGAAAGATTTAAAGGAATATGGGCCTTTTGCGGATCTGGTGGGACGAGTGTAGATGGGGCATCTTGGTCTCCATGGGCAAATTGGGCCGAAATATCTGTATGACTCCATGAGTTACTATTAACAAGCTGATGAAAAGTGATATCATTCTGGATGTTACGTTCATGTAGTGGGACTAGCAAATAAGAACATAGGTGCAAGAATAAGCCACCTAGTGGGCCACAATCCTGCCTCACTATTCAATATGATGTAAGCTGATCTACGCTGATGTCAACTCATCTTCTGTGCCAATTTCCTTAGAGTCCTCAATTCCAGAACCTTCAAAACACTTATCATCTTATCATATTTTGAATAATTTAGCCTCCACAATCCTCTGAAGCAGGGAATTCCAGAGATTCACCACCCTCTGTGAAAATAAAATTCTATGCAGCTCCAATGACTATCCTCTTATCTTGTAATCCTTTCCCCTTATTTGAGAGCTGCATGTGATCCAAATCAGGTTGCCCCCCCTCACATCACTCCTCGCATCTCCTTACATTTCAGCAGGAGTACAAAAAAGGGAGGAGAAAACGACAGATTGTGTGCAAACAAGAAACATGACGAATAGCGACCAAGACAAATACTTAATTGGTGTAGGGTGACATATTATTAGTTAGGACATTATATTAGCTGTATTTAGCATCCTTCTTTGAATTACCACCAACAGGTTTTGTCTCTTTTCACTTATTGGAATAGAGGTGTCACTAACATGCCAGCATTTATTAACCGGCCCCAATTGTCTGAGAGTTTGCTGCTTGTGGTAAAGGAACCAGTGTTGTGCTCTTCAGAAATAAATGGCTCTATTTTGATTTAGCAATGATGAAGGAGCAGCAAATAATTTACAAATTAGGAATCATGCAGGTGGTGATATGTCTACATGTCTGTTGGCATTGCCATCATGAGTGATGGAGGTTGGGAGTTTGAGAGGTGTTGGTTGAAGAAGCCTTAATCAGGTGCTTCATAATCTTTTGTGCAGAGAGTTAATTTGAGGTAGAGGGAATAAAGATGACAGGATAAAGGGAGATGGTATCTTTTTAAACAGGCTGCTTTGTTCTGGACAGCTGGAATGATGGGAAAAACATGGTAACCACCACCTGGACAATACCCTTGAAGCCACAAGTCATTCTGACTTGAAAATGTAAGATTGTTCCTTCACCGTCACTGGGACAAAATCCTGCAACACCCTGCCTAATAGCATTGAGGGTGTGTATATCCACATCTCAAGAAAACCGTAGTGGTTCAAGAAGGCAGCTCGCCACCACCCTCTCCAGGGCAATTGGGGATAAACAATTAAATGCTGGCTCAACCTGCGATGCCCACTTCCGTTCAATGAACAGAAAAATAAACCTTCACTGTATTTGAAGGTTTACTCATCAAGCAAATGGAAGATTTTCTGGGGTGGGAGATTGCAACCTTCACGTGGTCTGCCCTGTTTCGACGAATGCAATCAACCTGGCGTGCACAATCAAATAAGATCAAAGAACAAGTTGTCCTACAAGTTTAGGCTGTGCACGCCAATACGCAAGAAGAACAAGAAGATTCTCTACAATGCTTCTGGCTTGTAACATTTATTTGAGGAATCATGAGGTGAGTCAATCACCCCAAGATATGTAGTCTCTGACTCATTCTGAGAGCCCCAACATTTACATTGGTCTGCTTAAGTTTAGGGCTAATGTTCTTTGTCCAGCATGTTGGAGGTAAGGTTTTCAACTATATTCATGCAATTTAATGTTAAGAAATTAACGATATTTGTCTGCTGGAGATGATCATTCGCTGATATTTCCATGCCATCAATTTTACAACAGCTAGTTTCTCATGCCTGAATCTTGTTTAATCTTTTGTGTGCAGATACAGACTGTTTAATTATAAAATAAGTTCCCCATGGAAATGTTCGGTCATCCACAAACATCTCCACTTCTTCCTTCCTTCTGGAACTCCTGCAGTAATGTTCCTGGATGAGATTTCCACCCTCCAGGTCCATCTGTTTGGGAGATGAGATACAATGGTGGTTTACCTCCAAGATTCCCAATGACTTCAGTTTTCATGCAGGCATTTGGTCTGGTTCAGCCAAAATATTCCTTGGCAGCCAACTCATCTCTAGAGCTTACTTCTACCTCTCATTCAAATAATCACTTTAAATTCTGTGTAGAAATCAGTCTGAAGAAGGGTCTCGACCCAAAACATCTCCCATTCCGTCTCTCCAGAGATGCTGCCTGTCCTGCTGAGTTACTCCAACATTTTGTGTCTATCTTCACTTTAAATTCTGTGTTACATAATTTTAAGAATTGAAATGAAAAGGAACAAGCACAAACTACCTGATTCTGTTTGGAATAATTATGGCATTTGCAGCTGCAAATTTCAGCCTGAACATCAAATAACACTTCAAAGACGGGGACTAAAACACCCACATTAGACACAGCGCTGATCATCATCAAAACAAAGGCTGAAAGCTGCACTGATTTAGAAGCATGTTTCATCTCCATGCCTTGCTGCTATACCCCATTTTGATTAATGGATATTTCTACACTTGCTTCCTTAAGGGCTATATTTTGCAATTGGACAATTAAGTTTGTGCACCAGGACTTTGTAACAGCCTGTAGCATTTGTAAATTAATCTGTCATTAACAAAGGTGAAAGATGCATGTTAACATTGCATTTGACCTTTGATATAATGGTTCTCAATGTTATTTAAAATGTTTTTGTGATTATTTATCCATCACCGTTCAGAATGTTTTTGTTAATATCATAAAATGTTCTTCGCATCTCGTAAATTAAGTCGGGCAGTTCATGGAACTAGTAATTGGGAAATTGTTCCACTGAGCTATTTTGGAAGATTTAAATATATGACAGACTGTTTATTGCAATGCACAGCATAGAATGATGAAGCATGTACATAAAATCATTCCAGGTATTTGAAAGATTAATTCTAATCTGTCAGTAATTTTGGAAGGACATTTCCTTTTGCGGGAGATTATCACAACAACTTGCAATAATGTGGCCTTTTATTGTAGCCAAATATTGCAAAGCACCCATAGAGGCATCACAAAGTAAATAGATACTAAACTGATGAAGAAGGCAGCATAATCACAGAATTACTCAACTCTTTGATCTATCCAGCGTCTTGAAAAAACAATCCCCTCAGTGCCACGATCCTGCTCTTTCCCAAAGTGATTATCTTGCATTGCAGGTATTTGATAATTTCCCTTTTCAATTTTCTTCCATGACTATTTTATGTAATTCATTCCAGATCAACAAAAATTTGCAAAATAATTGTTATTTCTTTCATGCCTTCTTCGGTTTGCATACAAATGTCCTTGTATATATGGCCTATAGTTACAGATCCTAGTGCAAATTGAAACAGTTCCTTTTCTAATATATCAAATCACCTCTTAACCTAGGAAATACTCAGCAGATCAGACCGTATCTGTGAGAAGGGCAACGGAGTCAATGTTTCAGATCTAAAACCCTTCATCGTAACTGAAATGGAGATAAGAAGAAGTTTATAAATCTGCAGGACGAGTGGAGGAGGGGGGTATGTTTCGAAAAGGGTAAGAAGGGGGGGGGGGGGGGGGGGGGGGGGGGGGGGGGGGGGGTGACCGGGGGGGGAAACTAAACAAGTATAAATCTGGTTAATGAGTGATTGGGATCAATTAGAGAGTGACAACATGGACAGTGAAACTTGACAAAGGTACGTGGGAGTTGTGAAATGCAGAGCAGGATAACAAACCCAGCAGAAGACACTAGGCTTGTTCTACACTCTGAGAGAGAAAAAGAAACAAGCTGTGGCAAGACTGCACATGGATGAGTGATACAGACTGCAAAACTTGGAGGCAGGGCGATAGTCTTCCTCTATTCGATTAATATTTTCAATACCAGAGTGTATAACCTTACGTTTCAATCAGCCAAACATTTCCCAACTAACTTAAGTTTTCTAAATCTCTTTGTAGGCTCTCTGCATCCTCTTCACACTTGTTTTCTCACCCGGTTTTGATTCATCGGAAGGTTTAGCTACCACATTATCATTTCCTTCATCTAAGTCGAGAGATAGAACATAGAACAGTACACACAGGAATGGGCCCATAGGCCCACAATGTTTGTGCCGAACAAGAAGCCTAGTTAAACTGATCCCATCTGCCTGTACATGATCCCTTTCCCTCTATTGCCTTCAGTTAAATATGCCTAACTAAATGCCTCTTAAATTCCACTTTCGTATCTGCCTCCACCACCGCGTACCAGGTCCCCCGCCAACCCCCCTGTGTAAAAAAACTTGCCTCACACATCTCCATTAAACTTTTACCCTCTTTCCACCTTATAGCTATGTCAACTTCTGTTGGGCAGTTCTACGCTGGGAACTATGTTCTGACAGTCGACCAGGGGTGGGGAACCTGCAGTCTTCTAGGCCATTAAGTGCAACCTTTTGAATGAATCCAAATTTTGTTGAACAAATCCTTTTATTTTTATTAATATGTTTTTGTTCGTCTTTTATTATTTTTATTTTAATCTTAAAATGAACATATTTAAAATACCAAAGAGTAAAAGAAGATTCAACTAAATAATCCTCCCCGACTGACGGCCACATTTAAAACATTAGTAGGTCCTGAGGGCTATTTTAACACCTATTATGTTCATGATTTAGTTGTAATGCGACTCTAGAATGTACGTTAACCTCCCTGCCTGACTGGTGCCACCACTGCCTGAGGCTGGTTGACGAGAGGGAAAATGTCGGGGAGAATCCGCTGGCCATCCAATCTTCAATATTATCAACGTTTGATAGCGGTGCATGTGGCATTCCATTTGAAGTTGAATTTGATCAGATAGTTACATTTCATGAACAGAATCACCAATGTGAATTGTTGAAAGAAGATTTCTATAGAAATATTACATTTCTGTGTGATATCAAGAAAAAGCAAAATAACGAATGTTTCTTTGCAAGGTAATACTAAGTCTATATATGATATGTGGCAAAAAATCCAAGCATTTCGAAAAAAGCTATCTTTTTTTCAAAACTCTTCTTCTTCAAAATAAAATTTCGGATGAACATTTTCCCTTAATTAGCGAAGGTCATTGATGAGCAGGAGGATTCATGCAAATTATTTGAAGAAAATGCAAGTTATAGACTTACTAATTAAATAATACAATGAAAGGTTCACTTTGAGAATCATGACATCACACTCAAATTAGCATTTTAACATCACCAAGTTGATGTCTCCAAGGCTCCTATCCTAAAGAACTACAGATGGATTGATTGAGCTCTCAGAAGATGACATTTTTAATTTAAAAATCTTTTTATTTGAATTTTGAATTTAACAGCAATTTGCATACATACAATGATAACAGACAGTGATAGTCAGGCCATAATTGTACAACAGTATGTAAACGACCCTCAAAACCCTTACCCTTACCCTTACCCACCCTCGCCACCCGGGGACAAACAACACTCACATATGTACACATCCACACAAATACGATAAGATAAACAAAATGGAAAAAAAAAAGTGTGGGGAGGGAGTGGGGGGAGGGGTTGAGGGGATAGCAGCTGCAATAAGACAGAGCAGTGATAGAGGGCACTCAGTCCTCTTCCGAGTCTGGAAACAAGTTAAGAGAGTTAAAAGAGTTAACAAGTTCCAGGAAAAGGTTCCATGTATCTAGGAATGTCTTGGTAGATGACATTTTAAAGTCCTTATTTGACGCTAAGAAAGATCCGATTGAATTATGGAAAAATGCAATAGAATACCCACGGCTTCAGCAACATGCACGAAAAATGCTTTCTTGCTTTTCAACCACTTATTGCTGCGAATCTACATTCTCCTACCTAACCCAAATCAAGACGCCCTTAAGGTCACAAATGACGGATACCCATCTAGAAGATCAGCTGAAACTGCGTACCTCCATGTTGCAACCAAATATTCAAATGCTTTCCCACAACAAAGTAATTAAACGGTTAGTTAACTTTAGAATTAACAACATTTTCATTTTCTTTAAATTAGTGCATAGTAGTTAGATTTTTACAAAATAATGTACATTTTGAAGTATATCTAATTAAAGTTTCTTGGATGCGGCCTTATTAGATTACAGCTAACTTAATGCGGCATTCCAACATGAAAAGGTTCCCCACCCCTGGTCAACCCTATCTATGCCTCTCATCATTTTTATAGGTCTATCAAGTCTCCTCTCAAACTCTGACGTTCCAGGCCTGACCATAAACTAAACTCAAGAACTCAGTTTTGAGAGAAACGTCAGGAAAGCCGAGGTAAATAACTGCAGTACATTTTATAGATGAGACATAATGCAGCCACGATGGGGAGAATGAATATTTAGGGTGTCGTCCAACTAGGCTGCTTTCGCTCGTATGATGTCAATTTTCATGAGTTGACATTGTTCTGGACAAGTGGGTGATATCAACTCAAGTGTTGGTGCTTCACTCCGGGCAAGTGGAGAATATCTATCCAGATTTTGTGCTCCCTCTGTGAAGAGAGACTTGAATTCTCAACCATCTGGCTCAGAATTGAAAGAACTACATAGTGTGCTTCAGCTGACATCGTAAAGTATTATTACTTTCCATTACACTACACTTTTTTTCCTTGGATATATATTTAAATTCCTTCAGGCAGATTGGAGGAATTCATGCACATGTCCATTGGAAACACTAATGAAACTGGGCTAATATACTTTGTATGCATAGCTGTGGCTCTTGAAGGCACTCACTGTACCTTTGTACTTTCCTGGAGTAGCTGGCACTGAGCTTAAAAACAGAGGGAATCAAAGTTATAAACGTCATCTGATGTGACTGTAATAGCAGTCTGCCAGCTTTCTTCATTGACATGGCTTAAAACACCATTGTCATTCAGAACTTCTACTTCATTTCCTAGCTCAGTGGGATGCTATTACTATTCATCTATACAAGAGTTGATGATATCTTTGCCAGTTTTTTCTGACCTAAGACAGTGCCAGCTACTAAAAGAAAATACAAAAGTAAGAGAGTGCCTTCAAGAGCCACAGCGATATATGTGAAGTATAATAATGTCTGTTTCAGGCATGGGTATCACATGCAAGTATTGGTGGACCTCACCAAGCCAGGCAGCATCTGTGGAGGGAATAGACAGACGGCATTTTGTGTCGGGGCCTTTCTTCAGTGGTTTCTCTCATACTTTGTTTTTTGCTCAAGAATACAGCCTCTGCAGGTTCCTGTGTCATCAAGTGTATCACACGCTAGTTGTTGGCTTAATAATGGTTGCTACTATCTCATTATGGGTCACGCTTTCAGCCTATCATATCTGTGAAGATCAAAAATAATCACAGTAATACGCTTTGCAATATCCTGGCACAATCACTGGGCAATCTCCTTTGGTAACTTCATAGAGTAATGTTATCTGCAATTCAAGAAGAATTAACAGAACTTTTATGTCCCAAATTGGTAGCAGGACGATTGATTGTGCATGCTGAATGATGTAAAATGGAGAACTACATTATTGAATACATGTCATCTGAAATAACACATTGGCAGTCAGCTTCAATTTAGTTTTTTTGTAATTTTATGCAGTGAACCTCATTGTACAAAAAGGGTTTATTTATAGTCTGTTTTCAGATTGAGGGTGTCATTCAAAAAATGTAAACCACTTTGAACATTCACGATTGACTGCCAACAGAATAAGAGCAGAATAACTAGTTGAACATCTGTTTGTATCTTTTGTAATGGTCACAGCTAAAACTATATAAAACACTGTATATATTAGTTAACAGCAGCATACCGTCTTCCAAGATTCCTACTTCCAAAACAGGAAATTTGCAAAGATATTCTTGAGCCCATTCAAGATTCAAAATTCTAAATTTGAGTCCATCTCCCTGTACTGAATATAGAATAGGTTTAGTGCAATATGGGCCAATCGCGGGCAGGTGGGACTAGTGTAGATGGGGCAATGTTGGTCAGTGTGGACAAGTTGGGCTGAGGAGCCTGTTTCCATGGAGAGTGAAACAAAATGAATGAGAGGAGAATATAAAACAGAGAAGTGTGAGAACAAAAGACAGAAAAACAAAATTCTAGATGGAAGTAGACCAAGTGCTAGACCAAGTCTGCTCCCCCAACGCAATATTCCATCACTCACCTGTTCGCCCAATGCAACCTGTTCGCCCAATGCAACTCAATATTTCACCACTTTCTCGCTCTTTCCCCCCCTCTCCTCTCCCTCCCTCCTCTCCTCCCCCCTCTCCTCCCCCCCCCTCCTCCCCTCCCCCCCCCCCCCTCTCCTCTACCCCCCCCTCCGATCCTCGGCACAATGAAATAATGCAGGGTTCGGTAGCCAGGGGTAGGGGGGGGTGAATCACCCCATGTGGGGGTCGGGGTGGTGATTCACCCCGTGTGGGGGTTGGGATCGGGGAATGAATCATCCCATGTGGTGGTCGGGATGGGGGGGCGGTGAATCACCCCATTGTGGGGGTCTGAGTCGAGGGGATGAATCACCCCGGTGTGGAGGTCAGGGTCCGGTGCTGGTGCAGTGTGGTCAGTAACGCTGGGTGGGCAGAGGGACCAGACTGTCTTCAACTCTGCTGCAGCTGACGAGGATATTGCTGGGTTTTGGCCCGTCCCCGTGTGTCCGCTGCCCGGAGCTGAGGCTGCTACGGTGTCTGAGTGTTCCTTGGTGCCCGGGTTCATAGCGCTTAGTCTCCCTCCAGCCCGGGCGGTTGTGGGCTTGCCCTCAATCCACTGGCATGCTGCTCTTTTGCAAGTCAGTCACAAAAAACATTTGTATCTTCTCTCTGCCTGTGATCAACAGTGATGTGGGCAGGTTTCACCAGGTAAGAACGTACGTATTGCGTGTGTGGTACTGCAGAAGGCTTGAGCGACTCCGTGTGTCACGGCCTTTGACCTTATGACCTTCCGTGAAACCCCCCTTATTTAAATGCAGCCTTCCACCTGACGTCACTCGAAGCTGGTGCCTGCCCCCCACCATCCCTGCAGGGCATTATGACGTCACTTTGGAAGAGGTATGAAAGATTTTCCGTTTTTAAACTTAGTTTTGGGTATTTTTAAAAAACGCTGTAACTTCGGAAATATAGGTGGAAATGCGACGGGAAGATGTTTATTTCCACTATGGGAAAAATGTGAGTAGGATGTGTGAAAATAGGAAGGCTGTGACCTAGCGTTTGGAAGAAGATAGGAAAACCAGATTGACACAGAGACACATCGTGGGCACATCGTGGGCACAAACAAGGACTTTTAGTTATATAGAGATGATAATTCAAGGCAAAGAAATGTGATAATAAGACAAATAGAGAAACACGCTTAGTGACGGGGGTGGTAAATTGGACAATGCACTGATCATCTGTTCTGTCACTTTTCACCCTACCATATCATCCTTTGTGACCTTTAACCTTTCCTTACTTCCCCCACAATCACAGAACTTTCATTTTGTCTTATCCTCGTCTTTTTTGCAACATGGCACCTATTTATCTCACATGTTTCCCAGTTCCAATGGATGATCATCAACCTGAAACTTCGATCCAACTTTGATTAATATAGGTGTCCATAATTATGGGGAGAAGGCAGGAGAATGGGGCTAGGAGGGAAAGATAGATCGGCCACAATTGAATGCGGGAATAGACTTGTTGGGCCAAATGGCCTAATTCTGCTCTTATTACTTAGGAACTTATGATCCAATCATTATTTGCAGATGCTACCCCTCCTGTTGAGTCTTTCTAGCTCTTTCTGATTTTATTTCAGATTTTCAGTTCTTACAATATTTAGCTTTTGTTACAGGCCCTGTTGGAGAAGTGGTGCTCAGAAGTCAACACAAATTTAACTTGGACCGACCAAGATGTAATGGATTAGTATTTTTGCTTATTTGTCCCATCATGAGTTGCAGTATTGGGCTGTGTTGGCCACAGACAGAGCCATATAGTATAGAACAGGCCCTTCTGATCACCTTGTCCATGTTGACCGAGTTGGTATGCCGGGCAAGTCTTATTTGGCCCTTAGTCCTCTAAACCCTTTCTATCCATACATATGTCCAAATCTATATTACTAAAAGTCTGTTCTTGACCGGTTTTGGCCATCTGTGCTGCGATTTCTGAGAGAACGCCGCCACCTACGGCCATCATTTTTGGCCACCTTGCTCAGAGCCCCCCCCCACCCCCGCCGCATGTGGCAGAGGATTTTTCCCGTCAATGAAAAATGACAGATATATTAATGTTTTTACACAATTCCCCATTCTTTCTGCTGCCCCTGCTGGAGGGAGGGGGAGGGACTATAAAACCAGGAAGCGGTGTGCCTCAATCAGTCTCTGCAAGTGGTGTGCCTCAATCACTCTGCAACATGGAGGGCACTCTGAGCTCTGAATGACACTGAACACATTTCTTCACACCTGTGAGTAAGTACCCTTAATGCGGTTTGAAAATAAAATATGGTTAGTTTGAAATAACCATTTGCAGGCAGTGCATTTTTGTTTGGGGGGTTTGGGTTTCTCTCTCTCCCCACCTCTCTCTCTCTCCCTATCCCTCTCTCTCTCTCTCTCTCTCTCTCTCTCTCTCTCTCTCCTCCCCTCTCTCTCTCTCCATCCCCCTCTCCCTCCCCTTACCACACTTTCCCCTCTCCCCCCCCCCCCCCTCCTCTCCCCCCCCCCTCTCCCCCCTCCTCTCCTCTCCCCCCCTCTTCCCCCCCCTCTCCTCTCCTCCCCCCCCTCTCCCCCCTCTCCCCCCCCCCCTCTCATCTCCCCCCCCTCCTCCCCCAATATCTAGTAACCAACAATGGTATTGGCCCACCAAAACATAACTTGTTATTATTATCTTCAGTTTAACTGTTTTAATGATTTTACTTTAGCTAGTCACACATGTACCAAAATATATACTGTATATCCTATACAAATACACAGAATACCAATGCAAAGGCAATTCAGCTGAATACCCTAAAGTTTCTTAAACAGTTTCCATTGGTCTATATAGTTTAGAATTTTTGTTTTATTTTTAATTTTTATTTTGTTGTTCTTCACTGCGACCATGTAATATATAAAATAATTCCCCCTTTTAACAAGGTTGATTGCTTTGTCTATTATCCCCAAACGCACATGTTAAAGACATATGCTGTAGGTCTGATAGTTATAACAAAACTTATTTCAGAAACATCTAACTGTCCACGAACTAACTAAATTAGCTCTTTAAAAATCAGTCTAGTGTAAACAAACTAAAGTGATTTATTTCATTTAAGGGTTATTTCCATATTCAGTGGCAATCATTTGATGCAGTGAACTATGAGACTAACCAGGTGAGTAAATTATATAATTATGCCGCAAAGCATCATGATTATCACTGATCTGAGTAACAAGTTCTGTATGTACTTGATTAAAGCCAATGCTCCGTGTTCATTTGATTCTGCCATGTAATCCATCCTCACTTTTGGATGATGAGAGACCATGATATTAATTATACTATGAAATAATATACAAGGAGCTTCTTTGCTTCTGACAGTCCCCACCACATTGATTGAATGTTCTTTGTATATGAAACAAAATAGCAAATGCAACAAATGATTAGTCTGAAGAAAGGTCCTGAGAATGCCGCCTGACCCACTGAGTTACTCCAGCACTCTTCGTCTTATTCAGCAGATGATTAGTTGCTTGGGGCGATACAAATCAAGCCAAAGTATGCTATCTCCCAAATACCTTGGGTTAAGAACAGGTTCCGTTTTTAAAGATGTCCAAACATTGATTTTGTCAGAAAATGCAAAAAAAATCACTCAATACGGTAACAACACCTCTACAGTAACACGATGAATGGTTTTGTGACTGGGAGTAAGGCTATTGAGACTGAAGCTGGTAGATGAAAAAGGTTTTTATTCAGAACAAGTCTTCAGGTCTTCTGGAGAATCTATTTCACTCTCCTAGTCTTTCGCTTTCCTGATTTTGGGGCAGTGAGGTTATATACTTTTCAAAAACAAAGATAAAAAGAAGTGATTAGGTACAGTTTCAATGATTGTTATTACTTACTTAACTTTAACATTTGAGTATGAACAGATAACTTTGCAGACTTACAAATTCACAGAGGGAGCATATTCCAACAGAATCCCTTTGAATATTCAAACACAGTAAACACTCGTTTTTACAGACTTCTTTGTAACACATTTCACTTATAGTGGACAAATCCACTTAACTTCACCGCCAGGCATGTCTTCCAATGCCACCCATGGTGGCTTCCTTGGCCACACCTGGTAAAACCAACACCACCACCTGTATTGCTCTATCAAGAACTTGGAGCTTTGTAGCTTAGGGCAGGTAAGGCGTTGGTGGTTTTATGTTTCAGCTGAAAAAAGGCACCTCTGTCAGTGCTTGCTTAGTCTAAATGTTATTGTTGGGTCTCTACACACAGATTGCCATATATTGCAATCAGTTGTAGCAGACAATCGGCAATAATTGATACCATTCCCCCCAATATGGTCCGTTATAACAAGGGTTTACGATACTGGTGTTTGGTTCAAGGGGTTCTGACTGCAAAAGCCATGACCTGAACTGTGTATTAAGTTTACATGTATGTCTTTAGCAATGTGTTCATCCAGGGAATGGTTGATGGCCACTTAATGCCTTCGCTGATCTCATCATGTGGGTATAAGTGAGAGGCAATGAACATAATCATTTACTTATTACCTTTCCCTACCTAGTTCCAATAGTACAGAATCAGGATATCCCACACTCAATGTCTGATCTTAATGGCCTTAGAGTATTAGTTACATTGTTTAATAGAGTATTGTTGCACAAGTATCAAGTATCAATTGTCTTGTCAGTTTCCAAGGCAAATCTGTTCAGTAAACTCTTTAGGTGAATCTGGCAGCCTGTGTTCTTAAGAGACATTGGTGTCTGTGGTGAATTTACATGTAAACAGGTTTTGGTTTGAATACTGGTTCTTGTTTGAATTAACCAAATATTTATGGAAGTCTATATATAATATAATATATATAAATACAGGTCTATAAATCAGTCATTCGTAATCTGGGAAGGACCTTTCTCTGCAATGTTATTGGAGATAGATTAACAATAGTAACAAAGAGTCTAATGGTAGATCCTACTAATATACCAACTGGGATAAAAAAATTAAGTGATGTCAGAGTCTTACTTTGGTTTGTGTGGGTAAGTGTAACACCACATTGCTGTGTTACTCTGAGTCATACAAGATGGAAACAGGCCCAACTCATCCATGCCGACCAAGTGTGCTTCTAAACGAGTTCCATCTGCCCATGAATGAAAATAGAGGAAATTTTGAAATTTCAGTCTCATTCTTTGCTTTAGAGGTACTTCACACCATTTCACGCAATTGGAATTGGATATTCTGATGGGCAAATTGCATTTTGTATTTTGTATGTGTAAATTTAAATTTCATTTTATGCTAACTGCATTGCAAAGTGACATACATATCCCATGAAATGGGCTAATTGAATCAAAATACAAAGAACCTTTGTAAACTCATAAGTTATGTTTTATAGTTACATGCATTAATGTTGAAGTACTCAGTTGCAGTATTTTCTTTGCTGCCAGGTTGTAAGAAGGGTTCTGCAATAAGATATGATTATCAGAGTGCAGTACATGATCAATAGATGGGCTATGGAATGCCAGACCCAGGGATTAATAACAAGATTTTAGTGCATTTAATTAAATTAGATTAGCATTAAGAATATTATTATAATGTAATGGCTGTGACTAAATTTGAAATTTAACTCAGTTTCATCAGAGCAGCCATTCTTGAAAAAAGTTTTACCAAATTTTCTACCTGTAAAGCACAGTAAGTTCATACATCAGAATGAAAACTTCTGAATAAAATCAATTTCACAGGGATTGAACAAAATTCATTAAGTCAATTTGCTTGGAAAGCAACAGCCTATTACAAGGTTTTGTAATGGACCAATCTGATCACTTGAGGGTTAATTCTACTCATATTACACGATGTAAATTATCATCTGATTGATGATAATAAGGTTTGTTTTCATTTGCTCATTTCTGGCAGTTCTTGTTGCAGCCCATCCTATTGATGAATTAGCTAAAAATGGAATCTCAGCAAAATCAAAATAAACCAAATAAGTAACTTTAAATATATAAACTCTGACATGGTAACTATATTTTGCAAATTAACTTCATCAATTCTCCCAAAAACAAATCTTGAATAATATAAATGTCATTTCAAAATCCTCTCTTTTCTGAAACAGTCACTCCTCAAACCTCCCCTCACATTGGCGGTCTGCAGACTTTAGGATTGTTAAACTTCAAGCATCATAAGTAGATGCAGACATCAGTCTACAAATTGTGTTCACTATAGTCATAGCACCCTTAATATGGTGAATATTTTAAGCCAACTTCACTGTTGTTCAAAGTTAAAAATTAGCATTGAGGCATTGACTCAAGACAAAGAAGTGAGATTAGCTCCTTTAACTGGACCAAGGAGGAGAAATATTTGAGGGGAATGCTTCTAGATATGTCAAAAAGTGATATGTCAAGTTTACCATCATAGTTAATATCACCTGTGAGTTTAGTTAGAGCTGGTTCAGAGCTTGTGACAGGGAGTGGAAAACCCAGAGACTTTCAAGCAGTGCATTCCAGATTCCAACTTTCTCAGATCTCATCTATACTTCCTAACTTTGACCTACTGCTTTCATGGCCTTATCCTTCCAGTTCGGTAGAAGCAGGCCGTGAGGGCAAAAGGAAAGTCTCAAACACTAGATGAGCTCTGTGGGCCAGTAGGTCAAAGTTGATGATGAGCATCCAATTATTCAAATTGTCAGTCAGACCTGCAGGAACACTTGGAGAATGTCTCTCTGTTTAACATCTCATAGCTACAGCATTTTGTGCAAAAGACACTTAACTGCTAAGTGAAATGAAGTAAGGACTTCCTGTACATGGCACTTAACTCCAACTTGTTTGCAGAATTATAGGACTATGAAAATATTTTGGGCACTTATCCTTGCTATCAATCGGTCCAATGGCTGAAATCACATTTTATTTCCAAAGTGTAGCAGTAATGTTATTGGACAAGTGATTCCATTTTGCTGGTCCAATGACCACCAGACATCAGTATATGTTCGAATCGCACCATCTCAACAGGGAAACTTAAGTTCACTTATTCTAGAGAAAATAAAGTAGCCATTAGAAACATTAATTAAAGTGCCAGTCTTGTAAAGCCCTACCCTGTTCTAATACTATTTATGGAAGGATATTTGTTATCTATATGCAGTCTGTCCTATGCATGACTTCAAAACTACAGCAATGGGATTGACTCTCACAACCCTCTGAAATGTTCTCACAAACAACTCTGCCATATCAGGCACTACAAAATCCGATAAGGACAAAACTGACCATGTAATCCAATCTCACCCTCATGATGCACCCATAGAGGCACTCACAGCTAATTGAACTGGCAAAATCTAATCTCACTAATTTCCAGAAATGTTTTCAGTGATTGGAGAATTTAGATATATAGGCAATGATAAAACAAGTGATTTTAGGATTTTTCTTAAGCAATAATTTTCATTATATGTCCAACACTAGAGGGCATAGCTAAAGGATGTGAGGGGGAACATTTAATGTACGGAGCAAGTTTATTTACACAAAGAGTGATGGGGGCCTAGTACGCATTGCCAGGGGTGGTGCTGGAGGCAGATAGGATAGTGTTGCTGAAAAGGCTTTCACATAGGCACATGGAAGTGCAGTGAATAGAGGGATATGGATCATGTACAGGCAGATGAGATCAGTTTAACTAGGTTTCATGTTCGGCACAACCATTGTGCTATAATGTACTGAGCCAGAGCTCCAGTAGAAGCCCACACATTCATGGACAAAACATGTAAACTATGCATGGACACCACCAGAGGCTATCTTGTGTGTTAGAAAGCAGCACCAATTAGACTTTTGAGATACAGCGCAAAAATAGGCCCTTCAACCCACTGAATCCACGCTGACCAGCAACCAACGTACACTAGCGCTATCCTATGTGGATAAATGTGAGGTTATCCACTTTGGTGGCAAAAACAGGAAGGCAGATTATTATCTAAATGGAGTCAAGTTGGGAAAAGGGGAAGTACAACGGGATCTGGGTGTCCTTGTTCATCAGTCAATGAAAGTAAGCCTGCAGCTACGGCAGGCAGTGAAAAAAGCAAATGGCACAAGAAGAGTTGAGTACAGGAGCAATGAGGGCCTTCGACGGTTGTACAGGGCCCAAGTGAGACCACACCTGGAGTATTGTGTGCAGTTTTGGTCTCCCAATTTGAGGAAGGACGTTCTTGCTATAGAGGTTAATTCCCGGGATGGCGGGACTGTCATATGTTGATAGAATGGAGCAGCTGGGCTTGTATACTCTGGAATTTAGAAGGATGAGAGGGGATCTTATTGAAACATATAAGATTATTGAGGATTTGGACACGCTAGAGGCAGTAAACATGTTCCCGATGTTGGGGGAGTCCAGAACCAGGGGCCATAGTTTAAGAATAAGGGTAAGCCATTTAGAACGGAGATGAGGAAAAACGTTTTCACACAGAGAGTTGTAGGTGTGGAATTCTCTGCCTCAGAGGTCGGTGGAGGCCGATTCTCTGGATGCTTTCAAGAGAGAACTAGACAGAGCTCTTAAAGATAGCGGAGTCAAGCGATATGGGGAGAAGGCAGGAATGGGGTACTGATTGTGGATGGTCAGCAATTATCACATTGAATGGTGGTGCTGGCTCGAGGAGCCAAATGGCCTACTCCTGCACCTATTGTCTATTGTCTACACACTAGTGACAATTTACAAGTTTACTGATGCCAATTAATCTACAAACCTGCATGTCTTTGGAGGGTTGGAGGAATCCAGAGCACCTGGAGAAAACCCACATGATCACTGGGAGAACATACCAACTCGGTGCAGACAGCACCCATAGTCAGGATGTCATCTGAGCTGCGTCTTTGTCGCTGTAAGGCAGCAACTCTACCGATATGCCACTGTGCCGCTCTAATTGATGCATCATAAGACCATAAGACAGAGGAGCAGGATTAGGCCATTTGGCCCATTCAGTCTACTCCGCCATTAAAATCATGGCTGATCTATTTTTTCTTCTCATTCTCTAGCCTTTGCCCCGTACCCTTTGGGATCCCGTACCCTTTGATTCCATTACTAATCAATATAAGACTGTAAGACATGCACAACATTAAATTAATTTCTAACTTTAGAATTGTCAGACAGGACATAAAGTGACACAGTCAGATCTACAATCATGCAGAGAATGATCATTAATAGGCACTATTCCTCTTGGGATCTATAGAGGGATATTGCTTGTGCATAGTATTAATAAGATGGAGAGAAATTACTTAAAATGGTTTATCAATGATTTTTGAAATATGCTCTTTAATCCCTTTCTTCAAAGTAGATGGAAATCCCTTTCTTCAAAGTAATTCACTGGACAGTAGGGTTGAGTGTAATTTTACTTAATTCACTTTGTGTACAGAAGTCAGAGCCAGGGCCTTGACCCAAAACGTCACCTATCCATGTTCTCCAAAGATGCTGCCAGACCCGTCAAATTACTCCTGCACTTTGTGCCTTCTTTTGTAAACCAGCATCTGCAGTTCCTCGTATTTCCTTGTTTACAGAATTATTTGAAAGAATTGTAAATAAATTCATGCTGTCTTAGTATAAATATTTTCAATATTATCAAAACAAATTGAAATCAACCCCTGAAATCAAAGATCATTCATCACTGGTATCAAGCTTGGTTCAATTACTTCCACATTTTATCAAACTATAATTACAAACACACAGGGACAATTAATTAAACCCAGGGTCCCAAGCAAAGAGATAGTGATTATTTTAGTAAACCATTCATCATGCTTCTTGCCACATTTTGATTTTGGTTTTCATCGTTAAAAGTTTAGCAGACCATTTGTATATTATTGTAAAGAAGAAAATCCTGCTTGCTTTCTGTTAAGGATCAGAGCGGAAAGAGTGAATATGCTTAAATTGATTTCCCTTTTTTAATTACTGTTTAGGAGGAAGTGGGAATTACATGGAATAACTAAACAAAATAAAACAAAAATAAATTAAATCATAGATTATGATAGAGGGTCATTCCATTGACATTGTGGAGTGGATTTTACTATCAATGGCAAATGAATGGTATTTATTTACATTTGTCATAATTGATGTATGAGATTTTGCCCTGTAATGTAAATTAGAAGCGTCTATAGAGCATCCAATACCTCTGAGCAAATAATTATATATCTCCTGAACCAATTGTAGAAAAATCATTAAAAGTTAACATGCCTTTGCGGCAAGTAATTATGAAGACAAATAGTATAATGGCTTTAATTGCAAGAGGATTCGAGTACAAATGGCTAATTCCAATTCTATAGAGGTCTGGAGCGATCCAGAATATTGTGTGAATATTTGGTATCCCTGCTTAGGGCGGGTTATACTTGGGATACTCCGAGGTTCATGACAAAGATAAAAATATTTTCAGATATTAAGAGAAACAGGGACATGTAGTTTGTACAGGAAAATGACCACGAGGTAAAAGATGTGGAGAAAAGAACTGTAGATGCTGATTTAAACCGAAGATTCACACAAAGTACTGGAGTAACTGGATGCAGATACTGCCTGTCCTGCTGAGTTACTCCAGCATTTTGTGTCTATGAGATAAAAGATGATCCACGATGCTTCTGAGTAGTAGGGCAGGCATGGAAGTGCCTAATTTATGTTCAATTATTTATTCAAGTATTTATTAATCATAATAAACATTTGATTACAAACTTACAGTTTCATAGCCACACAGAAATGCAGTCAGTGCTAATATTGCTTAATTTCCATTTCCAACATACATACGGTCTATTCATTATTTTTTTCACCTCAAATGTCCATTGAGCAATTGAACATTTCAATCATTTCCAAAGGGTTTCTACAGCTATATTAATAGCAAAAGGATAATGAGGGATAAAATTGGTACATTAGAGAGTCAGAGTGGACAGCTATCTGCAGAGCCAAAAGAGATGGGGGAGATATTGAACAATTTCTTTTTTTTGGTATTCACCAAGGAGAAGGATATTGAATTATGTGAGGTAAGGGAAACAAATAGAGTAGCTATGGAAACTATGAGATTCAAAGAAGAGGAAGTACTGACACTTTTGAAAAATATAAAAGTGGATAAGTCTCCAGGTCCGGACAGGATATTCCCTAGGACATTGAGGGAAGTTAGTGTAGAAATAGCAGGGGCTATGAGAAATATTTCAAATGTCATTAGAAACGGGAATAGTGCCGGAGGATTGGCATACTGTGCATGTTGTTCCATTGTTTAAAAAGGGTTCTAAGAGTAAACCTAGCAATTATAGACCTGTTAGTTTGACGTCAGTGGTGGGCAAATTAATGAAAAGGATACTTAGAGATAATATATATAAGCATCTGGATAAACAGGGTCTGATTAGGAATAGTCAACATGGATTTGTGCCTGGAAGGTCATGTTTGACTAATCTTCTTGAATTTTTTGAAGAGGTTACTCGGAAAATTGATGAGGGTAAAGCAGTGGATGTTGTATATATGGACTTCAGTAATGTCTTTGACAAGGTTCCTCATGGAAGGTTGGTTAAGAAGGTTCAATTGTTGGGTATTAATGGTGAAGTAGCAAGATGGATTCAACAGTGGCTGAATGGGAGATGCCAGAGAGTAATGGTGGATGGCTGTTTGTCAGGTTGGAGGCCAGTGACACGTGGGGTGCCACAGCGATCTGTGTTGGGTCCACTGTTGTTTGTCATGTACATCAATGATCTGGATGATGGTGTGGTAAATTGGATTAGTAAGTATGCAGATGATACTAAGATAGGTGGTGTTGTGGATAATGAAGTAGATTTTCAAAGTCTACAGAGAGATTTAGGCCAGTTGGAAGAGTGGGCTGAAAGATGGCAGATGGAATTTAATGCTGATAAGTGTGAGGTGCTACATCTTGGCAGAACAAATCAAAATAGGACGTATATGGTAAATGGTAGGGAATTGAGGAATGCAGTTGAAAAGAAGGATCTAGGAATAACTGTGCACAGTTCCCTGAAGGTGGAATCTCATGTAGATAGGGTGGTAAAGAAAGCTTTTGGTGTGCTGGCCTTTATAAATCAGAGCATTGAGTATAGAAGTTGGGATGTAATGTTAAAATTGTACAAGGCATTGGTGAGGTCAATTCTGGAGTATAGTGTACAATTTTGGTCGCCTAATTATAGGAAGGATGTCAACAAAATAGAGAGAGTACAGAGGAGAATTACTAGAATGTTGCCTGGGTTTCAGCAACTAAGTTACAGAGAAAGGTTGAACAAGTTAGGTCTTTATTCTTTGGAGCGCAGAAGGTTAAGGGGGGAGTTGATAGAGGTCTTTAAAATGATGAGAGGGATAGACAGAGTTGACGTGGATAAGCTTTTCCCACTGAGAGTAGGGAAGATTCAAACAAGAGGACATGACTTGAGAATTAAGGGACAGAGGTTTAGGGGTAACATGAGGGGGAACTTCTTTACTCAGAGAGTGGTAGCTGTGTGGAATGAGCTTCCAGTGAAGGTGGTGGAGGCAGGTTCAATTTTATCATTTAAAAATAAATTGGATAGTTATATGGATGGGAAAGGAATGGAGGGTTATGGTCTGAGTGCAGGTAGATGGGACTAGGGGAGAATACGTGTTCGGCACGGACTAGAAGGGCCGAGATGGCCTGTTTCCATGCTGTAATTGTTATATGGTTATATGGTTATATCTTGCCGGTTTTATTATAAATGAAACACTATTGTGTGCAGACAAATGATTGAGCAAAAACAACTAGATCTGATGAGGTTCTGAGATAAAATATGTAAAAGTGCATATGTCACATTCAGATGAAGAACATAGAAGTACGCAATTTATACTTTCTGAACATTGTGAAATTATTTAAAAGCAATTAAGGAATATTTCTTAAGATTTCTAGCTGCTGTGGAACTTCAATTCCCAAAACAAACAAATGATAAAGGATAAAATTTGTATCATTACCTGCAATGATTTGGTGAATTACAAAGATGGTTTCCATTCGCTTGGTGAACGGTTAAGGGACAGCCAAATTAACAATATAAGGGTGAGAATGTTGTCAATGTTGTGCATGTCCTGATAGAAGAATAGTACCCTTTAAAATGTAATCTATATCAGTAACAAATAACTTAAGATGATAGAAGTTATTAGAAATTGTGTATTAAAATACAGAGAACTGGAAAATGACCGTCTTTACCTTGCCCACAAACAAAGTTCTTTAGTTTTACCTGCCATCTTCAACTTTACTGTTGGTATAGTTTCTATCTTTAGGACTAACATTGAATTCTGCAGCCTCACAGGTCCACGTATATAAAACAAAGGTATGGACTCATAATCTAGACTTCAATTGCCAGAATCAGTTGACAGAAAGAGATAATTTGATGCATCATGTCAGCACTTGCTATACACCCAAAACCAAATTCTAAGCTTGTTCAAGCAGACAGCTCAGATATTAAAATTCAGCCCCTCATTTTCAGAAACATGGGTGGTCTCTCTGCTCACTGTCTCCATAATCTCCTACCTTCTGCTTCGGTCTATCTTAACCCATGTTACAGTAATTTAAAACACATTGGTATCAGAGCTGAAAGGAAATACTCCAAACGTTGTACCACTGTTCCTCAGAAGAAGAAAAATGACAGATATTTTAAAGAAACATAATCAACATTTCAAATGGTCTGAAGTTATTTCAAAACAAACAAGTGCCAAACGATGCAAGTTCAAACAAGGCACTGCAAATGTACAATTGACTGTCAAGAATTTTTCCATCACACAAAGACCGATCAATATTTGAAATGGATAGACTAGTGAAGACAAAATCCTTTGCAAAGCCTACGTTCCTGAGTCAGTTCCTGGGTAAATAAACTATAATTCTAAATCATATTGATTTGCTCTTGCAATGTCAAGAGATGCCACAAGATTATATTAACCACCTTTCACTCATTCGAAAAAAGCATGTTCTTCAATCCTATATCCTCTTACCTTTAAGGGCCTGTTCCACTTATGCGACTTTTTAGGTGAGTGCAGGAGACTCTGCGCCACATGTTCGCTGGTGGTCCCTGGTGAGTCTCCTTCATGGTAGCGAGGAGTTCCCGCATTCTGGGAACTAGTCACGGCCTCAGTATGGTCGCCGCAAATTTTTCAACATGTTGAAAAGTTTTCTGTGAGCAAAAATTGGTCGCCATGGAGCAAATCGATAATCCTGTAGTCGTAGGTGCAGTTGTAGTGGGGTCGCCATGTAGTTATGGGTAGTCGAGGTAGTCGTAGGTAATTTTAGTTAATTGCTGAAGTTACATCTGTCCCTTTGCTGCACCTTGAAAGATTTTGATGCCTTAATATTTAGGTTAACAATCACTTTAACAGCAATAAACATGGTTCATCTGATATTGGAGTAAAGCTAAAGATCTTCATAAATACAGTCTTTAAGTAGAAGCTGTAGATTTACAGATATCTTCAAAGATCTGCCCTTCAATAGATAATCCTGTGGAAGGGATGTTACTGTAATGTCATTACATGTTGAAAAGTAGTTCGCCATGTGAGGAATATGACCATTCAAATATCTTACCTTCTCCACAGTCACTTTGAGTCTAGGAAGGGTTATCACAAAGGTGTAGTGAGTCAAGTATGACTGATGTAGTATGTGGAGGATCAATGGCAAGTTTCTTTTCGGAGAAAAGTGTTAAAACCTGTGTAGTCAGATAGAAAAAATCTATGTATTTTTCCTCAGGTCAACCATTTATGGCCATACTTAGAAAGGATCAGATGGCATGCATCCCAAACAACTGAGGATATGGGGGACAGAGTAAATGAAAGAGCTTCCCAAAAGTTACCGGGGAGATGGCAGATGATTGGGAAGTTGTTCATGTTCAAGTGGAATTGTAAGGGTAGTCCTAATACCCATAGGATGGTCAGTTTATAATCAGTAGAGTGTAATGTCTCAGAAACAATAATCAGGGGGAAAAAAATGTAACTGATGCCTAGAAAAGTTTGAGATCAAGGGGAGCAAGTACAGAGTAAGTGAAAAAACTAAAAGAAAAGATGTACAACACAGAAAAGAGTAGCCGGAAGCGAGAGGATTGGGAAACTTTCATAGGACAACAGAAGGAAACAAAACAGGCAATACGGGCTCAAAAGATGAAGTACGAAGGGAAGCTGGCCAGGAATATAAAGAAGGACAGTAAAAGCTTCTTTAGATATGTTAAGGGGAAAAGAGTAGCAAAGTCAAATGTGGGTGAAATTATTATTATGGGGAACAAGGAAGTGGCAGAAGAGTTGAACAGGTACTGCGGATCTGTCTTCACTAAGGAAGACACAAACAATCTCCCAGATGTACTGGAGGACAAAGGATCTAAGGGGGTAGAGGAACTGAACTAAATTTTTATTAGGCGAGAAATAGTATTGGGTAGGCTAATGGGACTGAGGGATGATAAATCCCCTGGACCTGATGGTCTGCATCCCAGGAGCCTCAGGGAGGTGGCTCTAGAAATAGTGGACACATTGGTGATCATTGTCCAATGTTCAATAGATTCAGGATCAGTTCCTGTGGATTGGAGGATAGCTAATGTTATCCCACTTTTCAAGAAAGGAGTGAGAGAGTAAACGTGGAATTACAGACCGGTTAGCCTGACTTCGATGGTGGGAAAGATGCTGGAGTCAATTATTAAAGAGGTAATAATAGAGCATTTGGATAGCAGTAAAAGGATTAGTCCAAGTCAACATGGATTTATGAAAGGGAAATCATGCTTGACTAATCTTCTGGAATTTTTTGAGGTTGTGACAAGTAAAATGGATGAAGGGGTGCCAGTGGATGTAGTGTATCTAGACTTTCAGAAAGCTTTTGATAAGGTGCCGCACGGGAGACTGGTGACTAAAATTAGAGCACATGGTATTGGGGTGTTGACATGGATAGAAAATTGGTTGGCAGACAGGAAGCAAAGAGTAGGAGTGAACGGGTCCTTTTCAGAATGGCAGGCATGCCATATATATTAATGATTTTGGAAGAGTGAATTAGGAGCAACACTAGCAAGTTTGCGGATGACACAAAGCTGGATGGCAGTGTGAACAGTGAAGAGGATGTTAGGGGGTTGCAGGGTGACCGGGACAGGTTGAGTGAGTGGGCAGATGCGTGGCAGATGCAGTATAATATAGATAAATGTGAGGTTATCCACTTTGGCGGCAAAAACAAGAGGGCAGATTATTATCTCAATGGGGTTAGGTTCGGTAAGGGGGAGGTGCAACAAGACCTGGGCGTACACCGGTCACTGAAAGTTGGCTTACAGGTACAGCAGGCAGTGAAGAAAGCTAATGGAATGTTGGCCTTCATAACAAAAGGATTTCAGTATAGGAGTAAAGAGATTCTTTGCAGTTGTATAGGGCTCTGGTGAGACCACATCTGGAGTATTGTGTAAAGTTTTGGTCTCCTAATATGAGGAAGGACATCCTTGTGATTGAGGCAGTGCAGCGCACGTTCATGAAATTGATCCCTGGGATGGCGGGACTGTCATATGAGGAAAGATTGAAAAGACTAGGCTTGTATTCACTGGAGTTTAGAAGGATGAGGGGTTATCTTATAGAAACATATAAAATTATATAAGGACTGGACAAGTTAAATGCAGGAAAAAAATTCCCAATGTTGGGCGAGTCCAGAACCAGGGGCCACAGTCTTAGAATAAAGGGGAGGTCATTTAAGGCTGAGGTGAGAAAAAATGTTTTCACCCAGAGAGTTGTGATTTTATGGAATTCCCTGCCACTGAGGGTAGTGGAGGCCAAGTCACTGGATAGATTTAAGCGAGAGTTAGATAGAGCTCTAGGGGCTAGTGGAGTCAAGGGATATGGGGAGAAGTCAGTCACGGGTTATTGATAGGGGACAATCAGCCATGATCACAATGAATGGCGGTGCTGGCTCAAAGGGCCGAATGGCCTCCTCCTGCAACAATTTTCTATGTTTCTTTGTTTCTATGTAATATCTTTACATCTTACACTGTGAGTGGTAATGAATTGGAACGCTGCAATGAAAAGTGGGGGAAGTATAAATAATTTGAAATTAATTGGAGGAGCCTTTCAGGGATTAAATTTGTAGGAATTTTTATGAATGTTTAGAACAAAGATAGAGGGCCAAAGGATTAAGATAATGAGAATCCGGGTAACATTTAAAGTCATACAATGTGGCAACAGGTGCTTTGGCCCAACTTGCCCACCCGACTAAACATCGACACTTGTCCTACCTGCCTGCATTTGGCCCATATCCCTCTATAATTATCCTTTCAGGGCCTGCATGTCCTTGTTAGAATGAAGGCCAAGGCAGGCAAATGTAAGGAAACCTGGATGATGAGGGAAATTGAGGCTTTGGTCAAGAGTAAGAAGTAAGCATGGGACAGGTATAGGCAACTGGGATCAAGTATATCCCTGGAGGAGTTTTGAGAACTAAGGAACAGGGTCGGGTACTTTTCGGCGCCGCCGTTTCGGCACCTCCATTTCGGCGCCTCCGTTTTGGAGGGTTAGGGTTAGGGTTGGGTCGGGTACTTTTCGGCGCTGCAAAGGAAACGATCTGCTTTAAGTTTTCAACTTATTTCCTTTCCTTCAAGAGCATGCTGTAGTGTGAATAGAAAACATATTAAATGAAATGCAGGTCAGTAAATTTTGATGAACTTTCTAAAATGTTAAAAACCCCCATCAGCCATCCCTCACGGAAAGCAATCCTGAATGCTAACCCTAACCCTATCCCTAACGCTAACCCTCCAAAACGGAGGTGCCGAAACGGAGGCGTGAAACAGCGGTGCCGAATAGTACCATTCCGTGATAGGAAATACATACACTGAGATGGACAAGGGCTGATTAGGGATAGTCAGCATGGTTTTGGATGTGGGAGGTTGCGTCTCACAAATCTGATTGAGTTTATTGATGTGACCAAAAATGTTGGTATATGAGCTATGTATGGATTTCAGCAAAGCATTTGACAATGTTCCAGATGGTAGATTGCTCTGGAAGGTTAGATCTCATGGGATCCAAGGAGAGATGGCTGAATGGATTGAAAATTGGCTTAGTGGAAGGAAACAGAGGGCAATATGGAAGGTTGCTTTTCGGACTGGAGGCCTGTGACTAGTGGTGTGCCTCAGGGTTCAGTGCAAGGCCCATTGCTGTTTGTCACTAACGACCTTGCCAAAATTGTAGGTTTCCACAAGTCTCTGAATATCACATACATTTTAAAGATCTGTTCTAGGTTTGTCAGCTGTCAAATCACATCAAGGGCTTTCTGCATATTCCCATCTGAGACTCAGTCACCTGCCAAATCATGTCGCTGGATTGCAAGTTGCTGCAGATCAGAAAGCTATGTGTAGATCCTCTGTGTCTGGCCCTGGTAAATGGGGGCATGAGCAATCTGC